>NC_084617.1:13891016-13941016 GCF_033978795.1 Nerophis ophidion
CTAAGTTACATTTAAACCAGTGTGGGTGGCACTGGAAGCAGGTGGGTAAAGTGTCTTGCCCACAGACACAACGGCAGTGACTAGGCTGGCAGAAGCGGGAATTGAACCCGCAACCCTCAAGTTGCTGGCACAGCCACTCTACCAACCGAGCTAAACAGCTAAAAGATTACTTTTAGCTGTTAGTGGTGCTGGGCTAATATGTCCGCTCCAACCCGAGACATCAAAAACACGCGTCATCATTCCGCGACGTTTTCAACAAGAAACTCCGCGGGAAATTTGAAATTGTAATTTAGTAAACTAAAAAGGCCGTATTGGCATGTGTTGCAATGTTAATATTTCATCATTGATATATAAACTATCAGACTGCGTGGTCGGTAGTAGTGGGTTTCAGTAGGCCTTTACGTTATACTATATTGCCAAAAGTATTTGGCCACCCATCCAAATGATGAGAATCAGGTGACCTAATCACTTGGCCCGGTGTGTAAAATCAAGCACTTAGGCATGGAGAGCGTTTCTACAAACATTTGTGAAAGAATGGGCCGCTCTCAGTGATTTCCAGCGTGAAACCGTTACAGGATGCCACCTGTGCAACAAATTCAGTCTTGAAATTTCCATCCATCCATCTTCTTCCGCTTATCCGAGGTCGGGTCGCGGGGGTAGCAGCCTAAGCAGGGAAGCCCAGACTTCCCTCTCCCCAGCCACTTCGTCCAGCTCTTCCCGGGGCATCCTGAGGCGTTCCCAGGCCAGCCGGGAGAGATAGTCTTCCCAACGTGTCCTGTGTCTTCCCCGTGGCCTCCTACCGGTCGGACGTGCCCTAAACACCTCCCTAGGGAGGCGTTCGGGTGGCATCCCGACCAGATGCCCGAACCACCTCATCTGGCTCTTCTCGATGTGGAGGAGCAGTGGCCTTACTTTGAGCTCCTCCCAGATGTCAGAGCTTCTCCCCCTATCTCTAAGGGAGGGACCCGCCACCCGACGGAGGAAACTCATTTAGGCCGTGATCTTGTCCTTTCGGTCATAACCCAAAGCTCCTGACCATAGGTGAGGATGGGAACGTAGATCGACCGGTAAATTGAGAGCTTTGCCTTCCGGCTCAGTTCCTTCTTCACCACAACGGATCGGTACAACGTCCGCATTACTGAAGACGCCGCACCGAGCCGCCTGTCGATCTCACAATCCACTCTTCCGTAACTCGTGAACAAGACTCCGAGGTACTTGAACTCCTCCACTTGGGGCAGGGTCTCCTCCCCAACCCGGAGATGGCACTCCACCCTTTTCCGGGCGAGAACCATGGACTTGGACTTGGAGGTGCTGATTCTCATCCCAGTCGCTTCACATTCTTAAGTCAACTTTATTATAAGAAAAGTGAAGAGTTTGGGAACAACAGCAACTCAGCCACCAAGTGGTAGGCCGCGTAAACCGACAGAAAGGGGTCAACGGATGCTGAAGCGCATAGTGCAGGGGTAGGGAACCTATGGCTCTAGAGCCAGATGTGGCTCATTTGATAACCGCATCTGGCTCTCGGATAAATCTGAGCTGACATTGCTTAACACGATAAGTAATGAACAATTCCACTTGTATTCATAGTGTTAAAAATAACGTTCAAAATATAAAACATTCTCATGCTTTTTTATGTTCAAGAAGTTGCGATAATGGTAAGAAGTAATTTATTTTTTATTGGTTAGTGAGGGGCTTGCCCTCCTAGGTGGTTTTCAGACCACCAAGAGTCTGTTTTAGGGTTACAATATTGTTTTATTTTATTTTTCTCTCAGTTGCTTTCCAGCAATTGTGTTTTTCTCTTTCGTCCTCACTAGCGCTCTTGCTCCAGCCCCAAACCTGTCCCTCCTCCTGGCTGCTGCTTATAACAGAGCGACAGGTGATTAGATAAGAAGGCCCAAGTGGGCCATTTATGCACCTGTCACTGATTTTGAGGCCGGTCCTGGCAACATCCCGCTTTGCTGCAGGCCCGCAGGCCACGCCCCCTCCACAGTTAACTTCATAATAACAATGTTAATACAAAGAATAAAATACCTATTATACTCTGGAAATGTTGGTCTTACTTAAAAATGCACGCGTTTAGTTGTGTTCAGTGTTAAAAAAAACATTATATGGCTCTTAGGGAAATACATTTTAAAATATTTGGCTTCTTGGCTCTCTCAGACAAAAAGGTTCCCGACCCCTGGCATAGTGCAAAGAGTTTCTGCACAGTTAGTTGCTACAGAGCTCCAAACTTCATGTGACCGTCCAATTAGCCCACGTACAGTACACGGATAGCTTCATTGAATAGGTTTCCATGGCCGGGCAGCTGCATCTAAGCCATACATCACCAAGTCCAATGCAAAGCGTGGGATGCAGTGGTGTAAAACATGTCGCCACTGGACTATAATACATTTCGGACTGCATTGTGCCAAGTGTGAAATTTGGTGGAGGAGGAATTATGGTGTGGAGTTGTTTTTCAGGAGTTGGGCTGGGCTCCTTAGTTCCAATGAAAGGAACTTTGAATGCTCCAGGATACCAAATCATTTTGGACAATTCCATGGGATGGCACTTCAAGTTTATATGTGAGTAACGGAAGGCGGCCCAAATACTTTTGGCAATATAGTAAACACATTATGCAGTTTTTTAGGGGTCACAACTATTACATTTCTGTAGCTGGTGTTTGCTTGTTCTACTTCGACGGACTGAATTGCGTCACGGCTACAATAATACTTAGTTTCTGCACGAATTATTCAGCGGTGAGTCAACATGTCCTTTGTAATAGTTTAAGCTTTGTCCATTCAGAAGCCCGCAGAGATAATTGCTCATTTAGAATCCCTTCAACTGCCGTCATCGTGACAGATTTACGACCTCATTTCTAAAAGTCCGTACTATTTAAGTTGATATTGTAGCCGAACCTTTTCCTTAAAGATATATTGTTTTAAAAAAACATTTGTTTTTCCATAGGTTTTGCATATATATTGTGTTCCGTTTACTTTTTCTATTAATGCCGAAGCAGCAAAGCAGTTTTGAATTGGCTCCACTGTGTTCGGAGATGTAGACCACTTTTCTCTTTCTTTGGACGTATCAACCTATTTTCTAAAATCTTTTTATATCAACTTTGGACATTTTATGAAATATACAGTAAAGGCTAGCTATTTAACATATTGTGCAAAACTGAATAGCAGTTGTGATGACTGTTTGTATCTGATTATGTATAGTCAATACACATCAAATATTACTAACACCGAATTTCATAATATGTAAATATAAACTTATTTTAACTGAATTTTTGTTGTTTGTGTCTTTTATGCATGCACTTCTGTACCAATAGTCAAATCTACTTCTGGTTACCAAGAGTTTGATTGATTGATTGATTGAAACTTTTATTAGTAGATTGCACAGTACAGTACATATTCCGTACAATTGACCACTAAATGGTAACACCCGAATAAGTTTTTCAACTTGTTTAAGTCGGGGTCCACGTAAATCAATTCATGGTATTACAGTAAACTCTCGATCATCACCATTAATTGGTTCAGAATATAATAATACATATACATATAAAGTACAGGCCAAAAGTTTGGACACACCTTTTCCTCAAATGCATTTTCTTTATTTTCATGACTATTTACATTGTAGATTGTCACTGAAGGCATCAAAACTATGAATGAACGCATGTGGAGTTATGTACTTTACAAAAAAAGTTTAAATAACTGAAAACATGCGCTATATTCTAGTTTGTTCAAAATAGCCACCCTTTGCTCTGATTACTGTTTTGCACAATATTGGCATTCTCTCGATGAGCTTCAAGAGGGTTTTCACTTCACAGGTGTCCTAGTTTTGATGCCTTCAGTGACAATCAATGCAACAATGTAAATAATCATGAAAATAAAGAAAACACATTAAAATGAGAAGGTGTGTCCAAACCTCTGGCCTGTCCTGTGTGTATTGTTGTATTTGAAGAGATTGTAATGTTGATAACATCAATCAATCAATCAATTTTTACTTATAAAGCCCTAAATCACGAGTGTCTCAAAGGGCTGCAAAAGCTACAACGACACCCTCGGCTCAGATCCCACATGAGGGCAAGGAAAAACTCAACCCAATGGGACAATGAGAAACCTTGGAGAGGACCGCAGATGTGGCAGATCTAGCATAATATTGTGAGAGTCCAGTCCGTAGTGGATCTAACATAATAGTGAGAGTCCAGTCCATAGTGAGGCGAGCCCGGGTCCCGATTTTGGACAAGAAGCGCTTCATCCGTAAGAGGTATTATCGGTTATCAATAGTGTTATTTCTATTGGTATTTGTATTGCTCCATTTGTAATGCAATAATATTCATGGTCATTTCTGTGTTATTACAATCTACTTCATTAATTGGTTCTTGGCTATCACTTTTGGTATCATAATTCTATATATCATATTTGTTGTTGTTGTCTCTCTGTCTTATCCCACTCATGTCTCGCAATTTCCCCCTCGGTCTTCTTTTTTATCTTCTTTCAATCCCCTCCTGGTTCAGTCCGGCTGCACCAAACATTAAATATATTCATCTAATAAAGTCAAATACAAATAGGGCAACAAGAGAAATATCCACACAGCAGAAATAGGCATATACAGGTACATCAGCAATATTATTTGCTTTAAAAAATGGTTTTGGACAAGGGATGAGTTTTGCTAAGTATAAAAATGATCCAAAATTTTTGAATGAAAGAAACCGCTGTTCTAAATGTGTCCACTAGATGTCGCAATAGCAATTCTTTGTAGATTATCCCAGCGGCAAACAAGTGTGCAGTGAGATACTGTCTGGTGTGCCGTGGGAGATTATCTACTTTCACCTATTTGGGTTAAAAATATGTTCTGCAAACCAGTAATTATAGTCTGCAAATGATGTGTTGTTGTTGAGTTTCTGTACTGTCTGGAGATCGGCTGACTTACCATGTTATATCAGTAGGTGGCAGCCGGTAGCTAATTGCTTTGTAGATGTTGGAAACAGCGGGAGGCAGCGTGCAGGTAAAAAAGGTGTCTAATGCTTAAACCAAAAATAAACAAAAGGTGAGTGCCCCTAAAAAAAAGGCATTGAAGCTTAGGGAAGGCTGTGCAGAACGAAACTAAAACTGAACCGGCTTACAAAGTAAACAGAAACTGTACTGGCTCACCTGCACTGGCTTCCTGTGCACTTAAGATGTGACTTTAAGGTTTTACTAATTACGTATAAAATACTACACGGTCTAGCTCCAGCCTATCTTGCCGATTGTATTGTACCATATGTCCCGGCAAGAAATCTGCGTTCAAAAGACTCCGGCTTATTAGTGATTCCTAGAGCCCAAAAAAAAGTCTGTGGGCTATAGAGCGTTTTCCGTTCGGGCTCCAGTACTCTGGAATGCCCTCCCGGTAACAGTTCGAGATGCTACTTCAGTAGAAGCATTTAAGTCTCACCTTAAAACTCATCTGTATACTCTAGCCTTTAAATAGACCTCCTTTTTAGACCAGTTGATCTGCCGCTTCTTTTCTTTCTCCTATGTCCCCCCCTCCCTTGTGGAGGGGGTCCGGTCCGATAACCATGGATGAAGTACTGGCTGTCCAGAGTCGAGACCCAGGATGGACTGCTCGCCTGAATCGATTGGGGACATCTCTACGCTGCTGATCCGCCTCCGCTTGAGATGGTCTCCTGTGGACGGGACTCTCGCGGCTGTGTTGGAGCCACTATGGATTGAACTTCCACAGTATCATGTTAGATCCGCTCGACATCCATTGCTTTCGGTCCCCTAGAGGGGGGGGGGGGGGGGGGTGGTTGCCCACATCTGAGGTCCTCTCCAAGGTTTCTCATAGTCAGCATTGTCACTGGCGTCCCACTGGATGTGAATTCTCCCTGCCCACAGGGTGTGAGTTTTCCTTGCCCTTTTGTGGGTTCTTCCGAGGATGTTGTAGTCGTAATGATTTGTGCAGTCCTTTGAGACATTTGTGATTTGGGGCTATATAAATAAACATTGATTGATTGATTGATTGATTGAAAAACAGAATGCTGGACGACGGCAAAGACTTACTGCAGCGCAAAGACAATGTCCATCCGCACATGATGTGACAATCAACAATGTCCCAAAAAAGAAGGGTAATGACAACTGAAATATTCTTGATTGCTAAAACAATGTAGATGGGGTGTTGCAATCAGTTACTCTGATCTTCACATATTATTGTTTATTTTTCCATCTGTGTTTTCATTCTCCGTCTGACCCGTTTATTTCCCGTTTTGGTCCATCACCACGGTTACCTTATTAGTCCACCTGCTACACCCGGTCCCGCACACCTGCTTCAGCTAATCACCCTTCTTTATAAGCCAGCCTTTTCTGTTCAGTCTTCCTCGGATCCTAATTTGCCCTCGTGCAACAGTGATGTCTCGTTTGTTCTTGTTCTCTATCGCTAGCTCTCACGCTACGTTTATTTTATTCCTAGCTTTCACGCTAGTTGTTTTGTGTTCTCTTTTGTGCCTACGTGCCAGTTTTATTTTCCTAGTGGTTTATCCTAGCTTTCACGCTAGCGTCTTTTATTGGCCTTTTTCCTTAGCTCCTGTGTTTTTGTTCCTAGCTTTTTATTACTTTAATAAATCCATTTATATCTTACCTTGTTGTGTTCATCGCTTCGACCCATCCCTGGAAGAACCAATCCGGCATCACAATGCCACACAAGCCTCACATGGGGGAAATATTGCTCAAAGGAAGACATGAAACTGCTACAAGAAAATACCAAAAAAAGAGAAAAAGCCACCAAAATAGGAGCGTAAGACAAGAACTAAAACACTACACACAAGAAACAAGCAAAAAACTCCAATTAGGTCGGAGTGTGATGCGACAGGTGGTGACAGCACACCTACTTTGATACAAGCGCTATAGTGATGCATACTTGGTTATGGTTTAAATTCATATCCAACAATTGCGACAACAACTTTTTTCTGTCAACTGAGTTTTGTTTTTCAATGATTTCTGCTGGTGGTGTGGCTCTGGATTTTTTTAGGCAAAAACTGTGCTTTGGTTCAAAAAAGGTTGAAAAACACGTGATTATGCTACGTATGTAAAAACAACGTTGGTGCACCAGTCGAGGAAAATGAGCGAGATGAGCATGAATAACATCCTTTAATTTGATTTTGATATACTTTTTTTTTTTTTTTTTTTGTCCTGTCCAGCTTCTCAGGCAAATTATATAGTTGATGTAGATGCCCATATCGGCTGTTCAGATTTACTTTACAAAAGAGAAGTGTAGGATACTTCTCTTGTTGCCTTATTTGAATTTGACTTTATTAAATGTATTTATATTATCATTTGGTGCAGCCGGGCCAGAGCAGGAGGGGATAGAAAGAGGAAAAAAGGAAGACAGAGGGGAAAATTGTGGGGATAAAAGGAGGATTAGACAGAGAGACAAAAACAACAACAGCAAATACAACAATAACAACAACACCAGCACATACAATATGTACAAATATGATCGTAAAAGTGATAGCAAATAAGCAGTTAGTGAAATATATAATATAGTAATGACAATGAGCATTTTTACACTAAAACTGGAGGAATACAAATACCAATAGAAAAAGCGCTATTGATCATGAACAAAACCAATAGTTTACCTCTATTATCAACAATAAAGTTGTTCAAATGCAACAATACGTATACATAATGATAGCTACAAAGATAATAAAAAAATAAATAAATAAATGGAAAAAAAAAAAAAAAGAAGGAATACCGAAAGATGAAAGGGAAGAGAGAGAGGCAACCTATATTAATCTTGTAGATTGTTATAGTAACAATATGCCTTGTGTTACCCAGTTTACCCTAGGGCAACAACGTTGATATATGTTTGATGAAAATAACATCCTTTAATTTGATTTTGATATACTTTTTTCATCCTGATATATTGAAAATTAACACCAATGAGTTGACTGATGATTATCACATCATATATAGAGTAGATTTCTCTCGATGTGGCCCCCAATCTAAAATGAGTTTGACACCGCTGAATTAACTGCATTGTCAATTCTTAACGTCCTTCTAAATACATTTTTCAACATAATGAGAGCCCTGTAGGCATGAAATAAGGATAAGAGTGGATGTACTTTTTATGTATCCACAAAGGGGAAACTACGTTGTTGCAGCCATGAATTGATTAACGTGGAGCCCGACTTAAACAAGTTGAAAAACTTATTCGGGTGTTACCATTTAGTGGTCAATTGTACGGAATATGTACTGTACTATGCAATCTACTGATAAAAGTTTCAATCAATCAATCAATCAAAAAGTCACTTTTACACTCTTTTAATCCAATATGGTAATGCTGCCAATCAGTGGCCACGATACTGATTGCCAATACTACTGTTGTTTTTTACGTTTTTGTGTTAATGTGACACTGTTGCTGTAAATATTATTGTATTTAAGAGAAATATTATTTGAATGGAAACTGTACAAAGGAAGTAATGTTTGTTTATGTGGTGGACCGGATGTGCCTTATTTTGAAAGGCACTCAACAGGATGTTTCTCTTAAATACAATGAAAATATCACATTAATACAAAAAAGTCACAACAACCGTAGTATTGATATTTTTAGTTAGATTAGTCATGAATATGCTTGAAAATGCTTTATCTGGATATCTGGAACTTTATTGTCATTGCACTTAAAAAGTACAACGAAATGAGATTTTCAGTACAAATGTGTCCAAGAACTAAGTTTGTCCCGATACCAATATTTTAGTAACGGTACCAAAATGTATTCAGATACTTTTTTAAATAACGGGGACCACAAAAAATTGCATTATTGGCTTTATTTTACCAAAAAGTTTTAGGGTACATTAAACATATGCTTCTTATTGCCCTTAAATAAAATAGTGAACATACAAGACAACTTGTCTTTTAGTAGTAAGTAAGCAAACAAAAGTTCCTATTTTTTCCGCTGACTTATGCAGTAAACGTATCATTTCTCATTCTATTATTTTGTCAACATTATGAAGGACAAGCTGAAAAAATCAATTATTAATCCACTTGTTCATTTACTGTTAATATTTGGTTATTTTCCCTTTCAACATTTTCTATCTACACTTCTGTTAAAATGTAATAATCACTTATTATTCTGTTTGGATACTTTACTTTTGGATGATACCACAAATTTAGGTATCGATCCGATACAAAGTAGTTACAGGATCATACATTGGTCATAATTTAAAGTCCTCATGTGTCCAGGGATGTATTTCCTGAGTTTATAGACAAAATAAGAAAATTTTAAAAGGAAAAAAGATTTTGTGATGATAAAAAAATACGCTATTGTTCTTGGTCTCATTACAGTGATTGTTAGGTGTAGATCCACCCATGGCATTTGTTTACATTCAGGAGTGCTAGCTAGCTGTTAGCGGTGAGCTATCGTATCCTCCTACGGTGTAAGAAACTTACTTTTTTTGTCGCCATGGAGGCGAGGATTAGTGATTTAGAAGTAGCTAAAACCGCTAGCTAAAGAGCCATGTCTTAAAGTACCTCTTCCTGAGGGCGTTTCAGTATTATAACTTCACCTTTATCGTCAGTTTTTAGGCCAAAATGCGTCCGTTCTCTCTTCTCTGTCTACACACTGTGTCTGCTTGTAAGTACTCCGTGATTGCGCGCTGCCGAACATGCTCCTCTGCTCGCAAAACCAGCAATGTTATGACGTAACGACGGGCCATGGTGCCTGGGAACCGGTACTTTTCAAACAGAGTGTAGTACCGTTTTTGATTCATTAGTACCGCGATACTGTACGAGTACCGATATACCGTACAACCCTACCAAGAACAGACACACAGTTACAGGGGGGACACAACGGAAAAACTGATCCTGCCCTGTAAAGAAAAGGTAGGAAAAGGCTGGGGGAAAAAGCAATTCCCTAACTAAACTCCTATGGTGGGGGGCTTAGTTTGATACCAGGAAAAAACATTTTAGCCAAGCACATATACATAATACAACGCGGCATAAAAACTCTTGGAGGGGGGGGCTTAAAAAAAAATCCAACAACAACGTAACTATGGTTTTTAGGGTTAAAAACCACCTAATGCTAACACGACTTGTTTGTACAGCATGTCGCGTTAATTTGATCCCTTTAACGAGCGTCAAAGTAGATTTCCCTCAGTTTGTAAGCAATAAAAGTCGACATAGGATCGGGTTACAATCGTCTTAGGCTTTTGAGAGCTTTGAGGATTTGGTTACTGGATGCCTCTGGGATGCAGTAGAAAGTGTGTGTGTGTGTGTGTGTGTGTGTGTGTGTGTGTGTGTGTGTGTGTGTGTTGCTCCCCTTCTTGAGACATCAACAAGGAAAAGTACCTTCCATATGAGGACCAGTGAACAAGTTAGGACATAGATCATGGTCCCAATACGGAAAACCATTGCATCTAATAGAGAATGTCTCATTTGCAACACCGGTGGTGAAATCTATCAAAATGAGGGTGGTCCCAAAAAGGAGGGATTTTTCAAAATGACTGTGTGTCGTTTTTAAAAGTGCTCCCTCTCTGGTCAACATATGAAATAACAAGTGTGTGTGTATAAATGTAAAGAACCCCCCTCTGGCCAACATATGTAATAACAAGTGTGTGTAAGGAATTGAAATGTGCCCCCTCTGGCCAAAATTAATTTGAAAAAAAAAATATATATATATATGTACGTAACGACATACTTTAATAAGTTGAAATAAATAATTAAGATTAAAAAACAATTAAAAAATAATAAAAAATATTCACTAGAAGCTTTCCTTTTTATATTTGCATAGTATGTATATATTATTAATGTTGAAAATACAAATCTTTATATATATATATAGAAAAGGGTGGTCCTCAAGAGGTCGGCGTTTTTCAGAGGTCTCAAAAAGGTAACAAATACAAGAATGTGTTTGTGTGTTTATTTTTTTACCCTTCTTGAGACATCAACAAGGAAAAGTACCTTCTATATGAGGACCGGTGAACAAGTTAGGACTAAAATCATGGTCCCAATACGGAAAACCATTGCATCTAGTAGAGAATGTCTCATTAGCACCCCTGGTGGTGAAATCTATTAAAATTAGGACGTTCCCAAAAAGGAGGGAGTTTTCAAATTGACTGTGTGTTGGCTTTAAAAGTGCCACCCCTCTAGTCAACATATGAAATAACAAGTGTGTAAAAAAATTTGATGTGCTCTCCCTCTGGCCAGCATATGTAATAACACGTGTGTGTAAGGAATTGAAATGTGCCCTCTTTGGCCAAAATTGATTAAAACATTTTTTAAAATATGTATATAGCGACAAACTGTAATAACTAAATAATGAAGATTAAAAAACAATTACAAATATATATATATATATATTAAACAAGCTTAACTTTTTTATTGTTGCATAGTATGTATATATTATTAATGTTGTAAATACAAATCTTTATATATCTAGAAAGGGTGGTCCTAAAGAGGTAGGCATTTTTCGGAGGTCTCAAGAAGGCAACAAATACAGTAATGTGTGTGTGTGTGTGTGTGTGTGTGTGTGTGTGTGTGTGTGTGTGTGTGTGTGTGTGTGTGTGTGTGTGTGTGTGTGTATTTTAGATATATAGATAGTACTTTATTGAGGAAAAGTACCTTCCATATGAGGACCGGTGAACAAGTTAGGACTGAAATCATGGTCCCAATACGGAAAATCATTGCATCTAATAGAGAATGTCTCATTAGCACCCCTGGTGGTGAAATCTATTAAAATTAGGGCGTTCCCAAAAAGGAGGGAGTTTTCAAATTGACTGTGTGTTGGCTTTAAAAGTGCCACCCCTCTAGTCAACATATGAAATAACAAGTGTGTAAAAAAAATTGATGTGCTCTCCCTCTGGCCAGCATATGTAATAACACGTGTGTGTAAGGAATTGAAATGTGCCCTCTTTGGCCAAAATTGATTAAAACATTTTTTTAAAATATGTATATAGCGACAAACTGTAATAAATAAATAATGAAGATTAAAAAAAAATTACAAATCTATCTATATATATATATATATTAAACAAGCTTACCTTTTTTTATTGTTGCATAGTATGTATATATTATTAATGTTGTAAATACAAATCTTTATATATCTCGAAAGGGTGGTCCTAAAGAGGTCGGCATTTTTCGGAGGTCTCAAGAAGGTAAAAAATACAGTAATGTGTGTGTGTGTGTGTGTGTGTGTGTATTTTAGATATATAGATAGTACTTTATTGAGGAAAAGTACCTTCCATATGAGGACCGGTGAACAAGTTAGGACTGAAATCATGGTCCCAATACGGAAAACCATTGCATCTAATAGAGAATGTCTCATTAGCACCCCTAGTGGTGAAATCTATCAAAATTAGAGTGGTCCCAAAAAGGAGGGATTTGAAGTGCGCCCTCTCTGGCCAACATATGAAAAAACATACGTGTGGAAGCAAATTGTAACGCACCCTTTTGGCCAAAATGAATAATAAAAAAAAATGTTTATATAGCGACAAACTGTAATAAGTTCAACTAAATAATGAAGATTCAAAAATTATTACAAAAAAAAATAATAATATATACATACATTAAGGCTGCGAATCTTTGGGTGTTCCACGATTCGATTCAATATCGATTCTTGAGGTCGGGATTCGATTATATATCGATTTAAAAAAAAATAAAATAAAATAATAATAATTTAAATAAAAAATTTAAAAATATACAAATATATCGATTTTTTCGATTCAATGCGATTCTTCATTCAAAAACGATATTTTTCCGATTCAAAACGATTCTGTATTCATTCAATACATCGGATTTCAGCAGGATCTACCCCAGTCTGCTGACATGCTACCAGAGAAGTACATTTTTTTAAAAAAAGCTTTTATAATTGTAAAGGACAATGTTTTATCAACTGATTGCAGTAATGTAAATTAGTTTTAACTATTAAATAAACCTAAAATACGAACTGTTTTATCTTTGTGAAAACATTGGACACAGTGTGTTGTCAAGCTTATGAGATGCGATGCAAGTGTAAGCCACTGTGACACTATTGTTCTTTTTTTACATTTTTATAAATGTCTAATGATAATGTCAACGAGGGATTTTTAATCACTGCTATGCTGAAATTATAACTAATGTTGATACTGTTGTTGATAGTATTCATTTTTGTTTCACTACTTTTGGTTTGTTCTGTGTCGTGTTTGTGTCTCCTTTCAATTGCTCTGTTTATTGCAGTTCTGAGTGTTGCTGGGTCAGGTTTGGTTTTGGAATTGGATTGCATTGCTATGGTATTGCTGTGTGTTGTTTTGTTGGATTGATAAACAAAAACAAAACAAAAAAAGATTTTTTTTAAAATGACAATCGATTCTGAATCGCACAATGTGAGAACCGCGATTCGTATTCGAATCTATTTTTTTCCACACCCTGTATATATATATATATATATATATATATATATATATATATATATATATACAAAGACATGCACCTGGGGATAGGTTGATTGGCAACACTAAATTGGCCCTAGTGTGTGAATGTGAGTGTGAATGTTGTCTGTCTATCTGTGTTGGCCCTGTGATGGGGTGGCGACTTGTCCAGGGTGTGCCCTGCCTTCCGCCCGATTGTAGCTGAGATAGGCGCCAGCGCCCCCCGCGACCCCGAAAGGGAATAAGCGGTAGAAAATGGATGGATGGATATATATATATATATTAACTAAAAGCTTACCTTTTTTGGATTTGCATAGTATGTATATATTATTAATGTTGTAAATACAAATCTTTATATATTTAGAAAGGGTGGTCCTAAAAAGGTAGCCATTTTTCGGAGGTCACAAATACAAGAATGAGTTGTGTGTTTACTGTGCCTTGCTGCTTTTTATTAGCACCCTCGTCTCTTTGAGTGATTCCAAACCAAACGGCAAAAACCAACGTGTTGATTCTAGCTCGGCCACCTGTCGCATTGTGGCGCTCCGCAGACTCAATGTGTAGACACTCCCTGTTGCCGGGACGACGGGCCCACCACCTCGCTAACTCCAAGTGTTCACACACACACGCACACACACACACACACACACACACACACACACACACACACACTTCCTGTTTCATCTCCTCTGTGGTGGCGGTGCTCCCGTGTGTAATGAGGGCGCCACCAGCCCCCAACTGGCCAGCTCTGAGTCATCTTCTGGGAGCTTCCCGACACGAGGAAATTCCACAAACACTTTTAATATCCCACTCAGGGGGTCGGGACGCACAAAAATAAGAGGCGGGGATGACGTCTGAGATAACTGACAAAGGTTTGAGTCACGCTGCCTGAGGGCCGAGTCACACTCAGAAGAAGGAGGCAGATGAGCAATTACGCCTATCAGGAAGTGATCTATAACCCCCGGGAACCAATCACACGCTGAAGCCGCTTCCCTGTCGGCCGCCTCTCATGCCACCGAGCCGTGTCTCTAATTTTAAGCCGCTTGCTTCACTTCGCACACAGCTCCCCCTTTTCAAAATAGCTGCAGGTCACATGACGGCCCTGCCGCCTCCCTATTGGCCCGCAGAACCTGCTGGAGACCCCCCTCCTGGTGTCATAGTAACCGCCTCAGCTGCTGAGAGCTGCATCTGTAACCTGTGTCAAGTTATCATAGAAAATATTCAATTAGCATAATAAAAATAATCAAGTGAAATAACTGCCAAAAATGCAAATATGCTTTGTCTAGCTATATAATTGTTATGTTATTAACGTGTTATCATTCATAACAGCCCCATAACATTAAGACTGTAATAGTTAGATAACATTTTGCAGCACAAACGTACCACAAATGAATGGGACAAGTGTGTGGAGATTTTGACAAAGTGGGTGGGGAAGGGTACTGGTTGTGAATAATAACATTACATCACTATAATAAGGAGACAGAAATGCCGTAAAAACGTAGCACAAACAAATGGGACACGCTTGAAGAGATCTCCCGTCCGAAGGCAAAACCCAGTAACTCCATTTTGGTCAAAACTGAGCCCATAATAATTTTGGAGTTCCGAGGTGATATGCTTTACATTAGTGTATGCGATATGGTAATTTGTTCCGTAAGTAAGCTGTTACGCGCATGGCAGGACCTAGCAACTACCACATAACCTCGTAGATACAACAGAAAAACCTAGTATCTCAAGGGACCAATCGGAGCTTCATTGTCAGTCGCCTTATTGTCTTTAATGAGACATTTGCACGAATGGGGGCCGACGGTCAACCTGATTATGTGATATTATGGCACGAGGGGATATTTGGAAGATTGGCCCAGGACATTGAAAGCACCTTCATTAAATGTATTGTTCTTGATTCTTCCCCTTGCATACTCTTTTGAGCAGATAACTGTGGAGGTCAAAATAAAAAATGGACGCTGTACACGGCTCTTGCCCAATGTGCAAACGTAGAATGGGGCCCACCCGAGATTGAGATAAAATATCTGGAGAAAAGGGCACACGATCATGAGAGCAGATTCAATCCATGGCTCAATCGGCAAGAAAATGAAAGCTCAAGAAAACATCTATACGTTTGATGACTTTGTAGATCTTTGTAAGACAGCATCAAGATAGATTGGTTTTCCTTTGTTTTTGCAAAATCAGCTGGAAGTGAGTTACTAGGTTTTGGCTTTGGACGGGAGAGATGATGACAAGGTGGGGGGCTGGTTATGAGTATATAATTAATAACAAAAAAATATATATATATTTGCAGCACAAACGTTTGGGAAAACTTTGGAGAGATTTTGACAAGGTTATGAATGGTAACACATTAATAAGATAAAAACTGTAATATTAATAACATAAAAATGATTTAAAAAAAAAAAAATTGCAGCAAAAACCAGCAGAAAAGAATGGGAGTGGTTTGGGGAGATTTTCATGGAGGGATGGTGGTGAGGGGCTTGTTTTGAATAAAAACAGGTTCATAACATCCATTCATTTTCTACCACTTATTCCCTTTGGGGTCGCGGGGGGCGCAGGTGCCTATCTCAGCTAAAATCGTGCGGAAGGCGGGGTACACCCTGGACAAGTCGCTACCTTACCGCAGTGCCAGCACAGATAGACAACATTCACACTCACATTCACACACTAGGGCCAATTTAGTGTTGCCAATCAACCTATCCCCAGGTGCATGGGGAGGACATGCAAACTCCACACAGAAAGGTCCCGAGCCCGGGATTGAACCCAGGACTACTCAGGACATTCGTATTTTGAGGCAGATGCACTAACCCCTTTACCACCGTGAAGCCGGTTCATAACATGAAACCTTATAGTAAATAACCTTAAAACTATAACGGCCGAAAAAAATTGCAGCGCAAACAAATGGGACAACTTTGAGGGAGATTTTGACATGAACAATAACAAAAACAATAACATAAACCAGTGGTTCTCTAATGGGGGTACGCGTACCCCTGGGGGTACTTGAAGGTATGCCAAGGGTATACTTGAGATTTTTTTTAAATATTGTAAAAATAGCAACAATTCGAAAATCCTTTAAAAAATATATTTATTGAAAAATAGCAACAATTCAAAAATCTTTTATAAATGTATTTATTGAATAAAACTTCAACAAAATATGAATCTAAGTTCATAAACTGTGAAAAATTTTTTTCCAAATAGTTCAAGAAAGACCACTACAAATGAGCAATATTTTTGCACTGTTATACAATTTAATAAATCAGAAACTGATGACATGGTGCTGTATTTTACTTATTTATCTTTTTTTTTTTTTTTTACCAAAAATGCTTTGCTCTGATTAAGGGGTACTTGAATTAAAATGTTCACAAGGGGTACATCACTGAAAAAGGTTGAGAACCACTGGCATAAACTATAATAGATTAAAATATTTTTGCAGCACAAACATAGCACAAATAGAGGGGGTGTGAATCATAACACGTTAACATCAAAACTATATTACTTAGACAACAGATTTTCCAGCACAAACGTATAGGACAAGTTCGGGGAGATTTCAGGGGGGTAAGGAGCTGGTTATGAATAATAACATGTTAATATTGTAAATATTAAACATACTGTAGATGGGGAGGAAAATGGAAACTTGGGGATCTCAGTAAATACAAACTTTTATGAATGTTCGTCATGTCATGTTTTGTGATCATGTTTTGTTTAGTTGTGTAATGTTACTTCAAGACTCCATTAGTTCCTGTTTTTTCACTCCCTTGTTTTGTTTCCATGACAACTCATTGGTTTCACCTGTACTCATTTGGACTCACGCACCTGATTTGTTTAGGACTCACGCACCTGTGTTAATCATGTCACTATTATTTAAGCTTGTAGTTGCCAGGCGGTCGGCCTGGCGTCATTGTTGTTGCTCGATGCTTTGTTCACTCTGGTTACGTATCGCCCTGCTCATTTCCCTCCAATTAAATTTTGTTTATTCATGTCACGTCTTTTGTTTCATATCCATAGTTTTGCCTTTGTGGTAGTTTTTGTTTTTTTTAGCCAAGTTTGTTCTCCGCTTTGTGCGCGCCTTTAGTTTGCACTTTTTTTTATACATAAATTAAAATAAGTCTTTACATTCACGCCATGTCCCGTCACCTTCCTTTGCATTCCGTGAAAACAAACCACACTATAGCCCCCGTTCGGACACGTCAATTATAAGTTTTTTTGTTTTTTTTTTGGAGCAATGCCAGTTTGAAAGTAAAAATCTTCCGGCATGGCAGTTTTGTTTATTTTTGTGGTATTTTTATCCCACTTTTTATGTTTTTTTGCAATAATATTTTTAAAATGTGCTGCGGGCCATAAAAAAAATTAGCTCCAGGCCAAAAATGGCACTCAGGCAGCATTTTAGACACTCTAAGCCAGGGGTGCCCACACTTTTTCTGCAGGCGAGCTACTTTTCAATTGACCAACTCAAGGGGATCTACCTCATTTATATATATCATTTATATTTATTTATTTATGAAAGAGACATTTTTGTAAACAAGTTAAATGTGTTTAATGATAATACAAGCATGTGTAACACATATAGATGTCTTTCTTTCACGAAGACAAGAATATAAGTTGGTGTATTACCTGATTCTGATGACTTGCATTAATTGGAATCAGACAGTAATGATGATAACGCCCACATTTTCAAATGGAGGAGAAAAAAAGTTGTCCTTTCTGTATAATACCACATGAAAGTGGCTGGTTTTTGGCATCTAATTCATCCAGCTTCCATACACTTTACAAGAAAAACATTGGCGGCAAATTCCGTAGCTTGCTTGATTGACATTCACGGCACCCGAGGGTCTTGTGAGATGACGCTGGCTGCTGCCAGTTCATTATTATAAAAAAATGACAGAGAGGAAGGCGAGAAACACTTTTTATTTCAACAGACTTTCGCGCCGTCCCTTCCGTCAAAACTCTAAAGGCCGACTGCACATTTCCTATCTTCACAATAAAAGCCCTGCTTCATGCTGCCTGCGCTAACAAAATAAGAGTCTCGGAAAGCTGGCGTGCACAAGTGATGTGCACGCCAGCTTTCTGAGGGATCGCTTGTGCACGCCAGTTTTCCGAGACTCTGTATTTAGTTAGCGCAGGCAGCATGAAGCAGGGCTTTTATTGTGAAGATAGGAAATGTGCAGTCGGCCTTTAGAGTTTTGACGGAAGGTACGGCGCGAGAGTCTGTTGAAATAAAAAGTGTTTCTCGCCTTCCTCTCGGTCATATTTTAATAATATTGATCTTGCAGCAGCCAGCGTCATCTCACAAGACCCTCCGGTACTGTGAATGTCATTTAAGTGACGTCTTGGTGAAGATTGATGATCACTAATTTTTAGGTCTATTTTTTTTAAAAGCCTGGCTCGAGATCGACTGACACACCCCCCGCGGTCGACTGGTAGCTCGCGATCGACGTAATGGGCACCCCTTGCTCTAAGCTAAGCAAAAATTGGTGTGGCAGCAAACAGACAAGTGATTTGACTTATGAGGGTAGGAAAAAGCATCACTTCACAACCAGGAAATCAGTTTTCACTTGAACACAAAGTGAAGCACTTTAGAAGGTTCTCTTACACAACTTGGAACATATGAACCATTGCAAGTTATCTTCTTTAGTAACATGCCCAAGATGGTCTTCAGAGCCGCAAGCACTCTTGTTTATAGGATCCAATCATAAGATCTTTGTCTTCAGTCCAAGTATTGAGATTATTTACACAATGTGATTACGTTGCCAAGTATCCATGCAGTTCCTCTAAAGCGACTATTGGTCATACACTTTGTGCCTCGCGTGCACTGGGGGATGCTTATTTTCGTTTAGCGCGGTTAAATTAATTCCTTTTTACGGTTGCCCTGCGACGTCATACCTGCCATCTGCAGATCCTTACAACTTGTTTTAAGTGATGCACGCTGTAATATTGGCACAGATTACAAGTATTATGTCTCTAATGGCTGTGTTAATGTTAAATAGCAGACAGCGTCAAGAAACGATTTTGGACTGCGCTACGAACATGACGCTACTACCAAGAATGTATCAGGCCGGATGCAAGTCCGAAGCAAAGACAAATGGAAAAAGAATCGTGAAAAAAAAACTTTTGAATGTCCCAGAATTCATTCATAAAGCTGTGAGGATTGATGGAAAGGGTTTTAAATCTGAAGGAAAAGACTGTTCGTGCCAAGACTGATACGATTCCAGATAAAGTTTGCAATTGTCACACCTATGGATCAGGTTTTGTTTTGGTCATGTTCGGTTTGGTTTTTTGGACATTTGGTTCCGTCTTTTCACTTCCTGGTTTGTTTTGTTACCATAGCTACTCATTAGTTTCCCCTAGTCACACCCCGATCATCTAGTTTCTAGTTACCACGGCCACTATTTCTGTCACTTGCTTTCTGTTTATCGTTCTGGGATTTTTGCATTCCGCTTCATGCCTTCATTTCTAGTACAAACCTCCACGCCTTGCCAAGCTGCTAAACCTTTGGACCACGCCACGTAAGATCCATGTATTCTTTCGCCTAAGTGCTGTTGTTTGGTTTATTGAATGTCTTTGTTAGGATCTTTTGTTTATTTATAGATAGTCCTGCTTTGTGCTGTTTTTGTTAACGTTTTAGCATAGATTATTATCCGCCATCGAGCGTGCTTTTTGTTTTGCCTTTTGTATTTTTGTAACAAATAAAAATGTACTTACATTCATGCCTGACCAGTCCCATATCATCCTTGCATCGAGGAAGCACAAACATCCACAGTCCAAGCTTGACAGCAATAATCTGGACTATCTTGCCAGTTGAGCAGAATACAGACTTATTGCTAATCAGTTTGCAGTGCACAAATGCAGCTTGAAGAGGTTTTTGTACGCTTTATTATTTGCCTTTAATATATCTGCTTAATTCTCTTGCGTCTCATTTGTATTTCGTTTGAGAGCCCGAAATAAGCTGTCATTTTACTTAGCTACCTTCTTAAGTGAATTTGTTTATTTTTTTCTACCATCGATGCGTTTCAAAATGCCACTTGACAGGTCTGGTTTCCAATCGCATAATCCAGGTGTGTTAGTCTTACTTTTCGAAAAACCGAACATGACCTGATTAAGGTGTTTCCATGGGTTGTAGAATGCTTATTTAGAGAAGAACTACTTAAGAAATCGGACTAATATAGCGCATTAATAGAAAGACCACCTAACTTTTCCAAATCCATCCACAGTTTCTGACAAAGCAATGGATCATTTGGTTTGTCCCGCCGAGAAACAAACCCAGTCTTACAATTCTCATGTTTGTCCAACTAATGAAAGGCCAAGCCAAGGCTTTCAGGGTAAGGGTATGGAGATCATCCAGCTGAGGACATAAAGTCTAGGAATTGGACCTCTTAGAATCTTTTCAACTCAATCAACATCCAAGTCAAAGCATTCAGTTTAGATACTGTATAAAGTATTTGGTTTTACAGTCTTACTGTCACTCATTCAGTCCTCAAGGTGTATGGTTCAATTCTAAGGTTATTTCATCTGAAGGTTTTTAGGCCTACAGTTTTATATAATTTATTTGGTCCAAATGTTAAGCAGGACAAAAAAAACTATGAAACTAATGAAATTCAGTCCAAATCCCGAGGTTTTTGGTAATTACAGTAATTAAATGTGTCAAAATTTTGAGGCTAACTGTCCATATCTAAAGTAATTTTGTCAAAAGGCTTAAGGTTTTTGGTTTTACCGTTTAATCTAGTCCAACTTTAAGGAAAGTCACAAAAACATGTAGTTTAGGTCCCAAGACATTTGGTCCAAGTGTTATGTAATTCAATACCAAGTCTGAGGTTATATCATCTGAACGGGTTTAGTCCTGTAGTTTTACATTAATGAATTTGGTTCTAAGGTAAAGTAAAAAAAAAAAAACATAATTAAGTCCAAGTCTCAAGGTTTTTAGTTTTACAGTCTTATATTGTCTGAGTTTAAAGAAGTCACAAAAACATTAGTCGAGGTTTAAAGGCATTTGGTACAAGTGTCATGCAGTTCAATACAAAGTCTCAAGGTTTTTGGGCTTACAGTCTTTCGGTAAGTCATTTACTCCAAGTCTAAAGCAAATAAAACAAAGCCGTCAGCCTCGCCCTTAAGTCATTTAGTCCTAATCTAACACACCTCAGTCTATGTCTAAAGGCATTTGGCAGTAATTCAATACCAAGTCTAAGATTATTTCGTCTGAAAGTTTTTAGTTCTACAGTTTTACATTAATTAATTTTGGTCAAAAAAAACCAGGACAAAAATCCATTAGTCCCAAGTCTAACATAATTAGGTCTAATTCTCAAAGTTTTTGGTTTTACAGTCTCATCTCGTCCGAGGTCTGAAGGTATTTGGTCCAAGTGTAATGTAATTCAATACCATGTCTCAATGTTTTTGGTCTTACAGTCTTACGCAAGTCATTTGGTCCACGTCTACAGCAAGTAAAACAAACCATTCAATTTAGGCCTGAAAACCTTTAGTCCTTGTCTAACATGTCCAAGTCCAAAAGCATTTGCTCCGAGTCTAATGAAATTCAATCTTACAGTCTTACAGTAAGGCTCAAATCGAATTCTCAGTCCTCCCCCTCCCCTCTTCTACTTGACCCTCCCTTTTAGCTTTAGCGTCTAGTGCAGGGGTCGAGAACCTTTTTGGCTGAGAGAGCCACTCAAGCCAAATATTTTAAAATGTATTTCCCTGAGAGCCTAATACTATTTTTTTTAACACTGAATACAACTAAATGTCTGCATTTTTAAGTAAGACCAACATTTATAGAATATAATATGTCACAAACTCGCATGGCAGCAGTAGTAGCGACCCCAAGATGCAGGAACCAGGAGAGCGATGAGCAGGTAAGATGCTTTTAATATCATCAACAGAGGAGAATGAAGCAGTCTTGCATGTACAGTTCTAAACAATAGTCAGTCTTTGAGCCCTGAGGAGCGCGTGAGACAAGCATAAATAGAAACATGCTGATTGGCAGCAGGTGTGGACCGGCTGCCAATCAACAGCAGGTGAGGCGAAAAAAACGCAGCGCCCAGTGGGACAAGTAAGAAATTGAAACAAAATAAGAGCACTGATGGGAAGTAAATACAAAACAAAGACGCACTAACAGAAATTACATTTTTAATAACATTGTTATTCGGAAGCTCACCGATGATAAATAAAATACTTACCATTAATGCGACTTCTTGAACGGGCGCGGTAGAAAACGGATGGAAGGATTAAAATACATAAGAATGTTTAATATTTTTAATGTTATTTTTAACACTGTGATTACCAGCGTAATTATTCATTACTTATGATGTTGAGCCAGTGGTTCTTAACCTTGTTGGAGGTACCGAACCCCACCAGTTTCATATACGCATTCACCGAACCCTTCTTTAGTGAAAGATAAAATGCATTTTTTTTCAAATTCAATACAAAGTTATATGTTTTTATACTGGTGCACAAAATGAGCCGAGCATGAACATCACCTTGTTCAAAGAACAAAACCAACACAGAGCATGAACTCCCAACAAATTACACACCTGCAAATTAGCCGTATACATAATACGCCGATAGGGAGAAGTTTTTATTTACACGATGAGTCGGGCGTGTCCTGACCTCTGCGGCGGAGGCTCCGCCGAACCCCTGCGGCCAACTCACCGAACCCCTAGGGTTCGATCGAAACCAGGTTAAGAACCACTGTGTTAAGCAATGTAAGCCAAGATTTATCTGAGAGCCAGATGCAGTCATCAAAAGAACCACAGGTTCCCTACCCCTGATCTAGTGCCAGGGCAAAGTAAAATGATAAATGGGTTGTACTTGTATAGCGCTTTTCTACCTTCAAGGTACTCAAAGCGCTTTGACACTACTTCCACATTTACCCATTCACACACACATTCACACACTGATGGAGGGAGCTGCCATGCAAGCCGCTAACCAGCACCCATCAGGAGCAAGGGTGAAGTGTCTTGCTCAGGACACAACGGACATGACGAGGTTGGTACTAGGTGGGGATTGAACCAGAGACGCTCGGGTTGCGCACTGCCACTCTCCCACTGCGCCACGCCGTATTGCAAATACACCTCTATGCGTACCGACGTCACCCGGGTCTCGCTACGTCATCAACCCTCACCGTTACCCAGCAGTGACATGAGGCAGATGCGACAAATGTTTGTTTACTTTCAAGATGTTTGGCTTCGATTGTGCTGTTATTTTCTTTCGCCTGTCTTTATTAAAAAGAACGTTTAGAAGACAACATTTTTGGCGAAATATGCATGTGCTGGCACATCAGCTTGCGGTATGTAAAGTGTGTTTCATTGTGTATTTGTGTTTGAAGCCAATATTTGCATGCAGTATAGCAAAATTCGGAAGTTTGAGTAAAACCACGAGTGTTTTTATTTTGAAAATCAATAAATTACGCTTATTATGTGAATTCTCCCTGCCCACTGGGTGTGAGTTTTCCTTGCCCTTTTGTGGGTTCTTCCGAGGATGTTGTAGTCGTAATGATTTGTGCAGTCCTTTGAGACATTTGTGATTTGGGGCTATATAAATAAACATTGATTGATTGATTGATTGATTGATATTACTATTACATTTGTACACTTCTCTGGGTTTCTGGTGTGCCATTTTTCTCCCCGCACTTGACAGTGTAGGGAGGTCTGCAATCTCACTTCACTTCGGGGCAAGTACCTCGTCCTTCCTCCCCACCTGATGGATAATCCAAATTTCTCTTGTTTGACATGAACGCGCAAAACCAAGGAGGGTGTTGCGATCCGCTGCTGGAATCTGTACATATTC
Source organism: Nerophis ophidion (assembly GCF_033978795.1). Classification (NCBI taxonomy): domain Eukaryota; kingdom Metazoa; phylum Chordata; class Actinopteri; order Syngnathiformes; family Syngnathidae; genus Nerophis; species Nerophis ophidion. The sequence continues at coordinate 13,915,147 of NC_084617.1, forward strand.
TGGTTTATTGTTCCATTTTAGTATCACCCTGTTGTTTAACGTCTTTATTTCCTGTTTAGTCTGTCACCATGGTAGCTCATTAGTTCACCTGCCCCTTGTTATCCACGCACACCTGTTTTCTTCTAATCACCTCCCTTATTTAAACTCGCCCCTTTTCGTTATTCAGTCTCGGATCCTAATTTGCCTACGTGCAACCGTGATGACTCTGATCCTTCTACTATACGTATTTTCTCACTAGCTCTCACGCTATGCCACTTGATTATTCCAGTTTTCATACTGATGATCTGTTTTCTCGTTTGTGCTCTCGTGCCAAGTTTTAGTTTTCTAGTGTTTTATCCTAGCTTTCACGCTAGCGTCTTTTGTTTGCTTTCTCTTTACACCAGTGTTTTTGTTCCTAGCCTTTTTATTATTTAATAAATCCATTTATAACATACCTTGTTGTGTTCATCGCTTCGACGCATCCCTGGAAGAACCAATCCGGCATTACAATGCCACACAAGCCTCACAGAGGGAAGCCAAAAACAAAGGCAGAGGAGGGGTTTTCGAATTGAGCGGAAGTCAATTAGTTCGAGTCTAAAGCAAGTAAAACAAAACATAGGGCCGAAATCGAAAGTCATTCAGTCCTAGTCTAACATACCTAAATCCAAGATTGAAGGCAAAATTCAATCTTACAGTTTTAGAGTAAGTCACTATGTCCAAATAGAAAGAAAATCCAAAAACATTTGGACAAGACCCAGCATCATTGAATCCATGTCTCCAGGATTGCAGTGTGAGTATAAAGCAGATCCTAAGTCAGTCAGTCCATGTAACGGAAACTCAGTTTGAACCTAAAGCTATTAAGTCCAAGTCTAAGGCCTATGGACCAAACTAGTACAGGTGAGACAAGTCAAACATCATTTAGACCAAGTTCAAATGAACTCAAAGAACATTTAAAGTTTAAGGCATTGACTAAATGTTCTTTCAGTCTCTTTCATCACTTTATTTAAGGCTCAAACAATGTGATCAAAGTCTAATTTAATTCTGAAGATTACTCCATATTAATTGGAGGCCATGTCTGAGATAATTTAGTCCAAGACTGATCTTGTTTGGCCCAAATCTAAAGCAAATGGTAAATGGGTAAAACGTGTACAGCGCTGTTCTACCTTTTTAAGGAACTCAAAGCGCTTTGACACTAATTCCACATTCACCCAATCACACACACATTCACACACTGATGGCGGGAGCTGCCATGCAAGGCGCTAACCAGGACCCATCAGGAGCAAGGTTGAAGTGTCTTGCTCAGGGACACAACGGATGTGACTAGGATGGTAGAAGGTGGGCATTGAACCAGGAACCCTCAAGTTGCTGGCACAGCCACTCTCCCAACCGCGCCACACCGCAAGGCACTACTCGATATATTTTTTAAACTTCCTGTCCACACATCAGCTAAATGCTAACATATAGGCTACGCTGCTTCAACGAAACACCCCGAGAAAAATAGCAATAGAAATAAAAATAACACTGTTTGTCATTTATCTATCTATCATCCGAACATCTAAAGGATGAAAAATTCAAGTCGTAAGATCAAGGCCGGCGGCCATGTCATAGCCCTGGTGCCATGGCATCAAGATCTGGGGTTGTGGAGTTCTCTTGACAGGTCAGCCAGTCATGGATTCCTGTGATATCCCCTTCTTAATAAACCCCAAAAACTAAATATATTTGTTTTAAATACAGATACAAATAGAGTTCGACCTTGATTTACGAAACACTATTTGCAATATTTTAGATCTAGCCAAATATGCCTCCGTGTGCAAACTGTTTCCTTTTAACGATTGCTTCATTAATTCATTAATTTTACAAAAAGCAGTGTACAGCATTTTTGGGGAGGCGGAGCCCTCCAATTCACGCAACTTCACTACTCAGTGCTTCAGCATGTGTGCCTTTTTTGTGTTTTTTCGCCTTTTTTCAAGTTTTGTCCATTTTGCGGACTCAATATGATAACAAACCAGCATAGAAAGAAGGAGGGAATATCTGTACTATTTTCTAGGAAGAGATTCATGGCGCTTGAAAGGGAAGAATCAACAAAGCAGGCTTTGTACCACAGCAATTTTAATTGTGATGAGAACTTACTTTTATGGGCGAAAAAAGCCAAAGCAGACCCTTTTTACAGCGGAGGAGAAGAGCTATCCCTCGTTCGGCGGCGTCTCTTCCCACCGCACACACTCAGCCCTTTTCCCTCGCACTCTAACCTCTCCCCCCCGTCTGCTGTTTTTTCTACAGCTCCTCCTTTAATACAAGTGAATTTTACTTTTTAAGATACTTTATTATTTGTAGCAATAAGGTTGTTAAAGTTAAAGATTTGAGTGATTTCTGATCGTTTGTGAGGGCACCAAAGGTACTTCTGTGGGTGCGCATGATGGCATAGCAGCTTATACAGAGGACGGCAGCTTGTTGTTGTTATTTTGCCTTGTTAATAGAAAGTCGATCCATCACTTCCTTGTTATGTTTATTTGATATACAGTTCTGGATAGCACTTTTTATTGCTTTCAAACTGTACAAAACTTCACTAAAATACGGGCTTTTTTCACTTATTTTTACATTGTTTCTTTTTTATTTATGAACCCTATTCAATAATAATAATAATGATGGATTAGATTTATATCGTTAGATACTCAAAGCGCTCACAGAGAATTGGGAACCCATCATTCATTCACACCTGGTGGTGGTAAGCTACATCTGTAGCCACAGCTGCCCTGGGGTAGACTGACGGAAGCATGGCTGCCAGTTTGCCCCTCCGACAACCACCAATCATTCATTCATCATTCATTCACCAGTGTGAGCGGCACCGGGGGCAAGGGTGAAGTGTCCTGCCCAAGGACACAACGGCAGCGATTTTGGATGTCAATAGGTGGGAAGCGAACCTGCAACCCTCAGGTTTCTGGCACGGCCGCTCTACCCACTTCGCCATGCCGCCACTATTCAAGGATGAATTAAGTTTGTGAATCAAGGTTCCATTGTAATAAGGAGTTTAATAAGGCAACAGCAATTTACAAAAGATGATTTGATTTAGCTATGTTTCAAGGGGACTTGCTTCACTAGAATAAACTAAAGATCCGTCCATATTGATTCCAGAAAAATAACATGAACAATACAAATAAATTATAATAAAAACAGTCTTCCATGGACTTGTTAACTGGGTTTCGCTCATCTTATTAACCTGTCCAACACAGGGGTAGGGAACCTATGGCTCTAGAGTCATATGTGGCTCTTTTGATGACTGCATCTGGCTCTCGGATAAATCTGAGCTGACATTGCTTAACACGATAAAAAATTAATAATTCACAGTGTTAAAAAGAGCGTTCAAAATATAAAATATTCTCATGCTTTTTTATGTTCAAAAAGTTGCAATAATGGTAAGAAGTAATTTGGTTAGTGTGGGGCTTGCCCTCCTGGGGGTTCTTCAGACCACCAAGAGCCTGTTTTAGGGTTACAATATTGTTTTATTTTATTTTTCTCTCAGTTGCTTTCCAGCAATTGTCTTTTTCTCTTTCGTCCTCACTCGCGCTCTGGCTCCAGCCCCAACCCTGTCTCTCCTCCTGGTTGCTGCTTATAACAGAACGACAGGTGATTAGATAACAAGGCCCAGGTGGGCCATCTACGCACCTGTCGCTGATTTCAAGGTCGGTCCTGGCAACATCCTGCTTTGCTGCAGGCCCGCAGGCCACAACCCCTCCACAGTTAGCTTCAGAATAACAATGTTATTATAAAGAGACCTATTATACTCTGGAAATGCTGGTCTTACTTAAAAATACACGCGTTTAGTTGTGTTCAGTGTTAAAAAAAAATATTATATGGCTCTTAGGGAAATACATTTTAAAATATTTGGCTTCTTGGCTCTCTCAGCCAAAAAGGTTCCCGACCCCTGGTCTAACAAGTCCTGGAGCGTTCCGCAGCACAAAAAAAAACTCCAGAATGAAGATCCAGATTGACTACAGTGTAAACTATCCCCGTTAAAAAGGGCCCGCTTGGCCAGTGCACATAGCAGCAGAGGCAACCGGTGGGACTGGAGGTCTATATTAAAAACACAGCGCCTTCCCAGCAGCTGCGGCCGACCCAAAATGGAATCACAAAGCGAGCCCGCCGACCCAGAGATATGGCGCTACCCGGACACGCACAGGCGGCAAATTCATACTTTTCCGGTTACGTCTCGACCCCGCCGGTCCAGGTCTTTGCAGGACAAACACGCCGTTAGTCCAAACACAGGCCGACTTTACAAGTCTGTACTTAAGTCTTCTTACCACGACGGGCCGCTGAATCCGCTCAGTCCTCTCCATGGGTCCTTTGCCACACTCGCCTCACCACAGCGAACCCAGGGGGTGGGTGGGTGGCCGGGGAATGGGAGTGGGGGGCACAGACAATGCTGTGTGAGTGTGTGTGTGAAATGATGACTAGTGTGTGTGTGTGTGTGTGTGTGTGGAAGCTTGACAAGTGCATGCATGTGCATAGAGCTCCAGAAAAGAGTGCGCTGAGTGTGTGTGAGAAAAACCGGAGACGCTCTCTTAACCTCCAACCCCTTTGACGCGCACCCCCGCCCTCCCACCCATCACCTCCACAACCCAAAGGAACGTGAACCTTGTGTAAAGGAAGGGAACCGGAGCTGGTGGGAGGGGGCTCGGGTTGCAGGACTTGTGCTACATTTGCAAAGTGGGGAAATATATTTAGCCTGGGTCCGGCAGGAACGGGGACGTGAGCGCGCTGAGGCCAAGGAGGAGGCTTGGTATGCGGCCGTCAGCCACCCAATGCCCCAGCTGACGTGGAACGGGGCAGTGCCCAGGGAAACCCCCCTCCCCTCTCAAGCCCGCTCCCTTCGCCTCGTTTTCTTGCTCTTCCGGACTGATCCTGTCCCGAACTGAAAGGACATACAATCAGCAAACTAGGAGACATAAATCTCAGTGGTTGGGTTTGCTTGGGTACACACGGGACTGAAGGCTTTCAAAGGGCTTAAGTCATGACTCCTGCCAGGTTTTGTCCGAAGTCAAGATCTAATCTCAAGTAATCAAAAGCAGGTCTAAAGTAACTTAGTTTAAATCTAAACCAAGCTCAAGTTCAGGTCCAATTAAAAGAATGTTTTCAAGTCATTTGGTCAACAAGGTATTAGGTCCAGGCAATCTAAAGCCATTTAGTCCCAGTCTACAGCACGGCCAGAGTCCTTTAGTCCATGTTTAAACCCACTTCCGAGAAAAGGTTCCAAATGATTTGGTGCAATTTATAGCCAATGTTAAGTAATTTGATCCTTGTCTAATCAAGTCTTCAAGCATTTTGTCCAGAGTCCAGTCATTTTATCTCCCCTCTCAAGCACTCTCCCATTGCCTCGTTTTCTTGCTTTTCCGGACTGATCCTGTCCAGAACTAAAAGGACATACCATCAGCAGACCAGGAGACATAAATCTCAGTGGTTGGGTTTGCTTGGGTACACACAGGACTGAAGGCTTTCAAAGTGCTTAAATTACGACTACAACACCAAACTCCTGCCAGGTTTTGTCCGAAGTCAAGATCTAATCTTAAGTAGTCAAAAGCAGGTTTAAAGTCACTTAGTTTAAATCCAAACCAAGCTCAAGTCCAATTAAAAGCACGTTTCAAGTCATTTGGTCAACAAGGTATTAGGTCCAGGCAATCTAAAGCCATTTAGTCCCAGTCTACAGCACGGCCAGAGTCCTTTAGTTCATGTTTAAACCCACTACCGAGAAAAGGTTCCAAATGATTTGGTGCAATTTATAGCCAATGTTAAGTAATTTGATCCTTGTCTAATCAAGTCTTTAAGCATTTTGTCCAGAGTCCAGTCATTTTATCTCCCCTCTCAAGCCCTCTCCCTTTGCCTCGTTTTCTTGCTCTTCCGGACTGATCCTGTCCAGAACTAAAAGGACATACAATCAGCAAACAAGGAGACATAAATCTCAGTGGTTGGGTTTGCTTGGGTACACACGGGACTGAAGGCTTTCAAAGGGCTTAAGTCATGACTACAACACCAAACTCCTGCCAGGTTTTGTCCGAAGACAAGATCTAATCTTAAATAGTCAAAAGCAGGTTTAAAGTCACTTAGTTCAAATCTAAACCAAGCTCAAGTTCAGGTCCAATTAAAAGAACGTTTCAAGTCATTTGGTCAACAAGGTATTAGGTCCAGGCAATCTAAAGCCATTTAGTCCCAGTCTACAGCACGGCCAGAGTCCTGTAGTCCATGTTTAAACCCACTTCCGAGAAAAGGTTCCAAATGATTTGGTGCAATTTAAAGCCAATGTTAAGTAATTTGATCCATGTCTAATCAAGTCTTTAAGCATTTTGTCCAGAGTCCAGTCATTTTATCTCCCCTCTCAAGCCCTCTCCCTTTGCCTCTTTTTTTTGCTCTTCCGGACTGATCCTGTCCAGAACTAAAAGGACATACAATCAGCAAACTAGGAGACATAAATCTCAGTGGTTGGGTTTGCTTGGGTACACACGGGACTGAAGGCTTTCAAAGGGCTTAAGTCATGACTACAACACCAAACTCCTGCCAGGTTTTGTCCAAAGTCAAGATCTAATCTTAAGTAGTCAAAAGCAGGTTTAAAGTCACTTAGTTCAAATCTAAACCAAGCTCAAGTTCAGGTCCAATTAAAAGAACGTTTCAAGTCATTTGGTCAACAAAGTATTAGGTCCAGGCAATCTAAAGCCATTTAGTCCCAGTCTACATCACGGCCAGAGTCCTTTAGTCCATGTTCAAACCCACTTCCGAGAAAAGGTTCCAAATGATTTGGTGCAATTTAAAGCCAATATAAAGTAATTTGATCCTTGTCTAATCAAGTCTTTAAGCTATTTGTCCAGAGTCCAGTCATTTTATCTCCACCTAAAGATCTAAAACCTAACTCAAGTTCAAGTCCAAATTAAATTGACTCATTGTTGTTTGCATCTGGTCTAAAGAAGCAATTCTAAAACAGATCTAAAGACATATTGACCATCTGTAAATCGTCACAATTCAAGTTCCAAGTCATTTAAAGGCTTGCCGAAATGAGATGTTCTTATGTAAACGGGGATAGCAGGTCCATTCTATGTGTCATACTTGATCATTTCGCGATATTGCCATATTTTTGCTGAAAGGATTTAGTAGAGAAAACAGACGATAAAGTTCGCAACTTTTGGTCGCTAATAAAAAAGCCTTGCCTGTACCGGAAGTAGCAGACGATGTGCGCGTGACGTCACGGGTTGTGGAGCTCCTCACATTCTCACATTGTTTACAATCATAGCCCCCAGCAGCGGGAGCGATTTGGACCAAAAAAGCGACGATTTCCCCATTAATTTGAGCGAGGATGAAAGATTCATGGATGAGGAGAGTGAGAGTGAAGGACTAGAAGAAAAAAAAGGCGAGGGCAGTGGGAGCAATTCAGATTGTTATCAGACACATTTCCTAGGATAATTCTGGAAAATCCCTTATCTGCTTATTGTGTTATTAGTGTTTTAGGGAGATGATATGGTACCTGAAAGTCGGAGGGTTGTGGCCACGAGTGTGGTGACCGCCAGTGTCTCCGGTGGGAGGAGGTAAGAGAGTCCGCAGCTGCAGGAGGACGCAAGCACCGCTCATGTCTACGGTAAGAGCCGACTTATTACCACAATTTTCTCACCGAAACCTGCCGGTTGACATGTGGTAGAGAACCATGTTCGCTTGACCGCTCTGTTCCATAGTAAAGCTTCAGCTTCGGGAATGTAAATAAGGAAACACCGACTGTGTTTGTGTTGCTAAAGGCAGCTGCAATACACCGCTTCCCAACTACATCTTTTTTCTTTGACTTCTCCATTATCAATTGAACAAAATGCAAAAGACTCAGCAACACAGATGTCCAGAATACTGTGTAATTATGCGATGAAAAGAAACGACTTTTAGCCGTGAGCGGTGCTGGAAGAACATGTCCGCTCCAACCGGTGACGTCACGCGTATGCGTCATCATTCCGCGACGTTTTCAACAGGATACTTCGCGGTAAATTTAAAATTGCAATTTAGTAAACTAAAAAGGCCGTATTGGCATGTGTTGCAATGTTAATATTTCATCATTGATATATAAACTATCAGACTGCGTGATCGGTAGTAGTGGGTTTCATTAGGCCTTTAAAGTAAGTCCTAAGTCATTCAGTCAAAGTTGAAATCTAGTCTTATCATCTGTTAGAAGTCTTTAAGGGGAACTGCACTTTTTTGGGAGGAATTTTGCTTATGGTTTACAATCCTTATTCAAGGAAAGCACACATATGTTTTCATAATTTTGCTAATAAACGCTAATAAAAGTCAGCTAAAACTGTAGGTTATGGGATGCACTTACACCGCCGACAAAGTACTCTAAAAAAACACCCAAAAACATCCATCAATGATTTATGCAAATGCACATTCATAATAACATAGTATTTAGTGTACGTATTTTGCACTTTTTAAGCATACGGCAGAGTATTAATTTCACAGACGGATCCCAACATTCCTTATTCCGTTCAACAATAACAACTACTACTACTCATGGCAGACTTCATTAGAGCCAACAACAACTATAAAAAATAAACATTTCCATAAAAACTCTCCATCATCATTTTTCTTGGCACAAATGATGCAAAATTTTTGTTTTTGTAACCTGAATATAAGGAGGATGAGCTGCAAGTCTTAGAAGCCGACTGATAAGCAGACTATCTAGAAGAACTATTGCTAAGTGCTAAACAAGATATATGCAAAATACAAACATAACAAACCAATCACTCACTGTACAATGTCTGCTCTCAGTGGGATGCCAACTGATGGGATGTTTATATCTTTCAGTTTATATGAAGAAATAATCATAGTCATCATGCAGGTGAAAAAAAGAGTGTCTTTTTGTGTCTTTCGCCATCTCTGGATGTAAATTGAAATGTCAAAGTTGCCCAACTTCCCGGTTTATGGTCACAACAACAAGTGAGAGTTATGATTTATAATCTAGAATTAACTTTCACCAGCTCAGAGGAGATGCAGCAGCTCAGTATGTCAATAGCTGCATAAGCTAGTTAGCTCTAAGGTCACGGGAGTAGAAAAAGTAGTTATTTGGCGTGAGCGCTTACAATAACAAAATCACAATAATACTTGATTAATTTTCAGGTTATCAGATGTAAATGGAGTATTGTTGGTGTTTTTTTTATGTGTTTAGAGAGCTTTATTGGCGAAATAGTGTTAGCCACCTCGTAATTTTACGAGTTAGAAATGCATTAAAAAAGAATGTGTGTCCTTGTCTAACATGAGGATTGTGAATAATAAGCAAAATTCCAAAGAAAAAGTGCAGTTCCTCTTTAAGTCATTTGGTGCACTGCAAAAACTGAAATCCAAGTAAGATAAAGCATCTCAAATAAGGGTGATATTTGCTTATTTTCTGTCTGATAAGACAATTCATTTCACTAAGCAGATTTTATATTAGAGTGTTTTACTCGTTTTAAGGGTTTTGGTACTAAATTATCTCAGTAAGATATTACAGCTTGTTGCTGAGATTTTATGACCTATATTGAGTAAAACATGCTTGAAACTAGAATATCAACGGTTGCGAAGCTGTGTCAAACACTCACGAGAATAACACTACTTTTTTAAAGTAATAATTTCTTATTTCTAGCATGTTAAAAAAAAAATAATGACTTCGACACAATCGTGTCTCATAATTAAAACAGATGACAGCCAACTGGACTTGGCTTCACGGCGGCAGAGGGGTTAGTGCGTCTGCCTCACAATACGAAGGTCCTGCAGTCCTGGGTTCAAATCCAGGCTCGGGATCTTTCTGTGTGGAGTTTGCATGTTCTCCCCGTGAATGCGTGGGTTCCCTCCGGGTACTCCGGCTTCCTCCCCCCTCCAAAGACATGCACCTGGGGATAGGTTGATTGGCAACACTAAATTGGCTCTAGTGTGTGAATGTGAGTGTGAATGTTGTCTGTCTATCTGTGTTGGCCCTGCGATGGGGTGGCGACTTGTCCAGGGTGTACCCCGCCTTCCGCCCGATTGTAGCTGAGATAGGCGCCAGCGCCCCCCGCGACCCCGAAAGGGAATAAGCGGTAGAAAATGGAAACAATAGAAAATACGTACTCATATAGTAGTACAGTTGTTATTAGTGAAAATATAGTTATTTTAAAAGGTATTTTTGGGTTCATTAAGGTTAACTCATTTTACTTGTTTTGGAATGTTTTGACATGCCAATTTTTCTTGTTCTACTGGCAGATAATTTTGCTTATTTCAAATAAAATACCCCTCATTATTGTATTTTTTTTTCTTGGTTTTGAACACTGACTTTTTGCAGTGTGTAACTGATGTCTAATCCTTTAACTGCAAAAGTCAGTGGTTAAAGAAGGGTTGTTAAAATGTTGACGTTGAGGGTAATCAGGGTCCTATGTGTCCACCAGAGGGCAACCTCTGAGGCAGCCTGTAGGTGGTGACAAGCCCGACAACAGCCGAAGGTGAAGGAATGGAGGTCCACCAGTTGGCCAGAGTCAGCAGCAAGCGGGGCTCTGCTGGGATTCATATGTCACCACCGACAGGAGCTCAGACGTACTTTCCAAATTCCTTGACCAAGAAACTGAACTACTCCGAACGATCTAGTGACAATTTAGTCTGTGATCGAATAAACAGTGGTGTAGAAGAAAACCCAAGAGAGAAAAACACATATTAACCCGGTTCAACCAATCAGCAGCAGGTGTTGTGTGTTTTGTGGGTGTGTTTTTGTTGAACTTGACGCTCGGAACAAGGCTACGCAAACACACACAGTAGGCCGCGTCGACGCCCACGCGCACAAACAGAAAGCCATCTAAGCGCCGTCTCCCCCACCCCTCGCATCTCCATCCCACTGTGGCTGCGCACACAGGGAGATTCAGTGGCCCGGTTGCCATGGAAACCAGGCCCGGTGTATCAGCCAGCCGGCTCCGCCGACGGTTGATTGTGAAGCTATCTATGTGTGTGTGTGTGTTTGCTGGTGCGTAGGTGTGCGTAAGACTGTAAAGCCTATCTATACAAGGCCTCGATTTGAGGCAAAAAGAAATAGGTCACGTGTACAAAACCTATACAGTGCCTACCAGCACTTCTCTCAACATCCGGGAAAATATACTTCTGTTCGATTATTATTGGTCTGTTTAAGGTTATGTAGACATCAATAGGTAGTTAAATGTCTGTATACATAGATTCTTTTTAGATCTCTGCTCTGACTAAATCTGTTTGAGGGCTGTAAAGTACATGCTAAAGAAACAGGTAGCACCATAACATTTAAGTCTAAGGACCTTTTGGACAATCATAAGCCTTTGGAAGCGGCAAAAAGCAAGTCCTTCTTCCTACGTCATTAGGTTCAGTAATAAATCTGTTTAAACCCAGTTGAGTGCCATTTGGTCCAAGTTTTTAGCTTGTATTGAGATCTAAATAAATTAGTCCAAAGAATGTCTGGTCAAGGTCCAACCAAGTTCTAAGGTGTTTGGTCCACGTCTGAAGGAAACGGCGACTGATTTACTGAAAGTAAACAGATTCTTGTGTGCAGACAGATCAAGTTTTTTTTAAGACTGATAAAGGCTGAAGTGTCAGGTTAAACTGTTAGCAAGTAAGAAACATCTTGTACTAAAAAAACTTTGTCCGCACATAAGAATTTTGTAATTATTTTTTTAAGAAAACCTGATGAACTCAACTGATTGAAGTCTAAAGTCATAAGGACTTGGTCAAGAGTTAAGATTTTGTCTGGAATCATCAGACAAGAATATAAGTTGGTGTATTACCTGATTCTGATGACTTGCATTGATTGGAATCAGACAGTAATGATGATAACGCCCACATTTTCAAATGGAGGAGAAAAAAAGTTGTCCTTTCTGTACAATACCACATGAAAGTGGTTGGTTTTTGGCATCTAATTCATCCAGCTTCCATACACTTTACAAGAAAAACATTGGCGGCAAATTCCGTAGCTTGCTTGATTGACATTCACGGCACCCGAGGGTCTTGTGAGATGACGCTGGCTGCTGCCAGTTCATTATTATGAAAAAATGACAGAGAGGAAGGCGAGAAACACTTTTTATTTCAACAGACTTTCGCGCCGTCCCTTCCGTCAAAACTCTAAAGGCCGACTGCACATTTCCTATCTTCACAATAAAAGCCCTGCTTCATGCTGCCTGCGCTAACAAAATAAGAGTCTCAGAAAGCTGGTGTGCACAAGTGATGTGCACGCCAACTTTCTGAGGGATTGCTTGTGCACGCCAGTTTTCCGAGACTCTGTATTTAGTTAGTGCATGCAGCATGAAGCAGGGCTTTTATTGTGAAGATAGGAAATGTGCAGTTGGCCTTTAGAGTTTTGACGGAAATAAAAAGTGTTTCTCGCCTTCCTCTCGGTCATTTTTAATAATAATGATCTTGCAGCAGCCAGCGTCATCTCACAAGACCCTCCGGTACCGTGAATGTCATTTAAGTGACATCTTGGTGAAGATTGATGATCACTAATTTTCAGGTCTATTTTTTTTAAGACTGGCTGGAGATCAACTGACACACCCCCCGCGGTCGACTGGTAGCTCGCGATCGACGTAATGGGCACCCCTGGTCTAGAACAACGCTGTCTATTGTGAAGCCCGGGGGCGGCCCGGAGCTCGTTTTTTAACGGCCTGCGGCGCAACCTTTCGCATTGAAATATTAGCATGTTAGCTTTATGGCAAAACTTGTAGGTTAACACATCCGCGTCAAATAATTACTTGACGAATGATACTTATTAGCATGCTAGCTTTTTAAGCCAATTTTGTAAGTCTATGCCTCAGTCATTTTTTGGTACTTAAAGTTAAAGTTAAAGTACCAATGATTGTCACACACACTCTTGGTGTGGCGAAATTATTCTCTGCATTTGACCCATCACCCTTGATCACCCCCTGGGAGGTGAGGGGAGCAGTGGGCAGCAGCGGTGCCGCGCCCGGGACTCATTTTTGGCGGTTTAACCCTCAATTCCAACCCTTGATGCTGATTGCCAAGCAGGGAGGTCTACTTGATGCATGCTGAGGTAAACAGGCTACAATTATAAACAGGTACACATTTCAGAGTAACATAATGGTACTTAACGCATGTTACAGTTAGCATTTCAGCATGCTAACATTAACTTGCTAGAGTTTTTAGCCATATTAGCAGGTATATACCTCAGTGTTATATATTTTGGTACTTCACTAACTATAAGCATGCTATTTTTAACATTTTAACATATTACTTGTTATGATCCGCTGCCCGGATCATATATTGTTTTGGTTTTTGAGTCCTTTTGTGTTTTTTGATTGTTTTGGACTCTTCCAGTTCCGAGTTGTGCACTTCCTTGTTTGTTCTGTTACCATGATTTCGTATTTGTTCCACCTTCTACTTTCGGTTGACGCGCACCTGTGTTTTGATATCTGCCTGTATTTAAGCCTGCCTTCTCCCTTTGTTCAGTCTGGATCCTTTGGTATTTCTTATATCCTGTCTCTATGCTAAGTTGCTCCTTAGCTTCTCGTGCACTCGGCACGTTACTTTTGGACTCTTGGACTCCATGCTAAGTTTAGCGTTAGCTTCCCGTGCGTAGGCACGCGCTTTCTTTTACCGTTTTGTACCAGTGTTTTTTTACTTTTGTATATTAAATCCAGTTCTTACCTGCAATTCCTGCCTGTCTGGTCCTTGTGCATCTTGGGGTGACACAACGTGCACCGCGTGACATTACTGATAGCATTTTATAGCTCATTTAACATTTTGTGTTATTTGACGCTATCTAGCCAGCATGCAGCTTCACGGTGGAAGAGGGGTTTGTGCGTCTGCCTCACGATACGAAGTTCCTGCAGTCCTGGGTTCAAATCCAGGCTTGGGATCTTTCTGTGTGGAGTTTGCATGTTCTCCCCGTGAATGCGTGGGTTCCCTCCGGTTACTCCGGCTTCCTCCCACCTCCAAAGACATGCACCTGGGGATAGGTTGATTGGCAACACTAAATTGGCCCTAGTGTGTGAATGTGAGTGTGAATGTTGTCTGTCTATCTGTGTTGGCCCTGCGATGAGATAGCGACTTGTCCAGGGTGTACGCCGCCTTCCGCCCGATTGTAGCTGAGATAGGCGCCAACGCCCCCCGCGACCCCAAAAGGGAATAAGCAGTAAAAAATGGATGTATGGATAGCCAGCATGCTGACTGTTAGCCTTTCAGTTCGACTTTGGCTCTTATGCATTTTTTCAACCAAAATTGCATTTTCTAGTTCTTTGAGAAAAATATACAAAATGTACTGGTTGAAGGTGGAAACAACCAAAATGGCCCATTGCATCCTTTGATATGTCAGTCTGTGGCCCTCAGTGGAAATATTTTGAGCACAACGTGGCACCGTAAACAACTACAGGCAAAAATGTGCTACTTTGATCTCATTAGGAACGAGGGACCAGGTGTCGAGGACAAGCGTGGTTACCTGGCGGACGAAGCTGTTGGAGGTGGTGTCAGAAGAGGTGCTTCCATCGGAGCGCTTGAAGCGGCTCTTCCTCTTAGCGTACTTGCCCTGGTGGAGGTGGAGAAGTGAGAAGAGGAGGGAAGGGGAGGACAAATAGCAAGAAAAAGTTATTCATCCGGACATGGACGAAGGCTGCTACATTGTTTACGTGACGGAAACAAAATAAGCGCGTGTGAACCGCCGGTGCTCATTTTCCATGTTGCCGTGTAACCCTATAATCGCATTGGCGGACACCCCTGCCAAACGCATGTCTCTGGGTTGGGCAGAGGCCGCTCATTACATTAGCGGCCCATCCCGCCCACATCGCCATGGTTACGCAATGCCGACTAATCGCGTTTGTGGGGAGACGGCCTGTTCCGGCGGCTCTGTGTGGAGAGAACAAAGCGGGCCGACAAACGCAACGTGCATGTTTATACCCCAACTCAATACACAGCTGTGTATTAAACACTGCGTACTATATACATTGTCTGACACAGATGTCCGATATTTGCTCTTCTGATATGGTTTACCGTAGCTGTATCGCAATGTTTACATGCGGCTTAAACTTATACTCACGTAAAAGATTCATTCAAATGGGATGCACAATTACATGTCCATATTCCTTGTTACACACATGCGCCATGGCGGAAAATGAACATAATTTATTCCAAGTACCATTATCACTGGAGGACTCTAGAGGGGGGAGGGGAAATTGGCTAAGAATGATACGCGCACACCGAGCAGGACGACACTAAGAAGCTAACAGCTAAAGCCCGTAAATATTTTTTTCTAAATTGAAAACACTTCCTTGTGGTCGACATATGACCATATGTTCTTCAACATATGGTTCTTTGGTCAGAATGTTGCATTGATAATGTTTTACTGATCAAAATCTAGCCGCTTTCTGACAGTCGCTTCAGGGGGCGCCGTTTTGTGGGCGGTCTTACAAACCCCGTTTCCATATGAGTTGGGAAATTGTGTTGGATGTAAATATAAACGGAATACAATGATTTGCAAACCCTTTTCAACCCATATTCAATTGAAGGCACTACAAAGACAATATATTTGATGTTCAAACTGATAAATTTTTATTTTTTTTTTGCAAATAATAATTAACTCAGAATTTCATGGCTGCAACACGTGCCAAAGTAGTTGGGAAAGGGCATGTTCACCACTGTGTTACATCACCTTTTCTTTTAACAACACTCAATAAACGTTTGGGAATTAAGGAAACTATTTGTTGAAGCTTCGAAAGTAGAATTCTTTCCCATTCTTGTTTTATGTAGAGCTTCAGTCCTTCAACAGTCCGGGGTCCCCGCTGTCGTATTTTACGCTTCATAATGCGCCACACATTTTCGATGGGAGACAGGTCTGGACTGCAGGCGGGCCAGGAAAGTACCCACACTCTTTTTTTACGAAGCCATGCTGTTGTAACACATGCTGAATGTGGCTTGGCATTGTCTTGCTGTAATAAGCAGGGGCGTCCATGAAAAACAACAGCATATGTTGTTCCAAAACCTGTATGTACCTTTCAGGATTAATTGTGCCTTCACAGATGTGTAAGTTACCCATGCCTTGGGCACTAACGCACCCCCATACTATCACAGATGCTGGCTTTTGAACTTTGCGTCGATAACAGTCTGGATGGTTCGTTTCCCCTTTGGTCCGGATGACACGATGTCGAATATTTCCAAAAACAATTTGAAATGTGGACTCGTCAGACCACAGAACACTTTTCCACATTGCATCAGTCCATCTCAGACAATCTCGGGCCCAGAGAAGCCGGCGGAGTTTCTGGATGTTGTTGATAAATGGCTTTCGCTTTGCATAGTAGAGCTTTAACTTGCACTCACAGATGTAGCGACAAACTGTATTTAGTGACAGTGGTTTTCTGAAGTGTTCCTGAGCCCATGTGGTGATATCCTTTCGCGATTGATGTCGGTTCTTTGTCACATGTTGCTGGCATCAACTTCCAAAGTTAATGATTATTTGCACAAAAAAAAATTGTTATCAGTTTGAACATCAAATAGGTTGTCTTTGTAGCATATTCAACTGAATATGGGTTGAAAATGATTTGCAAATCATTGTATTCCGTTTATATTTACATCGAACACAATTTCCCAACGTGGTTTGTATTTACGTGACTCACCTTCGGCAGCGTCTTCTCCCCGTCATCTTTGTTGTAGCGGTGTTGGACTATTTTAACACGTGTAGCGAAGCCTGTCAGTTGTGATCTCTTTTTTTTATCTTTTACACCAAATTCAGTTTATTCCCCATAGGACTGCAGTTTGTTTGTGATGGCGGGTTTAGTGTGTGTGTGTGCGTGCGTGTGTGAAATGTCACTTTCAATACACTTCTGTGGCCCCTCTGCGACATGTTTATGTACACGTTGCTGGTAGTTAAACGGATGATTGAAGATGAGACGCACACGGGGACGGTGTGTCCGCCGTGTGAATGGCGATGTGGCGACTTCCTGGAAGGAAGGGCGGGGGGGGAATGCCAGACATAGGAGAGAGGTGGTAATCGATGTCCTGACAGATTCAAATGTGTTCTATAATTCAAGAGGATGTGTTAATTCAAGCGGAAGTATGGTGGGAGGCAGGGGACATGGCCCCCAGGTAGCAGCTCCAAATGAAACGGGATCACTTTTAAACTCTCAGGAGTATTTTTTGTTGTTTTTGGAATATCTGGTTGAAGATAGCCGGCGTACATACTGTACACGTTTACAGAATGTTTTTCTTCTATGTCAAGACAAGAACGTGTTTTTTTAGCGACTCAAGATGGCAGTCAAATCAAATCAAATCCACTTAATTTATAAAGCACATTTAAAATTTACCACAGGGGTAGCCAAATTGCTGTACAATGGACAGGTTAAAACAGGGGTGCCCATTACGTCGATCGCGAGCTACCAGTCGACCGCGGTGGGTGTGTCAGTCGATCTCCAAGCCAGGCTTTTAAAAAAAATAGACCTAAAAATTAGTGATCATCGATCTTCACCAAGACGTCACTTAAATGACATTCACGGTACCGGAGGGTCTTGTGAGATGACGCTGGCTGCTGCCAGTTCATTATTATGAAAATATGACCGAGAGGAAGGCGAGAAACACTTTTTATTTCAACAGACTCTCGCGCCGTACCTTCTGTCAAAACTCTAAAGGCCGACTGCACATTTCCTATCTTCACAATAAAAGCCCTGCTTCATGCTGCCTGCGCTAACTAAATACAGAGTCTCGGAAAACTGGCGTGCACAAGCGATCCCTCAGAAAGTTGGCGTGCACATCACTTGTGCACGCCAGCTTTCCGAGACTCTTATTTTGTTAGCGCAGGCAGCATGAAGCAGGGCTTTTATTGTGAAGATAGGAAATGTGCAGTCGGCCTTTAGAGTTTTGACGGAAGGGACGGCGCAAAAGTCTGTTGAAATAAAAAGTGTTTCTCGCCTTCCTCTATGTCAGTTTTTCATAATAATGAACTGGCAGCAGCCAGCGTCATCTCACAAGACCCTCGGGTGCCGTGAATGTCAATCAAGCAAGCTATGGAATTTGCCGCCAATGT
Organism: Nerophis ophidion; assembly: GCF_033978795.1. Classification (NCBI taxonomy): domain Eukaryota; kingdom Metazoa; phylum Chordata; class Actinopteri; order Syngnathiformes; family Syngnathidae; genus Nerophis; species Nerophis ophidion. The sequence continues at coordinate 13,933,121 of NC_084617.1, forward strand.
TTTTCTTGTAAAGTGTATGGAAGCTGGATGAATTAGATGCCAAAAACCAACCACTTTCATGTGGTATTGTACAGAAAGGACAACTTTTTTTCTCCTCCATTTGAAAATGTGGGCGTTATCATCATTACTGTCTGATTCCAATCAATGCAAGTCATCAGAATCAGGTAATACACCAACTTATATTCTTGTCTTCGTGAAAGAAAGACATCTATATGTGTTACACATGCTTGTATTATCATTAAACACATTTAACTTGTTTACAAAAATGTCTCTTTCATAAATAAATAAATATAAATGATATGTAGAAATGAGGTAGATCCCCTCGAGTTGGTCAATTGAAAAGTAGCTCGCCTGCAGAAAAAGTGTGGGCACCCCTGGGTTAAAAGATAATACGAGGACCGAGCAAACAACACAACAAAAACAGAACATGATAAAAAATAAATAAATAAAACATAAAAACAGGTTCACAGCAGGTTTATAATAGGGCGCCATTGCAGGACGGATATCACTTAGTGTTAAAAGCCAAGGAATAAAAGTATCTTTTTAAGAGAGATTTAAAAACAGGAAGAGAGGAGGCTTGTCTAACACTCAGAGGTAGGTCGTTCCAGAGCTTGGGAGCAGCCGCAGCGAAAGCTCTGTCACCTCTAAGCTTCAGCCTTGTGTCAGGGACCGTCAGTAGCAGCTGATCGGCTGATCTTAGGGATTGAGTCGGGCACTAAGGCTGAAGGAGGTCGGAGAGATATGTTGGCGCGAGGTTGTTTAGACATTTAAAAACAAATAGAAGGAGTTTAAAATTGATTCGATAACGCACAGGGAGCCAGTGAGGGGACGCTAATATAGCACAAGGACAGGACGTATTGAAGTTGCATCAGTAGGCATCCTATTTCACTACAAAATGTCCTGTTCCTAAATTATGTGTACAAATAGTTATCGTTCACATTTGGTATGATACGGTACCAATTCTTGATACCTGGTGATCAATACAAGTACTCAATAGTACCAATGTTCGATACTTAAAGGCCTACTGAAACCCACTACTACCGACCACACAGTCTGATAGTTTATATATCAATGATGAAATATTAACATTGCAACACATGCCAATACGGCCTTTTTAGTTTACTAAATTGCATTTTTAAATTTCCCGCCAAGTGTCGTGTTGAAAACGTCGCGGTACGATGACGCGTGCATTTGACGTCTCGGGTTATAGCGGACATTATTTTCCAGCCCGATCGAAGCTATAAGTAGTCTGGTTTAATCGCATAATTACACAGTATTCTGGACATCTGTGTTGCTGAATCTTTTGCAATGTGTTCAATTAATAAAGGAGAAGTCAAAGTAGAAAGATGGAGGTGGGAAGCTTTTAGCCTTTAGCCACAAAAACACAGCCGGTGTTTCTTTGTTTAAAATTCCTGAAGATGAAGCTTTACTATGGATCAGAGCGGTCTAGCGAACATGGATCCCGACTACATGTCAACCGGCAGTTTTCGGTGAGAAAACTGTGGTAATAAGTCGCCTCTTACCGGAGACATCAGCAGAGCTTCCGTCCTGCTGCAGCTGCCGTGACTTGCCCTCAGAGACTCTGGCGTCAACACACCCGTCGCCACACTCCTCCGACTTTCAGGTACTATTTAATCTCACTAAAACACTAGCAACACAATAGGCAGATAAGGGATTTTCCAGAAGTATCCTAGTAAATGTGTCTAGTAACATCTGAATCGCTCCCACTGCAATAACCTTTTTTTTTTTCTCGTCCTTCACTCTAAATTTCCTCATCCACAAATCTTTCATCCTCGCTCAAATTAATGGGGAAATTGTCGCTTTCTCGGCCCGAATAGCTCTAGCTGCTGCTGGCTATGATTATAAACAATGTGAGGATGTGAGGAGCCCTACAACCCGCGACGTCACGCGAACATTGTCTAATACTTCCGGTACTGGCAAGGCTTTTTTATTAGTGACCAAAAGTTTCGAACTTTATCATCGATGTTCTCTACTAAATCCTTTCTGCAAAAATATGGTAATATCGCGAAATGATCAAGTATGACACATAGAATGGACCTGCTATCCCCGTTTAAATAAGAAAATCTTATTTCAGTAGGCCTTTAAGTGTGTGTACCATGAATTGATTTGCGTGGACCCCGACTTAAACAAGTTGAAAAACTTATTCGGGTGTTACCATTTAGTGGTCAATTGTACGGAATATGTACTGTACTGTGCAATCTACTAATAAAAGTTTCAATCAATCAATCAAAAGTGTTGACAAATATTGTTTTTGATAATAAAATCTCATTAAAAAAACTAGATGAGGCAATTCCTTCAGGAATTGCATGAGAATGCTCCGAGGCTGACGTTGAACTGAAATCCTGGAAACATTTTTTAGAATTGTTGAAACAGGCTGAATATTTTGAAGTTGGAACAGTTTGAATCAGATGAAAAATGTGGGACTTGTAGAACTTTGAAGAATGTCCCCTTGATTTCAATGAGAATTTCCCAAAAATTTGGGAATTTGGGGAAAAGCGGGAATTTTCTGGAGAATGGCAAAAAAACAACAACTTGAATGTTCTGAAATGTTCAAGTCGGTCGAGAAATGCTGACGTATGTTGAATTTAAAAATGGTATTACGGAATTCCTGTAATTTCAGGAAAACCGGGAATCGTTGCAGTTAGAAAAACAACAACTGTTTTTTGTCCTCATTCAGAGGAATGTTCGTACTGTGGAACGGTTGAAGTGGGTTGAAAAATGTGGAAGGAGTAATCGCCAGACAAAATGGTCAAAAAAGGGTTTTAAAAAACATGAATTCTGCCAATTCCTTGAATTTTCTTTAACTGGAAAACATTATATGTCGAGGATGAGTGGAATATGTTGAAGATTGAATGGTTTTAATCGGTTGAAAAATGTGGAAATGGTGCACGTTTGAAAAATGGCCAATGCATTTTAATGGAAAAAATGTCCCGGAAAACCTGTAAATCTGGGAATTTGTCAAGGGAAAGCCACCGATTCTCAAATAGGCCGAACAGTTTGAAGTTGGAACGGTTTGAATCAGGTGAAAAACGTGGAAGGTACAGCATGCCAAAATCTGGAGAAGAAGAAGTTGAAAAAGTTGAATAAATAGATGAATTTTAGTGTAGAAAAGCATATGAACGCTGATTATAATAACTGCTGTCCAGTTGTTGCATCTTGTTTTATAATAAGATTCCTCAGTGTCAATTACAGTTACAGCTTAAGTTAGTTTCGGCATGTGCTTATGAACAACGCTTTGTTCTAAAAGAGCACAGCTTGTCACTCTCACTAAATACAGTTCGTCGCTACATCTGTAAGTGCAAGTTAAAGCTCTACTATGCAAAACCAAAGCCATTTATCAACAACATCCAGAAACGCCATTAACTTCTCTGGGCCCAAGATCATCTAAGATGGACTGACACAAAGTGGAAAAGTGTTCTGTGGTCTGACAAGTCCACATTTCAAATTGTTTTTGGAAATATTCGACATCGTGTCATCCGGACCAAAGGGGAAGCGAACCATCCAGACTGTTATCGACGCAAAGTTCAAAAGCCAGCATCTGTGATGGTATGAGGGTGCATTAGTGCCCGAGGCATCGGTAACTTACACGTATGTGAAGGCACCATTAATGCTGAAAGGTACATACAGGTTTTGGAACAACATATGCTGCCATCTAAGCGCCTTCTTTTTCATGGACACCCCTGCTTATTTTAGCAAGACAATGCCAAGCCACATTCAGCATGTGTTACAATAGCGTGGCTTCGTAAAAAAAAGAGTGCGGGTACTTTCCTGGCCTGCCTGCAGTCCAGACCTGTCTCCCATCGAAAATGTGTGGCGCATTATGAAGAGTAAAATTTGACAGCGGAGACCCCGGACTGTTGAACGACTGAAGCTCTACATAAAACAAGAATGGGAAATAATTCCACTTCAAAGCTTCAACAATTAGTTTCCTCCGTTCCCAAACGATTATTGAGTGTTGTTAAAATAAAAGGTGATGTAACACAGTGGTGAACATGCCCTTTCCCAACTACTTGGCACGTGTTGAAGCCAGGAAATTCTAAGTTAATTATTACTTGTAAAAAAAAAATAAAGTTTATGAGTTTGAACATCAAATATCTTGTCTTTGTAGTGCATTCAATTGGATATGGGTTGAAAAGGATTTGCAAATCATTGTATTCTGTTTATATTTACATCCAACACAATTTCCCAACTCATATGGAAACGGGGTTTGTACAATGTGCATCAATGAATATTTTTAGTTACTCAGACAGCAATGTGTTTATATAAGTTTAGACTGGGGTATGTTGTTTCTTAATGGGGAAATACGTTAATGTCTCTTGTTTTCATGTCGGTATTTAAACTACCAAGCTGGCCCCAGTTAGTTTATGGGTATATCAAAGTGGAGGTTATGATGATTTTATTGTAAAAAAGTAATACTAACACTCGGATGTTAGGACACGGTTATCATTATTAACAGTGTGTGCCAACTGTCATCATGGAGACACTCATTTACCTCCACATTTATGGCATTTCATTGTCCAACCTCACACAAACATATTAGAATTGGACTGTCTGTGAATGTAGCTTGTCTTTACAACTCCATGCCCTTCTGCCTGCTCTGCCAGAGAATAAGAAGACGTAGCAAGAAGGAAATGTGTTGCCAACTTAGTGACTTTTGTCACTGTATTTAGTAAGTATTCTCTAGCGGAAATTGGCCTCACCTGGTCAGACATTTGGACACCATTGCTTTGGTGTTGTACTTGTACAAGCTACTAGCAGGAGAGGAGGAGGATGACAGAGAACATGGAGAACTTTGAGAGGACAGAGAGGATGTGGGGGCCGGTTAAGTGGGAGTGAAGAGGAGAGAAAAAGCAGGTTTTGGCATGTTTGGTCAGTGTTGTGTTTCTCTTCGCTTTCTGTTGAGCAACGACCAACGTGCTGAGCGTGGGTGTGTTTGTTACACTTTTTTTTTGTTGTTGTTGTTTTTTTTTTTCAACCAAATCTCAGCGTTGTGTGTTGTCCGCTCCACTCCCGAAAAAGCCACAGCCTATTTGTGGCTGTCGCGAGGATTGACACCGTCGACAGGTGAAGAGCATCACTCGTGTCATTGACGGAAGAACTCATTTACCGCCTCTAAAATACACCCACTGGCCACATCATAAGCTACGCCTACACAATCTCATCAGTCCAATAACATAATGCTGCTTTTAATTACAGTAGATCTTATTTGGGATTAAATTGTGTTTTATTATTAGGGTATATTGTTCCAAATATTGTCATTTTTTTATTAGTGAATATTAGGGCCAAGCAGTAATAAAAACAAAGGCATGGAAAATGTATTTAAAAAGCTTTTTTTTTTATTATTATTATTAATTGTAATGTTTTCCAAATTCAAGCAGACCATCTCATTTTCCAAATACTAATGTTCTCTTTTATCAAAATAATTTAATTACAACATAATCATAATAATATCATTACTAAATATTATAAATTATATTTTATTACAATTCATATTCATATAGACACACTTCAGTAGCTATTCCTCTTTATTTTATTATATAAAAAATCTAAATATTTGAGATTAAATATTGTTTTATTACTACTGTATATTATTTTATTTATTTTGGGTTTTTTTTTAATAATGAATAAATAGAGAAAAGTTGTAATCAAAATGGATGCATTGAAAATATATTAAGCTTTTTTAAATTAATTGATTTTTTTATTTTGATTTAAAATTCAAATTGACCCTCTCAGTAGCTTAAGTGAATTATATTTATATAGCGCTTTTTCTCTAGTGACTCAAAGCGCTTTACATAGTGAAACCCAATATCTAAGTTACATTCAAACCAGTGTGGGTGGCACTGGGAGCAGGTGAGTAAAGTGTCTTGCCCAAGGACACAACGGCAGTGACTAGGATGGCGGAAGCGGGAATCGAACCTGCAACCCTCGAGTTGCTGGCACGGCCGCTCTACCAACCGAGCTAAACCGCCCCACTTAATATAAATATTTTATTAAAATGTTGTAAAAATGTACTCCTAATAATAACAGATATGATACAGTATATTTATATTGTTTAAATTAGATTTTTATTAGAGTCCTTACTCAACTAGACTCCTTTCAGTAGCATTTACACTCTATTTGCTTTTTTAAATCTTCATAAAATATTACAAAAGTATGATAAATAATACAAAATCCAATATTGCGTTTCATATTATGTAATACTAAAATAGGACAATTATTTTTTTATATAGAGGAAAAATAAAATATTTAATTGTTCAAATTAGAATTATCACTCACATTTACCCTCATATTCAGCTATGTTAATAAATAATAATTTATTGTTCCAATTATTGTTATTTTTCATAATAAAAATATTAACTACAAATGGATGCATAGAAAATATATCAATCAATTAAACTTTGTTTTATTCATTGTAATTTGGATCATGACTTAAAATTCATGTTGACCCTCTCAGTAGCTAAATCAACATTTTCTCTTATTAAAATAATTTAAATAAAAATATACCCATAACAATCATAAAAAATTACAGTATATTGTTTTATTAGATCATTTTATTCAAATTTTTAATCCAATAGTTGACATTCTTTTCGATTTTCTTTTATGAATATTGTCATTGAAATAATACTAAAAATATAATAATAAATAGAATATCAAATATTCAGTTTTCACATTACATAAAAAATAATTAAAAATAAAATTTTAAATAGAGCCAAACTATGATATAAAATTGTTATAATTGTAGTGATTACTTTAGCTATTTTTTTATGTTATGAATCAGGGGTGTCACACCAACGGCTTTTAACCGGCCCGCGTGATGAGTTTGCCAAGTATTAAAATGATCTGCATTTTTTTTTTTAACAAAAGAAACTGCTATTCTCAATGTGTCCACTGGATGTCACAATAGCAATTCCGTTAGGCAAGCAAACACTTTATACCGGGCCAAGCAAGAGGTACACCGTAAAAGGTGACCGTGGTTCCTCCTCCTCGACCCAAATGAAACTTAAAACTCGCCGTTTTGTGTCTTCTGCTTCGAACACATGGTCATTTGGCACCTTTGTTGCCTCAAAATGTCGAGAAAAGTGAACTTTACCCTTTTGAATAGTTTTTACGGTTTGCTGAGTTAGCTCTGGCTTGATAGGTGGACATGACAAAGGAGGTGTTTGATATCTCGAAGAGTTTACATGTTGTGTTTTTTTTTTTTCAATCCTAGAAAGACTGTGACTTAAAGTTTAATCCTGGCTTTGTAGATACACTGAGACGAAGTCTAAGCTCATCGTGTTTTGAAGCTGCACCAATTTCCTCAAAATTTTCAACAAACTTGAAGTGTTTTGTGCAAAGGATTATTCGTGATTTATACGTTTTCAGAATGTGCTTACTCTATTTTTGGCCTAAGTAAAAAAAAAGAAAATATTATTGTTAAGTTATCATTCCATGATTTTACCATTCCGGCCCACTTGGGAATAGATTTTCTTCCATGCGGCACCTGAGCTAAAATGAGTTCGACACCTCTGGTATAGGGTATTTTAAAAATGGTTTACATATATTTTACAACATTGAATTGTGACATATTATGCAACACACTTTTTAACGATCCTACATATAAATACTATGGCCAAGTACATCCACATGTACTATCCTATGCTCTTTCGTTATCTATTATACTTTAAGGTGAATATTGATGTGGCAAGTTTACACAGCATACATAATAAAATTGTATGATTTTAGGCTTTTTAAAGCTTTATATAAGGTTACTTTGACTCATGGTAAGAACTGCGGCCTCCCTTATGTTTAAATTGCCTTATTAGTGATTCCCAGAGCCCAAAAAATGTCTGTGGACTTCAGGGCGTTTTCTATTGGGGCTCCAGTCGTCTGGAA
>NC_084617.1:13948516-14018516 GCF_033978795.1 Nerophis ophidion
TGGATGGATGGATGCATCATCACTAGGGAATGAGGCTAAACTTTTTAAACACAGAGAAAGCCAGTAGTCATGTTTTTTTGTTGTTGTTTTTTTTAAACAATTTTAGTTACATCAATCAATCAGTCAATCAATGTTTATTTATATAGCCCTAAATCCCAAGTGTCTCAAAGGGCTGCAGAAGCCACAACGACATCCTCGGTTCAGATCCCACATCAGGGCAAGGAAAAACTCAACCCAGTGGGATGACAATGAGAAACCTTGGAGAGGACCGCAGTGACTAAAAAATATACACCAACTTTATGGCAAATAAACTGCACTTCTTAGTATATTTGGTATGATTATCAAGTATTATCATCACTGGAGGACGAGGCTAAACATGTTACACAGAGAGAAAGCCAGTAGTCAATTATCAAGTATCAAATTTCAAGTAGTATCATCACTGGGGGATGAGGCTAAACTTTTTAAGTATTATTATCACTTGATGGCTGGGTTGGTATATCATATTTAATTAGGCAAGGACTACTGTACTTTTCAAAGGTGCGTATTCATTTAGAAATGTTTTAAAATACATTTTAGCAATGTAATGTGAACCATTACTGTTGCTCCTCACCACGTCGCAAATATTGCGGCTTTACCATTTTTTGGCATCATTTTTAAAAACGTATACTGAACATTTTTGGTCCGAAATTAAACATTTTCATACTCAACGAGTATTATTGGCTACCAGAGGAGAGCAAACCAATCAAGGCTTGCTTTTCAGTATCGTGGGCACTGATTGGCTCAAGGGCTGGACTTCTCCCTTCACTATTATTCTTATTTTGTAAATTCCAGAGACCAGGTGTCCTCTACAGTAGACATTTGATTTTGGTCGGTTTATTTTGTCGGAGCACTCTGCTATTTTTAAGGCAAAAAGAAACAAGACTCTCACAATTTTTTTGAACCGAACTCAAGGGCCACCAGTTGAATAGCCTGAATAATGAATAGGAGAGGACCTAAAATAGAACCTTGAGGAACACCACTAGTATAACTAAAGAAGTTGAACAAATGACTACAAGACTGCATCCGAAGTAAACAAACTACCACAACACCTTAGTTACGGAAATCACATTATGGAAAAAAAAAAGGGGGGTAATTCTCAAAAAGGAGAGGACTTAGAGCAGGGGTGTCAAACTCAAATACAGAGTGGGCCAAAATTTAAAACTGAACAAAGCCGCGGGCCAAGGTTGAACAAATTAACCTTTTAATAGGGACCCAAACAAGTTTTGCATTAAATATTGAACAAGCAAGGCTTATATAACTTTAGTGACATGCAAAATCCAGTTTCAAATAATAATAATAATAATTAAAAAAATATCAATGGCATATCAAATCAAATTTAAATAAAAATGTAATGCCTTTTTTTCCATTTGCAAGCTTCTGAGGTAAATATCAAATTTTTTCCACAGGCTAATAATACATTTGAAAATAAAATAACAATAATGAATGAACCATAATTTCAAGTCTGGAAGTAGCAAGAATAAAACGTTAATTATTGGTCAGTTTGCTGGAAGTTTCCCGGAAGAGTTAATGCTGCAAGGGGTTCTGGGTATTTGTTCTGTTGTGTTACGGTGCGGATGTTCACCTGAAATGTGTTTGTCATTCCTGTTTGGTGTGGGTTCACAGTGTGGCGCATATTTGCAACAGTGCTAAAGTTGTTTATACGGCCACCCTCAGTGTGACCTATATGGCTGTTGACCAAGTATGAGCATTCACTTGTGTGTGTGTGTGTGTGTGTGTGTGTGTGTGTGTGTGTGTGTGTGTGTGTGTGTGTGTGTGTGTGTGTGTAAAAGCCACAAATATTATGTGACACGCTGTTAGTATGGAGGAAAAGCGGACGTGACGACAGGTTGCAGAGAACGCTCAAGGCAGTTCCTTAAATGCACGCCCCCAATATAGTTGTCCAGGTGGAAATCGGTAGAAATTCGGGAGAATGGTTGCCCCGGGGGATTTTCGGGAGGGGCACTGAACTTTGGGAGTCTACCGGTGTTACAGCGGCACCGACGCTGTATAACACCGGCGGGCCAGCTCTAATGCTAAATTGATATTGCCTCAAGGGCCAAATTAAATTACACGGCGGGCCAGTTTTGGCCCGCGGGCCAGAGTTTGACACCCATGCCTTAGAGGGATACCTTGAGGAACGCCTCAGATCTGTCAATCACAAGTTCGGGCCCCCGTGCTCAATATTAGCTCGCAAGATTGTTGGCCCTGCGATGAAATGGCGACTTGTCCAGGGTTTACCCCGCCTTCCGCCGGAATGCAGCTGAGATAGGCTCCAGCGACCCCCCGCGATCCCAAAAGGGACAAGCGGTAGAAAATGGATTGATGGATAGCTTATTAAGACCTGTTTAATCTAACACCGTTTAAAATGTTAAAAGTTAAAGTACCACTGATAGTCACATGCACAATAGGTGTGGTGAAATGATCAATCAATCAATCAATGTTTATTTATTCTAGCCCCAAATCACAAATGTCTCAAAGGACTGCACAAATCATTACGACTACAACATCCTCGGAAGAACCCACAAAAGGGCAAGGAAAACTCACACCCAGTGGGCAGGGAGAATTCACATCCAGTGGGACGCCAGTGACAATGCTGACTATGAGAAACCTTGGAGAGGACCTCAGATGTGGGCAACCCCCCCCCCTCTAGGGGACCGAAAGCAATGGATGTCGAGCGGGTCTAACATGATGCTGTGAAAGTTCAATCCATAGTGGCTCCAACACAGCCGCGAGAGTTCAGTTCAAAGCGGATCCAAGACAGCAGCGAGAGTCCCGTCCACAGGAGACCATCTCAAGCGGAGGCGGATCAGCAGCGTAGAGATGTCCCCAACCGATACAGGCGAGCGGTCCATCCTGGGTCCCGACGAGCGGTCCATCCTGGGTCTCGACTCTGGACAGCCAGTACTTCATTCATGGTCATCGGAACGGACCCCCTCCACAAGGGAGGGGGGGGACATAGGAGAAAGAAAAGAAGTGGCAGATCAACTGGTCTAAAAAGGAGGTCTATTTAAAGGCTAGAGTATACAGATGAGTTCTAAGGTGAGACACCGGTCGGTAGTTTACCATGAGGTCAGGATCGAGGTTAGGTCTTTTAAGGAGAGGATGAATAACCGCTTTTTTGAATGCTAGGGGAACAGTGCCCGAGGAAAGTGATACGTTTATAATATTTAGCACTGATGGACCTAATAATACAAATTATCCTCTGCCCATTCCCTTGTTCCACCTACCCCCGCGATGTGAGGGGAGCAGTGAGCAGCAGCGGTGGCCACGCTCGGGTATCATTTTGGTGGTTTAATCCTCAATTCCAACCCTTGATGCTGAGTGCCAAGCAGGAAGTCATCCATCCATCCATCCAACCATTTTCTACGCGGGGGGTGCTGGAGCCTATCTCAGCTGAACATGGGTGGAAAGCGGGGTACACCCTGGACAAGTCGCCACCTCATCACAATGCCAAGACAGGTTTTTTTAAGTCGTTGGTATGACTCGGCCGGGGTTTGAACTCACGACCTATCAGTTTCAGGGCAGACACTCTAACCAAAAGGCCACTGAGCAAGCAATAATCATCAAACCCTTGAAATATCTTTGTTGGTCGGTATAAAGATATTATTTTTGATAGATTATTTAGCCTAAATAAAGCCTATTAATAGCCTGATCTTATTCATCACTTTAAGTCAATTAAAATATAGTTATGAGATGTGTTTTTAAATAATTATTTAAGTAAAAATTACTATTAATTAAATAGACGTATTAAATATTTTCCCTGATTTATTAGATGCTGACATTTTTTTCCTTAATGAAAACATGTAGCTGAACATCACATTTACGGCACTATATGGCAGCTTTAAGAAATGTTTATTACTAAAATATATTCTTGGACAATTTGATCCAGAAAATCCGTTCTTCATTTTTTCCTTTAAACATAAACTAAGTCAGACGTCTTTCTTTGTTTTTCTCAGGCTGCTGCACCTTGAGGAAAAAACCTAGGATACATTGTTTATTTGCACGAGCTAAAACATGTCACCGTCAGGTGGGAAGAAAAGTGCCATACTTAACATGCTTTTACTTTGAAGGCGAGTAATGCTATGTTCCCGTTTTGAAGCCTCTTCTGTGATGTGCTTTCTCTCCAGCTGGTGGTCCACGCCCCACTTAGCAGACCCCACCTTCACTCGTAGATGATGGAGGAGCCCCAGGAGGAGGAGTGCTGGGGGCAAATATAGTTCAAATGTTATTTGTTGTTTAATATTTACTATTATATTTTGCAATATAAAAAAAGCAGGCAACAGTTTTCCGCTGAGGTACAATTACAAAATCATTTCAAAATAATTGCATTAAAAGTTAACTAAAGGATAAGGGATCCCCTTTAACATATATCGAGTTTCTCCATCGTTTTGGTCTAAAATGCCTGAATTTGCGGGAACTTTTTCATAAAGTTGTGGCAAAATGTGACATTTTTTTTGCTTCTTTTTTTTTTTCGTTTACTTTGAATCAACTTGTGATTTTATCAATTTGTTGTTCATGTTTTAAGTTTAAACTTAACCTCCAAAAAGCACAACAAAATTGGAAAACAAATACTGCATTGATGTTTTACACGTTTTATAGCAAAAAGATTTAAAAGTAGACCCTGGATGGTAAAAGCCCACACTCAAATTACTGTACTGTTTTTATTATTTATATTTAATAATTAAGGGGTGTGAATCTTTGGGCAATTAACGATTTGAGCCGATTCCTGGGTGACGATTCGATTCGGAAGCGATTCTCAGTTCAAACCGATTCTAGGCATGTATTATTTACTATAACTACAATAAAACCTTTCTTTAAAAAAAAAAAAAGGGTTACAGGTTAGAACATTTCTGTTGGTTACACGGAAAGAAAAAACAACAATGTATTTTTTATTTTATATTTATATATATATATATATATATATATATATATATATATATATATATATATGTATATATATATCTATTGTAAAAAAAATTATACATAAAATGTTTTTTCTTTTTTTTAATTGATTTTTTTTTTTAAATTATGAATCGATTTAAAATCGTGATGAATAAAAACCACGATTGGGATTGTCAGGTTCAACCACTGATGACATCTGTTAAACAAGACAAGAAGCAAATAATTAAACAGAGACATAATTAAATTTGGCCTCAATTGAGGAGAGACCACTGGACACTGTACTCTTGTACAGTGTCTCACCACGCTCCTCACAAAACATTGCACGCCTCCTCTTTTATTTGGACTTTCCCTGATTACATGGCAAAAAGCTGTTTCGAAGGGGTGGGGGCCGTAAACTGCCATCGCCTTTGATTACAGAACAGTTCAAAGAAAAGGTCGTAAAACAGTTCAAAGAAAAGGTCGTCCCGAGGGGGAGTCAGGCCCTGCTTCCTCTCCGCTTTGTAGTTCTTGGGTCAAGACAAAATCTTTCTGTGGATTAAAATAGAAGAAAGAAACATAACACTTTCATGTTGTTTCCCATCCTACACAGTGGTATTTTACAAGCCTTTTGATTGGTAGGATCAAATACAGCTTTTGTCTTCTCACCGGGAACTCATTGAAACACAAAGTTTTGTGATAACTTAGATACAATTATTCTGACAGGGATCGGATGTGAATCTATTTTTTTGTGCACCCCTAATGATAATAGTAATAATTGATTATAATTACAGGAAGAAACAAAGACATTTGTGAACTATAGCGGTAATTTTTGTTGATTATCATCACACTTCAACATCTCTATCATGTATATTTTTGCTTGGTCAGCATTGCAAACAAGAATGTGTTCTTTATTGTCTTAACCTGCATAAATAAAGTTTAAATACATATACATAAATACATGTAAACTTGGAAAAGAGGACACATCTGTGTATAGCACAAAAGCATTTTTTTCATTTTAGTTTTACAATAAGGCCAGGAAAAAAATAAAAATAGCCGCCCTGCACTAAAGTATTAACTTTACATACCCCACAGTGATTTAAAAAAAAATAATCAGCAGTTGCATGCCAACGAGGCACGCCTCAGACATCATGACTCAGCACATTTGTCTCCTAATCTCTGGTACTGTAAGAATGTACATAATTACCCACCGGGCCGAGTCTCGGCTGTGCACCGAATAAACTTGGCACAACTTCCCTCACATTTTGACTTTGACAAGTTGAGCGCTGTTGCAGAATGTTCAATGTTTTGGTGGCACAATGCGCACTTCAGGGACTGAAAACGAGTCAGTGACAAATTTCCGGCGTCCTACATATCGCAGCATGGACGATGCCATGGCAACAGGCAAGGCTATTGAGATGATATCACGGCTCCGAACGCTCATCTCATTTTTACTTTTGCCGGCATTACATGTGTTCCTTTTACAGGGGATTTTATCACAGCTTGTTTTTGAATGCAACTTTATTAGAATACATATTGTAAACATGAAGTATACACACTTTCTGTCACGGTTCATGCTCGCTCTTCCCGCATCGCGGCCACCCGCCTACACGACTGCAGACAATCCGCAATCAGCGCACATGATTCTTAATGGGGCAGCTGAAATAAACACCAGCAGACCCGAACATCCAGTGCCGGAACGTAGTTCACTCCTGCTTTCTCTCAGCTTTCCCTGTGCTCGTGTCGTATGTCCTCAGTGTACCCTCTGTTTCTCGTGATCGAGCTGTGTGCCTCGACTTCCCCCTGGAATTTTGACTGCTTCCCTTGATTCTCGACCCCCTTATGGACACGGACCTCGTCGCCTCTCTCCAGCCCCGACCGCGGACTGCCTTCTTGCCTTGCCCCTTTGGTCTGACGAAGGATTCATCCAACTCGATCGTACAACAACCCCTGGTAACATTTACATTGTTAATTCTACACATCGTCTTGCACCATTCACCTAGAGTAGCATACACATCCCAACACATCATTATCATCAGTTTCAATAGACCGATCGAACTGATCCCTGCCGTTCTCTCGTCTCCTTCCCCTGCTGTATGTAACACTTTCTCCTAAAAAAAATATCGGCCCCATTCACTCCCATTATAACTGCTATTTTTTTAACAGACTGCAAAATGTACTATTCAATTAATTAATCAATAAATTATTTCTCAAATGAATAAATTATTTACATAACACAATTACAAAAAATATATATTATTTCACAATTTAATAAGATATTCATAAATAGTATCTGTAGAATATAATTCCAATAATTAATTATATAATTAGGTTCATGAATGTATTTTATCTGTCATAGTGGGCGGGACCTGACGCCTGATTGGTTACCTGGCACTTCCTCTTGTCTGTGAGGCGTCGACATCTTTGATTGATTTATTGATTGATTGAAATTTTTATTAGTAGATTGCACAGTACAGTACATATTCCGTACAATTGACCACTAAATGGTAACACCCCAATAAGTTTTTCAACTTGTTTAAGTCGGGGTCCACATTGATCAATTGTTGGCGTGAAAGTGCAGAAATAACTCCGACAACGTCAATAAATCCTACATGTTCTTCCACATACTCCGCAAGTCTCTAAAATATCTACCAGCAACTCCTAAAAAAGTAGAAGTATATATCCTCCTTTGTCGCCATGTTTTAAAAGACTTGTGAATTAGTGAATTATATTTATATAGCGCTTTTCTCAAGTGACTCAAAGCGCTTTACATAGTGACACCCAATACCTAAGTTACATTTAAACCAGTGCGGGTGGCACTGGGAGCAGGTGGGTAAAGTGTCTTGCCCAAGGACACAACGGCAGTAACTAGGATGGCACAAGCAGGAATCGAACCTGCAACCCTCAAGTTGCTAGCACGGCCACTCTATCAACCGAGCTATGCTACATATTTAAACGACTTATCAGGCTCTTACACCTGAACAATAATCGGACTGGATTTGTTTTAACCCCGCGCACTGACGTTGATGGGTGAGTTTGACAGAATGATGCCTCACAGGTTCATGAAAGAAATAATGAAATAAAAATAATTAATTACATGCCTAGGTGGGTAGTGACACGCTACATTTACTTAGGTACGTTTTTGGATAAATTGTACTTGTCAGAGTTGATATAACGCAAAATACTTTTTACTTTTACTTGAGTATTTTTGTGACAAAGAAACGCTACTTTTACTCCAAAACATTGAGCTTCATTCCGATCATTACATTTATTTATCTCACAATTATCTATAATCTATTTATTAATTCATTCATTTGTCAGCGAGCCTATCTCCACCAATCCTGTATAATTAATTGTTTTGTAATTATTGCAATATATAGTCTACCAATTCCTCCGTAGCTCCCATGCCCTCCCCTGCGTTGCAAGTTTTGTTGGTTCTATGTAACTTGTTTATGTGTTCTATAGCTATGAGGGTTTTTTTTCCTTGGCCTCAGTCTGAACCCCCTCCCTGGAGTCCAGCCTTTGACTGAATGTTTTTTCCCCAAGTGTTTACCTGTTTCTCACCTTTTTTTGTAAGGGCCGCCAGAAGATGGCAAACCTGTCATTGATCCTTTCTCTGTTTTCCTGTAATGTTTGTTTGATCTTGTATATGATTCTGTTAAAAATATCATTTTCCCCTTGGGGATTAATAAAGTACTTCTGATTCTGATTCTGATTAGAATAAGAAGTACTATGCTACCTCAGTAGAGGCATTTAAGTCCCATCTTAAAACTCATTTGTATACTCTTGCCTTTACGGAGACCCCGTTTTTAAACCAGTTGATCTGCCGTTTATTTTATTTTCCCCTCTGCCCCCTCTCCCTTGTGGAGGTGGGGGCACAGGTCTGGTGGCCATGGATGACGTGCTGGCTGTCCAGAATCGGGACCCGGGTTGGACCACTCGCCTGTGCATCGGTTGGGGACATCTCTGTGCTGCAAACCCGTCTTCGCTCGGGATGGTGTCCTGCTGGCCCCACTATGGCCTGGACTTTCACTTTTACGTTAGATCCACTTTGGACTGGACTTTCACTATATTATGTTAGACCCACTCTACGTCTATTGCATCCGGTCTCCCCTAGAGGGGGTTTTATGAAGGAGTCACCCACATCCGTGGTCCTCTCCAAGGCTTCTCATAGTCATTCACATTGACATCCCACTGGGTGGTGAGTTTTTCCTTGCCCTTATGTGGGCTCTGAACCGAGGATGTCGTTGTGGATTGTGCAGCCCTTTGAGACACTTGTGATTTAGGGCTATATAAATAAACATTGATTGATTTAATTAAGGCAACACATGATGTAAGTTTCTACATTAGCTAAATTAGCCTACTATCAAAATGACTTTAAAAGTCTTATAAAAATGTTATAATTATAATCAATAGATTTTGTGTAGTTGGTATTGTTAATTTCTATCGCAGATGATATTATTTATTCATATCACTATTCATTTTATTTACATCGATATTTTGCTACCATATAGTTGCTATTGCTTCCGGTCTCCCCTAGAGGGGGGTTTATGAAGGGGTCACCCACATCCGTGGTCCTCTCCAAGGTTTCTCATAGTCATTCACATTGACATCCCACTGGGTGGTGAGTTTTTCCTTGCCCTTATGTGGGCTCTGAACCGAGGATGTCGTTGTGGCTTGTGCAGCCATTTGAGACACTTGTTATTTAGGGCTATATAAATAAACATTGATTGATTTAATTAAGGCAACACATGATGTAAGTTTCTATATTAGCTAAATTAGCCTACTATCAAAATGACTTTAAAAGTCTTATAAATATGTTATAATTATAATCAATAGATTTTGTATAGTTGGTTTTGTTAATTTCTATCGCAGATGATATTATTTATTCATATCACTATTTATTTTATTTACATCGATATTTTGCTACCATATAGTTGGCATTGTTTATTTCTGTCGTTTTAATATAGTTGATATTATTACATGACCCTGTTTGACCATCCATCCATATTCTGCTGCTTGTCCCGTTCGGGGTCGACCAATCCGACTTGAATAAAAGCGATGCTTAACTCCATCCTACCTATGAAACGCAGACTGACATTCTATTGGGCAAAGCACAAGTGTAATTTTAAACATGTCAAAACATGACCAACAACACCAAATTCCAGTGGAAATGTGTACTTATCTGCCAGATCTGTTAGAATCAGTGGTCCCCAACCACCGGGCCGCAGAAGATTGTTTTATTAATTTTTATTTAAAAAAATAAAAATAAATATTTTTTAAAAAAATTTAAAAATATATATATATATTTTTTTTTTATTAAATCAACATAAAAAACACAATATACACTTACAATTAGTGCACCAACCACAAAAACCTACCTTTTTCATGACAAAAACTTCCCTTTTTCATGACAATGGAAAAAAAAAAAAAAAAAAAGGATAACCAAACCACATAGCTAACAAAAATGAAATGACCACAGTCGCCCCCTGGTGTACGAGAGGCACACTGCGTGTGGGCCAACAGTCATATTATAGATAAGAGCATTCAAACTACAACTTCACGTGTACAGGTGTGAAAATAGAAGAAATTTCACAAAACAGTCTAATTTAGTACATAGAAACGTACTGACTGTAAAAAGTGACAGAAAATACTCAATGATTACTTTTAAACAAGTATAAATAACATTTATATAATGTGCTTTCATCTGTGTCAGTAGAAATGTTCACATTACACCCTACAGGAGTTACACTTCCAACCAAAGAAAATATTTATTCATTTATTCATTCATTTTCTACCTCTTGTACCTCTTGGGGTCGCGGGTGTTGCTGGAGCTTATCATACAGAAAGCATTTTGCAGTAAATTGTATATGATTTTTATGTTTTACACGCAGACATGCACACACACCATTAAAAAAAGCAACTAAATGAATCAGAAGTTACTCACAAGTTACTCAATGCAGTTTTTTCACACATCACTTACTCATACTCAAGTAAATATTTTTGATGACTGCGTTTTACTATTACTTGAGTCATATTATTCTAAATGAACTGCACTCTTGCTCAAGTTACATTTTGTGAACTCTACCTTTATACATTGACAAATAAATAAGTGAATAGTCACATATTTAAAGTAATTAATAGATACTGAAATAATGAAATAATGTCCGCCGACTGCAGCTGGGATAGGCTCCAGCACCCCCGCCACCCTTAAAGAGACAATCTGTAGAAAAATGGATGGATGGATAATTAAATACCTCAATTTAATTTGCCCTTTAAATATATTTATTTATCTAATTCCACTTTTATTTAATTGATGACACAATTTAGTGTTTTATTTAATGATGTATTTTTATTTTTTTTGGGCCCTCAATACCTCCCTAAGTCATTACTGCATGTCAGTTGTGCATTTCTACGAAGTTGCCTGCAGTGATGTTTACAATCCAGCAGGTGTCAGTATCGAACGATACATACATGTATACATATATACACACATATATATATAACTATACACATATATATATATATATATATGCATTGTCATATATATATGAATATGCATATTTATATATATATACATATATATATATATATATATATATATATATATATATTTATGTATATATATTGTGTAAGTTCTCTTCCAGTGGGTCCTCCAGACCACCAAGCATTGTCATGCGAGCCCGTTTCATGGTTACAATAGACTTTTATTTTTCTTCACTACAGTCTCTGGGTTGCGTTTCAGCAAGTGTTTGTCTGTGTCAGTCACGTCTCCTCCTGGTTGCTTATACAGAGCGACAGGTGATTAGATAACAAGACCCAGTTGGGCCATCTACGCACTTGTCGCTGACTTCGAGGCCGATCCCGGCACACCCCACTTTGCTGCAGGCCCGCAGGCCACGCCGCCCTCCGCAATATAGATGTATAAACACACATATATACATATGGCCTTGTGGTTAGAGATCGGAAAGTTGTGAGTTCAAACCCGGCCGAGTCATACCAAAGACTAAAAATGGGACCCGTTACCTCCCTGCTTGGCACTCAGCATCATAATTGGGGGTTAAATCACCAAAAATGATTAACGAACGCGGACACTGCTGCTGCTCACTGCTCTCCTCACTGATCAAGGGTAATGGGTCAAATGTAGGGAGTAATTTCACCACACCTACTGTGTGTGTGACAATGATTGGTACTTTAACTTATATACATACATACATACATACATACATACATTATATGATCATTTATTTAAACTCATATGTACAGTGGGGCAAAAAGTATTTAGTCAGCCACCGATTGTGCAAGTTCTCCCACTTAAAATGATGACAGAGGTTTATAATTTTCATCATAGTTACACTTCAACTGTGAAAGACAGAATGTAAAAAAAATCCAGGAATTCACATTGTAGGAATTTTAAAGAATTTATTTGTAAATTATGGTGGACAATAAGTATTTGGTCACTTCAAACAAGGAAGAGCTCTGGCTCTCACAGACCTGTAACTTCTTCTTTAAGAAGCTCTTCTGTGAACTCTTCTTGAACTCGTTATCTGTATAAAAGACACCTTTCCACAGCCTCAAACAGTCAGACTCCAAACTCCACTATGGTCAAGACCAAAGAGCTGTCGAAGGACACCAGGAAAAGAATTGTAGACCTGCACCAGACTGGGAAGAGTGAATCTACAATAGGCAAGCAGCTTGGTGTGAAAAAATCAACTGTGGGAGCAATTATCAGAAAATAGAAGACATACAAGACCACTGATAATCTCCCTCGATCTGGGGCTCCACGCAAGATATCATCCCGTGGGGTCAAAATGATCATGAGAACGGTGAGCAAAAATCCCAGAACCACACGGGGGACCTGGTGAATGACCTGCGGAGAGCTGGGACCAAAGTAACAGGGAATCAAATCCTGCAGTGCCAGACGTGTCCCCCTGCTTAAGCCAGTGCATGTCCAGGCCCGTTTGAAGTTTGCCAGAGAGCAAATGGATGATACAGCAGAGGATTGGGAGAATGTCATGTGGTCAGATGAAACCAAAATAGAACTTTTTGGTATAAACTTAACTCGTCGTGTTTGGAGGAAGAAGAAGAATGAGTTGCATCCCAAGAACACCATACCTACTGTGAAGCATGGGGGTAGAAACATCATGCTTTGGGGCTGTTTTTCTGCTAAGGGGACAGGACGATCGATCCGTGTTAAGGAAAGAATGAATGGGGCCATGTATCGTGAGATTTTGAGCCAAAACCTCCTTCTATCAGTGAGAGCTTTGAATGGTTGACCTAATACTTATTTTCCACCATAATTTACAAATAAATTCTTTAAAATTCCTACAATGTAAATTCTTAGATTTTTTTTCACATTCTGTCTCTCACAGTTGAAGTGTACCTATGATGAAAATTACAGACCTCTGTCATCATTTTAAGTGGGAGAACTTGCACAATCGGTGGCTGACTAAATACTTTTTTGCCCCACTGTATGTTTCCACTTTATAGTACATTTTGAAACACCAACACAAAAATAGGTTTTGCGACGCCACAGCCTTTTCTTAGACCAGCGCCGCCTGCTGCCCTGGAGGCTAAATTCCACCTAAATGTTACAGTTGCTACCGCCAGCAATCTTAATTTTTCTAGTGCGTCTTTTCGCCTCCATCAGACAATATCATGTGAAAACACTAGTTGACATGATCAAACCACCCAGTGCCTTATTTCACTCTGTTGGCAGCGTCTCCTCTGGGGAGGAAGAACAAATGTCGGTTCGTCTGCTCGAGGACTTTTCCCTTTAATCTTGGCAGATATGATCTTCCCGGTTACCTGGGGTGAAGGACTGCACACATAGACCCACACTGCCAGCGTGCACTGTTGCCATGGTGACTGACTGCTGCTGCTTCTGCTGCTGCTGCTGCTAAAGACTATGCAACAACAATACAGCATAATGGTGGATCTTGTATGTGTGTTGTCTGTTATTTGTCCCATAGGTTTGGGAAACCAAAACTAATTTTCCTTACTTTCATTGTGAAAATAAAATGGTAATTATCAGTATATTCAACGCCTGCATTGTAAAAGTTGCATTAATGCCACGTGTGTGTGTTTGTGTATGTGTGTGTGTGTGTGTGTGTGTGTGCGTGTGTGTGTGTGTGTGTGTGTGTGTGTGTGTGTGTGTGTGTGTCTGTGTGTGTGTGTGTGTGTGTGTACACACAAATAAATGAGTACTCTTGTGGAGGTAAATTTGTTTTTTTATTATGAAAGCTTTTTTTTTTGGGTGGCTGATATTTTTAATCTTATGTGCTAATTTTAATTTATTTTCCGTCAAATTACGCTGTCAATTTCATCGAATAATGTTTACCTTTTTGATTACCTTGGTTGCCATTTTATCACAGGAAAGATTAGCCTCTAGAATGGAACCTAGGTAGGTGATCTCATCTTTCCCGGTGATAACAATGTCACCCACTTTTATAGTGAAGTCACTGACTTTCTTAAGGTTGATGTGGACACAAATAGGATGGATTCCGTTTTACCTAAGTGTATGGATAGCTTGTTGTCAGCAAGCCAGGTGCAAATATTGTGGAGTTCAGCACTGAGGATTTGTTCCACCTGTGCCTTGTCCTTGCCGGATACTAGCAGGGCCGAGTCATCCGCAAACAGGAACAATTCACAGTGGCATGCTGATGGCATGTCATTTACGTATAATAGGAACAGTAAAGGTCCTAGTATACTGCCTTGGGGGACTCCACAGCTTACTGAGAGGGGAGGGGACACGGTGCCGTTCACCTCTACCACCTGTTTCCTCCCCTCCAAGTAAGATTGCATCCAGCTCGATGAGGTTTCATTGAATCCGATTGCTCGGAGCTTATCCAACAGTATAGCGTGGTTAACGGTGTCAAATATCGCTAAAATTCGCTCCATTCTGTCCACTAAAGACGCTGAGATCATTATCCATGCGTTTGTTACGTCTCGCCTCGACTACTGTAATGTATTATTTTCGGGTCTCCCCATGTCTAGCATTAAAAGATTACATTTGGTACAAAATGCGGCTGCTAGACTTTTGACAAGAACAAGAAAGTTTGATCACATTACGCCTGTACTGGCTCACCTGCACTGCTTAAGGTGTGACTTTAAGGTTTTACTACTTACGTATAAAATACTACACGGTCTAGCTCCATCCTATCTTGCCGATTGTATTGTACCATATGTCCCGGCAAGAAATCTGCGTTCAAAGGACTCCGGCTTATTAGTGATTCCCAAAGCCCAAAAAAAGTCTGCGGGCTATAGAGCGTTTTCCGTTCGGGCTCCAGTACTCTGGAATGCCCTCCCGGTAACAGTTCGAGATGCCACCTCAGTAGAAGCATTTAAGTCTCACCTTAAAACTCATTTGTATACTCTAGCCTTTAAATAGACTCCCTTTTTCGACCAGTTGATCTGCCGTTTCTTTTCTTTTTCTTCTATGTCCCACTCTCCCTTGTGGAGATCCGGTGGCCGTGTAGTGCTTGCCTGTGTGTCGGCTGGGGACATCTCTGCGTTGCTGATCCGCCTCCGCTTGGGATGGTTTCCTGCTGGCTCCGCTGTGAACGGGACTCTCGCTGCTGTTTTGGATCCGCTTTGGACTGGACTCTCACGACTGTGTTGGATCCATTATGGATTGAACTTTCACAGTATCATGTTAGACCCGCTCGACATCCATTGCTTTCCTCCTCTCCAAGGTTCTCATAGTCATCATTGTCACCGACGTCCCACTGGGTCATTATTGTCACCGATGTCCCACAGGGTGTGAGTTTTCCTTGCCCTTATGTGGGCCTACCGAGGATGTCGTAGTGGTTTGTGCAGCCCTTTGAGACACTAGTGATTTAGGGCTATATAAGTAAACATTGATTGATTGATTGAAAGGCATTCTGAATGTCCAGCATGACCATGCCGCAGCATTTGCCATGTTTGATGTGGTCGGTCAGATAGAGAAGGCATGTGTCAGTGGAGTGGTTAGTTCTGAATGAGGGGCGCCTTATATAATAAACCAGAAACTGATGACATAGTGCTGTATTTTACTTCTTTGTCTTTTTTTTTAACCAAAAATGCTTTGCTCTGATTAGGGAGTACTTGATTTAAAAAAATGTCCAAAGGGGGTACATCACTGAAAAAAGGTTGAGAACCACTGCCTTACATGTTTGCCCTCTAGCGGTAAAAAAGTAGACTGCATCTCTTTGTCACCAGTAATGCATCGCGACGGATCTGGTCGATACCATTACGCTAAGAAGGGGAGGCCTTTAAAGATAGTAAACCAAAACCACACAACATACCCAACCTAAATCAATTTATCCTTTTGTATGATAAATTACGTAATAGATTATGTTCATGGAATCAATAAAAGCAAACATTCTTCGCGTTCTAATGATTTTTTTCTCGTGAGCCAAGATGGACTCTCCTCCATAGTGGTATCTTCCCGCCTGTGGCACGAGCCCTTCCTTTTCCTGTAGAAGAAGCAGCCATGAGGTAAGACCGCCGTCGACAGCGGAGCAAAAAGCACTAATTTAACTGCCTAAATACTCATTTCACACGTCAAAATCTTCAAATTGAAAGGTAACGTGTGGTGTTTCGGTAATACCGAGTGCCGGCTTCCTTCCAAAGTCCGGCAAAAACTTGTAACGCAGCGTCACGTCACACGGTGTAGCCCAGCTAGCCGCCCTGTTGTCACCCCGGCTAGCGAGTTAGCCGCTAAACATGTGGGGGGTGGGGGGGCTCTCAGAATTAAACAGCTCCATGTGTAATTATTCTTTATTATCAAATAAGCATTGTGTAACCAAACGTTTGGTTTGTGTCTTGCAAGCATGCTCAGGCTCCAGAAGAGGCTGGCCTCCAGCGTGCTCCGCTGCGGCAAGAAGAAAGTCTGGTTGGACCCCAATGAGACCAACGAAATCGCCAATGCTAACTCTCGTAAGTTGACCAAGGGAATTTAACTTGATTTAATTATGCTGATACCTCTATTACAGGGCTGTCAAACTAATTTTAGGTCAGGGGCCACATATAGCAAAATCTACTCCCAAGTGGACCACACTGGTAAAATAATGGCACGATCATTTAAAAGTAAAAACAACTTCAGATTTTCTTTGTTAAAGGTGAACATTATCACAATTTCTGAAGGGTTAAAACCAATAAAAAGCAGCTCCCAGTGGCTTATTTTATATTTCGAAGTTTTCCTCAAAATTTTACCCATCACGCAATATCCTGAAAAACGGCTTCAAAGTACCTGATTTTAACCGTCGTTATACCCATCCGTCTATTGTCCTGTGACGTCACTGCGTGAAGCCAACAGACACAAACATGGCGGATAGCACAGAAAGGTATAGAATAGTAGCTCGGATTTCAGCGGCGCAAGCGATTCAACAGACTACGCATGTATTGAAGCGGAGGGTTGGAGTGTGGAGGCAGATAGCGAAAACGAAATTGAAGAAGAAACTGAAGCTACTGAGCCATATCATGACAGACAGCGGCACGGGAGTAAGCGAGGACAAATTCGGCGATCGCCTTCTAACCAACGATTGGTATGTGTTTGTTTGGTATTAAATGTGGGTGGAGGGAAAGGCTGGTTGCAAATATAGCTACAAATGAGGCATAATGATTCTATGCAGCCCTTTGAGACACTAGTGATTTAGGGCTATATAAGTAAACATTGATTGATTGATTGATATGTACATACAGCTAGCCTAAATAGCATGTTAGCATCGATTAGATTGCAGTCATGCCGTGACCAAATATGTCTGATTAGCTCTCCACATAAGTCAATAACATCAACAAAACTCACCTTTGTGATTTCATTGACTTTATTGTTGGAAATGCATCTACTTTTGAGTGTCGCAGGATATCCACACATTCTTGCTATCTCTGTCGTAGCATAGCTGGCATCGGTAAAATGTGCGGAACAAACGATGGACTTTCGCATCTTTTGGCCAGTGGAGCAACTTGAATCCGTCCCTTTTCGTGTTGTTACACCCTCCGACAACACACCGACGAGGCATAATGTCTCCAAGGTACGGAACAGAGCTGATGTGACCTGGTGTTTGAGAAAATGGAGGATTGCTTCACGTTGTGACATCATGGGTGAAAGGTCATTGCTCCGACAGCGAACAATTAAAAGGCGTATCAATCGCCAAATTCACCCTTTTAGAGTTCGGAAATCGGTTAAAAAAAACATTGTCTTTTTTCTGCAACATCAAGGTATTTATTGACGCTTACATAGGTCTGGTGATAATGTTCCCATTTAAAAATATAGAATAAGAACATTCTGAAATTGTACAAATCATAATTTTGTTGGGTTTTTTTGCACTTACATGCCCACGACCCCTAGAGAGACAAGCTGTAGAAAATGGACTGATGGATGTTGCGGTTCATATTATTCTATCTTGGCGCCAGCGCCCCCTGTGACCCAGAAGGGAATAAGGGTAGAAAATGGATGGATTTTCTGAAATAGTTATGTGATAATCATCAAACTCATTGGTGTGAAAGGCCTACTGAAACCCACTACTACCGACCACGCAGTCTGATAGTTTATATATCAATGATGAAATATTAACATTGCAACACATGCCAATACGGCCTTTTTAGTTTACTAAATTGCAATTTTAAATTTCCCGTGAGTTTCTTGTTGAAAACGTCGCGGAATGATGTATACGCGTGACATCACGGGCTGTTAGGAAATATGAGCGCTGCACACACACACAGCTCAAAGTCGTCTGCTTTAACGGCATAATTACACAGTAATTTGGAGATCTGTGTTGCTGAATCTTTTGCAATTTGTTCAATTAATATTGGAGAAGTCAAAGTAGAAAGATGGAGTTGGGAAGCTTTAGCCTTTAGCCACACAAACATACGGGGATTCCTTGTTTAAAATTCCCGGAGGTGAAACTTTACTATGGATCAGAGCGCGGTCAAGCGAACATGGATCCTGACCGAATGGCAAGCAGCAAGTTTTGGTGAGAAAATTGTGGCAAAAAGTCGCTTCTTACCGGAGATCAGCTGAGCTTGCCCTGTTGGCCCCACTATGGGAGGATCTATTAGCTTTCCACTCTGCTCCTGTGTTTCACCATATCCAAAGTTAAAGGTTTTCTAAAATTGTAGACTCAAGTATTGGCCGATCCCAATATTGATCTGATTTGATATCAGCACAAATCACACAGTGGCACTTAGGGCTTGGCGATTATGTGATCGTGGTTGTTGATCGCGATTAATTTGAGTTTGATCACATATTTCCTCGATAAAAAATGGCAGAAATTTGTTATAAGTTACCGCAGTAGTAAACAGTAGCAAGCAACAATACTTGGTATAATAATGAACGGAATAATCCCCCTTTATTGGCATTGATCCTGTGTGTTTGTGTACGTTTGCATGAAAGTAAGCGCGACCATCTTGTTACACCTCCGCGAAAGTCAGTTTCCTCGTTACGTAATGAATGTTTTTCCAGCTGTGCCTCGTCTCCCCACACAGCTGAAAGTGCAGCCCAGAAGAACACAATAAAGACGAGACTTACACCAGCATAAAAGTTAAAGCACAACATTTAAAAGGCGAAGCGACTTAATGTGAAGTGAATTATATTTACATTGCTCTGTTCTCTAGCGACTCAAGGTGCTTTACTTGGCCCATCCATCCATTTTCTACCGCTTGTCCCTTTTGGGGGTAGCGGGTGGGTGCTGCATTTTCTACCGCTTGTCCCTTTTGGGGTAGTGGAGCTGGAGCTTATCTCAGCTGCATTCGGGCGGAAGGCGCCGTACACCCTGGACGAGAAACCCCTTATCTAATTTACATTTTAACCACTGTGGCTGGCACTGGGAGCATGACACAATTTACTTTCAATATATTTTGCAGCTCAACAGTAATCCTGCCCTGAATGCGGATTTGCAGGGATTTACAGAACGTCTGTGACTGTATTGGTCCTGACTGGAAGAATCAACACACCCACTAATTTAATCAGACAAGGCATTTTTATTTCTAAGTAATTTTGAACAGACTTTTTCGTCTGCAAAGAGTCCACTCCTTTGATAATAACATGTACTCGAAAAACTCTGCAGACACTTTGTTCTTTTTGTTTGTGGAATAAAAAAACATTGTGTTCCTGAAATAATCCTTAAACTTGCTTTGACTTGATTATTTTATACAATTGCTTGAATCAAAACTGCATTTTCATTTTCAGTCAATTTGAAATACAGAATTTGAGTCTTAAAAACTCCACAATGTGGGTCACAGCTCGCCGTTTGCCATAGCACTAGTGAGAAGCACTGATGTATACAAATCAGAGAATACAAATAATTTACCAATTGGAAGTGTTGGTTAGTAAATGTTAACTGGAAATAAAAGTATTGTATTCACTACACCAAGTAGTTTGTTTACTGAAGAATGTTTGTTGACAAGCAAGACAACAAAAATAATTTTGACTTTAAGCAGCAAACTGTGTCCCTAAAACCAGGTACAGGTTGTAGCGTGGGTTACCTGTACTATTTCACTTCTAGTAGGCACAATTATAGATTTGAAAAAAATGACAGTTGTCATCTGTCGGCATTTTTTTATCTCAAACATAGTGGAAATGTCTTACAAGATACTGCAGTATTAAACAATAGGGATGTGGTACTCGGTATAATCCTGCACGGGACAATCTGCTTTAATAAAACAAACGTGATGATTGAGATTCGATGACATTAAAAAAAATAATAGTGATCATTTTTTACCATATTGCCTAGCAGTAGTGCTACTCCAACTTAAAGCACTGAATTGGCGCTCCTAGCTCAACACCGGTATTTCAAATCAGTGTTGCCCATTGAAATTTAATTTAATTGTGCTGTCTGGATCCCCTAAAATATCATAATTTTATTATAACATGCCTTTTAAAAAGAAAACCAACATTTTAGGTAAATATAGTACAAAATAAACAACTTGAGTAATTTTATGAATTGATGTATAGTGTTTGCTACTGTCTTCGATAGGCTGCTTTGCCGTAGTGTAACAATAGGAATTGATTTTGTTGTACACGGACTTGACAGCAATGCTGCATAATTTATTGAATTTTAATCACAAACACAAATGGACCCTCTGAAGGTCCATTTTTGGCCTATGTGTTGAATAATGTAGTGATTCTCAAAGTGTGGAAGCTGGCTCCATCTAGTGGTATGCCAAATAATCAGTGTCTAAGCGGTCGAAATATTAATTATACTTGTTAAATATAACTTGCTTTGCTTGTAATTAATATTTTAAGACTACTATGCAACTGTATAGAAATGTTGGTGATACTTGGAGAGCAGAATGTTTTCTGAGGTGGTACTCTGTGAACAAAGTTTGAGATAAGGTACCGTATTTTTCGGACTACAAGTCGTAGTTTTTTTCATAGTTTGGCCAGGGGTGCGACTTATACTCAGGAGCGACTTATGTGTGAAATTATTAACACATTACGGTAAAATATCAAATAATATTTAGCTCATTCACGTAAGAGACTGGACGTATAAAATTTCATGGTATTTAGCGATTAGGAGTGACAGATTGTTTGGTAAACGTATTGCATGTTTTATATGTTCTAGTTATTTGAATGACTCTTACCATAATATGTACATTAACATACCAGGCATCTTCTCAGTTGGTTATTTATGCCTCATAACGTACACTTATTCAGCCTGTTGTTCACTATTCTTTATTTTAAATTGCCTTTCAAGTGTCTTTTCTTGGTGTTGAGTTTTATCAAATACATTTCCCCCAAAAATGCGACTTATGTTTTTTTCCTTCTTTATTATGCATTTTTCGGCAGGTGCGACTTATACTCAGAAAAATACGGTATATGAAGGCTTATATCGAGTCGCTGGTTCAGTTATTTTCTGTTCTTCAGTAGAAAGCATCTCCTCGGCACAACTCATCTTCCTCTCTGTGCTTCTTAGGCCAGCAGGTCCGCAAACTGGTCAAGGATGGTCTCATCATCCGCAAGCCCGTCACGGTCCACTCCAGGGCCCGCTGCCGCAAGAACACGCTGGCTCGTCGCAAGGGGAGACACACGGGCATTGGTACGCTTGTCGTGTAACTAAACCAATATTGAAAGTGACCGCGACCATGCTGAGCCTTTTCCCCTGGTTGTGTCCAGGTAAGAGAAAGGGTACGGCCAACGCCCGTATGCCCGTGAAGCTGTGTTGGATGCGCCGTATGAGGATCCTGCGTCGCCTGCTGCGTCGCTACAGGGAGTCCAAGAAGATCGACAGGCACATGTAGGTCCATAGCTTTGAAGCGGCGGATTTAGAATAGAGGAAAACTGATGTGGGTATTGTGTTTAGGTACCACAGCCTCTACCTGAAGGCCAAAGGTAACGTGTTCAAGAACAAGCGCATCCTCATGGAGCACATCCACAAGCTGAAGGCCGACAAAGCTCGCAAGAAGCTCCTGTCGTAAGTTTGATGCCTGGCTTCTGACGTCGCTGTCATGATCGCAAGGGGTTGGATTTTGACGGGTTTTGTCTGTGTGTTCCCTCAGTGACCAGGCTGAGGCTCGCCGCACCAAGACCAAGGAGGCCCGCAAGCGCCGAGAGGAGCGCCTCTTGGCCAAGAAGGAGGAGATCATCAAGAACTTGTCCAAGGAGGAAGAGAGCAAAAAGTGATCGGTGCACAATGGCGTGTAGTTCCTGTGTGGAGTGCTGACAATAAAAGTGTACAGAAAGACAATGTGCCTCCTATGCTCTTTTTTTTTTGTCAACGTCAAAACGTTAAATGTCTTATGTCCAAGAAAAATAGTAGGATTAAATAAGCTCTGCTATTTCCTACTCCTTTTCAAACATGTTGAGTAGAGAAACTGGAAATTGTGATGTATTATGTTGTATGCATGCATGTTGGAAATAAACTCAGACCATGGCAGGGATTAGAATAGAACTTTGATCACTCAGCAAGAAGGCCTCAACTAATACAAAAGCACTGGCATCAATGCACCTTTCTTCTGAATTAAGTGAGATAATGACTGACAGTCCAATTTTTTGAAGGTCGGACCACTTAAAACAAGTTTTTGCTGTCAGTGAGGTGATGGCAGCTGAACTTCAAACCACTTTTTCACAGTGAAGCTCGGTGGCTGTCGCAGGAAAAAGTCTTGTCCGGAGTTTTTGTGGGAAAACAAAAAAGCAAAGTTGTTTTTTTTCCATTTGTTTTGTAGGTCAAAGTACTGTATATGTTGTGCTCCTGAATTCATGTTGCTGATACATTTCAAAGCATTGTTTGTGAGTTTATTTCCTTATTTTTCAGTATTAAATGGTTCAAGTTGCCCAAAAAATGTTCATAGATTTATAAAGTTTTTTTTTAATGATTTCAGTCTTCGAGGATAATGATGTTCTTTAAAAAATATTGTTTATTAAGTTTCTTATATGCTGATCTATATTTCTTGCAGTTTTGTAGGTAATCTAAACGGCATCTAAAAATATCGAATTTGACAAAAAAAAAGAAGTCCAAATTACACATCCAACCCTGCAGTGTGAACGTTGCCAAATTTTTAAGAAGATCGGAGCATGTGAAAGACAGTTTTTCCTGCCACAATTTTCTACCACAAGGGGCCGATCTTGGTGTTCGCTAAGCCAAACAGAAATGCTGACAGAATGCGCCAAAAAAAAAACGAAGGCATACACATAAAAAAAGGGGTTAAGAGGGGAGCAGTATATTTACAACCAAGTCAAGTATTTCATATATATATATATATATATATATATACACAAGAGAAATACTTGAATTTCAGTGTTCATTTATTTACACATATAGACACAACACTCATCTACTCATTGTTGAGTTAAGGGTTGAATTGTCCATCCTTGTTCTAATCTCTATCACAATTTTTCTGATCATGCTGTATCTTCCTCGTTCTTCTGCTTCGTCTCCTTGTGTGCACAGTTGTGCACTGCACTCTCTAAAAGCCGTAGATGTTTATGTCACATATGCATGTACAGTAGATGGCAGTGTTGTCCTGTTTAAGAGTGTCACAACATTGCTGTTTTCGGCAGACGAAAACATGACTGCTGTTGTTGTGTGTTGTTACCGCGCTGGGAGGACGTTAATGAAACTGCCCAACAATAAACCCACATAAGAAACCAAGAACTCGCCCTCGATCATTCTACAGTTATAACGTCATTGGACAGGCACGCTGTTTATGTTGTGGGAAAGCGGACGTGAAAACAGGCTGTCTACACCTCACTCAGGTCGTTTCGTGAGATTTTCGGGAGAGGCGCTGAATTTCGGTAGTCTCCCGGAAAATCTGGGAGGGTTGGCAAGTATGATGGATGGATGCAAACATTTAGCATTTGTCAAGTACCATGTTGTGATGTGCCGCAAAATTGGCTAAAAAGTTAGCATGTGTCAAGGACCAGGTCATAGACATCTTATAAGTAGACGCAGCATTGGCTGCTGTGACGCGAGAAATTGGGCCGCCATCTTGAAGTGGTGATGAGGAGCCGGCGAACAGCCTAAACTGACAGTTGACAGGTAGAAAACCAAGATGGTGTTTAGCGTTTTCCTGCTCAAATGAGCGGACTGTTGAAAATAGGAATCGGGGGATTACTTTTCACAAATAAGATTTAACATTAATGTACTATTGGTTGTATTTTGTGATAATAATATTGCCACAGGGTTGAGAAGGAGTGGAAGTTAAAAAAATTGACAATTCATTTTGAATGGGGAAAATGTCCCTGAAAACGGGAAATTCTTGGAAATGTGGGAATTGTGAACCATCCATCCATCCATTTTCTACCGCTTATTCCCTTTAGGGGTGGCGGGGGGCGCTGGCGCCTATCTCAGCTACAATCGGGCGGAAGGCAGGGTACACCCTGGAAAAGTCGCCACCTCATCGCAGGGCCAACACAGATAGACAGACAACATTCACACTCACATTCACACACTAGGGACCATTTAGTGTTGCCAATCAACCTATCCCCAGGTGCATGTCTTTGGAAGTGGGAGGAAGCCGGAATACCCGGAGGGAACCCACGCATTCACGGGGAGAACATGCAAACTCCACACAGAAAGATCCCGAGTCTGGATTTGAACCCAGGACTGCAGGACCTTCGTATTGTGAGGCAGACGCACTAACCCCTCTTCCACCGTGAAGCCAGGAATTGTGGGAATTGTGAACCTTTGAAAAAATATATTTTTTGAACTTGGAAAAAAGGTAGTTCAAATTTCCAGGATGGTGGAATGTGTTGAAGGTGGAATGGTTTGAATCAGTTAAAACATGTGGAATTAGTGGAAGTTTGAAAAATGGCCAGTTAATTTTGAATGCGAAAAATGTCCCGAAAAACCTGGAATTATGGGAAATCTGGGAATTTTTGGAATGTGTCAAGGGAAAGCCCGCAATTCCCAAATAGGCTGAACAGTTTGAAGTCGGAACGATATGAATCGGGGGAAAAATGTGGAAGGTAGAACGTACCAAAATCTGGAGAAGAAGAAGAAGAAGAAAGAAATATTACGGACTAGATGAGGCAATTCCTGAAGGAATCGCGTGTGAATTCTTCAATGCTGAAGTTGAATGGAAATCCTGGAATTTGTGGAGCACACAAATCCCAAACAGGCTGAATATTTAGAAGTTGGAACAGATTTGAATCAGATGAAAAAATGTGGGAGTTGTGGAACTTTGAAGAATGTCCCATTAATTTCAATGGGGGTCTCCCAAAAACTTGAAAAACCTGGAATTCTGGGAAATCTGTGAATTTTTGGAATTTGTCAAGGTAAAGGAAAGGAAAAAGGTATTTAAAATTTCCAGGATGGTGGAATGTGTTGAAGGTGGAATGGTTTGAATCAGTTAAAACATGTGGAAAAAGTAGAAGTTTGAAAAATGGCCAGTTAATTTTAAATGCGAAAAATGTCCCGAAAAACCTGGAATTATGGGAAATCTGTGTTGAAGGTGGAAGTGTTTGAATCCGACTAAAAATGTGGGAGTTGTGGCACTTTAAAAAATGTCTAACTGATTTCAATGGGAATTTTCCCAAAATCTGGGAATTTCTGGAAAAAATTGAATTTTTTAAAAAATTATAAAAAAAAAAAAATTCCAAAAATGTTAATGTTCTGAATGAGTTGAAATGGTTGGTGTTGGAAATGTTCCAAATCGGTCAAGAAATGTTGAAGTTGTAACATATTCAATTGAGGAGTGGTAATACGGAATTCCTGGAATTTCGGGAAAACTAGGAATTTTTCCGGTTGAAAAAACTTTGTTTTTGTCTTGATTAAGATGAACGTTTTAATGGTGGAACAAATGAAATGCGTTGAAAAATGTATAAGGAGGAAAGAGGAAAACCAGGAATTCTGGGAAATACTGGATTTTTTTTTTTTGAGCTTGGAAAAAAAGGTAGTTTAAATGTCCAGTATGGTGGAATGTGTTGAAGGTGGAAGTGTTTGAATCCGATTAAAAATGTGGGAGTTGTGGAACTTTAAAAAATGTCTAACTGATTTCTATGGGAATTTTCCCAAAATCTGGGAATTTCTGGAAAAGATGGAATTTTGTAAAAAATTGTAAAAAAAAAAAAAAAAAAAAATCCAAAAATGTTAATGTTCTGAATGAGTTGAAATGGTTGGTGTTGGAAATGTTCCATATCGGTCAAGAAATGTTGAAGTTGTAACATATTCAATTGAGAAGTGGCAATACGGAATTCCTGGAATTTCGGGAAAACTAGGAATTTTTCCGGTTGAAAAAACGTTGTTTTTGTCTTGATTAAGAGGAACGTTTTAATGGTGGAACAAATGAAATGCGTTGAAAAATGTATAAGATTAGGTTCTACTCAATATGACTGTATACTGTAACACTCAATATGACAGTTATTTAAACATAACTTTTAAACCACACATGAAAAATGGCTAATAATGCCTGAAATAATTCATCTTCGGGAGTTTTGATCGAAACATATGCTTTTTAAAATCTTGCAAATGCAAAAAGTATTTTTTTTATTCAATAAGACAGTAATGTTCCTACAATCCTGAGATAATGCGAAAAAAGCAATAAAAATGTATTCAAACATAACTTCTAAACGACACATGCAAAATGGCTTATTCTGTCTGGAGATATTCAGAGGAAAACCAGGAATTCTGGGAAATACTGGATTTTTTTTTTTGAGCTTGGAAAAAAGGTAGTTTAAATGTCCAGGATGGCGGAATGCGTTGAAGGTGGAATGGTTTGAATCAGATGAAAAATGTGGGAGTTGTGGAACTTTGAAGCATGTCCCATTGATTTCAATGGTAGTTTCCCCCAAATTTGGGAATTTCTGGAAAAGCGGAATTTTTTTTTGAAATGGTAAAAAAAACAACTTGCATGGTCTGAATGAGTTGAAATGGTTGGTGTTGACATTTTTCAAATCGGTGGAGAAATGTTGAAGCAGTACTATGTTGAATTGATAAATGGTATTACGGAATTCCTGGAATTTCGGTAAAAATGGGAATTTTTCCGGTTCAAAAAACTTAGTTTTTTGTCCTGATTGAACGCGACGTTTTCAACAAGAAACTCGCAGGAAATTTAAAATTGCAATTTAGTAAACTAAAAAGGCCGTACTGGCATGTGTTGCAATGTTAATATTTCATCATTGATATATAAACTATCAGACTGTGTGGTGGGTAGTAGTGGGTTTCAGTAGGCCAGGGGTGCCCATTACGTCGATCGCGAGCTACCAGTCGACCGCGGGGGGTGTGTCAGTCGATCTCCAGCCAGGCTTAAAAAAAAAAAATAGACCTAAAAATTAGTGATCATCAATCTTCACCAAGACGTCACTTAAATGACATTCACGGTACCGGAGGGTCTTATGAGATGACGCTGGCTGCTGCAAGATCATTTTTATTAAAATATGACCGAGAGGAAGGCGAGAAACACTTTTTATTTCAACAGACTCTTGCGCCGTACCTTCCGTCAAAACTCTAAAGGCCGACTGCACATTTCCTATCTTCACAATAAAAGCCCTGCTTCATGCTGCCTGCGCTAACTAAATACAGAGTCTCGGAAAACTGGCGTGCACAAGCGATCCCTCAGAAAGCTGGCGTGCACATCACTTGTGCACGCCAGCTTTCCGAGACTCTTATTTTGTTAGCGCAGGCAGCATGAAGCAGGGCTTTTATTGTGAAGATAGGAAATGTGCAGTCGGCCTTTAGAGTTGTGACGGAAGGGACGGCGCGAAAGTCTGTTGAAATAAAAAGTGTTTCTCGCCTTCCTCTCTGTCATTTTTTCATAATAATGAACTGGCAGCAGCCAGCGTCATCTCACAAGACCCTCGGGTGCCGTGAATGTCAATCAAGCAAGCTATGGAATTTGTCGCCAATGTTTTTCTTGTAAAGTGTATGGAAGCTGGATGAATTAGATGCCAAAAACCAACCACCTTCATGTGGTATTGTACAGAAAGGACAACTTTTTTTCTCCTCCATTTGAAAATGTGGGCGTTATCATCATTACTGTCTGATTCCAATCAATGCAAGTCATCAGAATCAGGTAATACACCAACTTATATTCTTGTCTTCATGAAAGAAAGACATCCATATGTCTTACACATGCTTGTATTATCATTAAACACATTTAACTTGTTTACAAAAATGTCTCTTTCATAAATAAATAAATATAAATGATATATATAAATGAGGTAGATCCCCTCGAGTTGGTCAATTGAAAAGTAGCTCGCCTGCAGAAAAAGTGTGGGCACCCCTGCAGTAGGCCTTTAAGGCTCCAATTATTTTACATCAAATATTCTTCTTTTTAATATTTTTGGGGGGAATTGCCATAACAAAAAACACTATCGTTGCTGTGGAGCAGTGGTTCTAAAAAGGGGGTACGCGTACCCCTGGGGGTACTTGACAGTATGCCAAGGGGTACGTGAGATTTTTAAAAAATATTCTAAAAAAAATAGCAACAATTCAAAAATCCTTTATAAATATATTTATTGAATAATACTTCAAGAAAATATGAATGTAAGTTCATAAACTGTGAAAAGAAATACCACAATGCAATATTCAGTGTTGACAGCTAGATTTTTTGTGGACATGTTCCATAAATATTGATGTCAAAGATTTCTTTTTTTGTGGAGAAATGTTTAGAATGAAGTTCATGAATCCAGATAGATGTCTATTACAATCCCCAAAGAGGGCACTTTAAGTTGATGATTACTTCTATGTGTAGAAAACTTTATTAGGGTCCGCCAATATCCATCCATCATCCATCCTTATTCCAAAGGACCCTATTGAAACTGTAAAGTTTTATTATTCTCTATTATTATTCTCTTTTATTCCGCCGCCTCTTCGAGCTGTAATTTGACCCACTTAACATGCTTCAAAACTCACCATATTTGACACACATATCAGGATCTGCGAAAATTGCCATCTAATAAAAAACCTTGCCCCAAAAATCAAAATTGTGCTCTAGCGCCCCCTAGGGAAAAAAAGCAGACTGCTTGTAACTTCCGTTAGGAATGTCGTAGAGACATGAAACAAAAACCTCTATGTAGGACTAACTTAGACCTACATTTCCCAATTTAAACATCTAAAATGTAGGTCTAAGTGAGACCTACATAGAGGTTTTTG
The DNA here is from genome assembly GCF_033978795.1 of Nerophis ophidion. NCBI lineage: Eukaryota > Metazoa > Chordata > Actinopteri > Syngnathiformes > Syngnathidae > Nerophis > Nerophis ophidion. Next base: position 13,977,946 of record NC_084617.1, read on the forward strand.
TTTCATGTCTGTCCGACATTCCTACCAGAAGTTACAAGCAGTTTTGTCTGTTTTCTCTTCCTAGGAGCAGTTTTTTTCTGTGTCTTATTCAAAAATTGCGTTAGAGCGCATTTTTGAGTTTTGAGGTTTGGTTTTTTTCATTAGATCACAATTTTTGCCAGTCCTGATGTGTGTGCCAAGTTTGGGGAGTTTTGAAGCATTTTAAGAGGGTCAAATTCTAGCTCAAAGAGGCAAAAATTGCAATTTTTGCGAAAATGTTGCTTTGAATGGGTTTTTGCAAAATTTCTGTTGATTTTTTATAATGGAATCCCTTGTTTATTTTTCAACAAGTTCTTTGTTATTTTTATATCCATCCATCATCCATCCTTATTCCCTTTTGGGGTCGCGGGAGGCGCTGGCGCCTATCTCAGCTACAATCGGGCGGAAGGCGGAGTACACCCTGGACAAGTCGCCCCCTCATCGCAGATAGACAGACAATTTTTATATATTTTTTTCTAAATATTTCAAGAAAGACCACTACAAATGAACAATATGTTGCACTGTCATGCAATTTAATAAATCAGAAACTGATGACATAGTGCTGTATTTTACTTCTTTATCTCTTTTTTTCAATCAAAAATGCTTTGCTCTTATTAGGGGGTGCTTGTTTTAAAAAAAAATTCACAGGGGGTACATCACTGAAAAAAGGCTGAGAACCACTTCTGTGGAGCATCCACACATTAAATGTTCTATCGTGGATGTTTGATGAGTGTGCGCGCTCCCGGAAAGGAATCCAGTGAGGGCGAGACAGTCGCGCGCCTGTCCGGACTACCGAGGCGAAGGGAGGGGAGAGGAGCCAAAGGCGGCCTGGGATGAACGCGAGACGCCGACGTCAGAGCACACTCGGCGGGGCCACGTAGTGGGTCGCCCGTCGGTCGGTCGGCACCCATTTTCCCCATACATTGCGGCTCATCCATCCCTTGTATCCCTTGTTAGAGGCTACGAGTGGCAGAAGAGGTGCGTTTGCGGCGGATCGTAAACGAGCCCACCCGGAGGACGGAGGTGAGTCTACCGGCCACTGAACCCACATTTCCGCCTCTCTGACATGCACGCCCCGCGGCTCACAGGTCGCCGGAGCCGCGGTGTGGAATCCCCGCAAAGGTGGAGGTATACTTATCTCCCACTTTTTTTTTTTTTTTTTTTGGAGTGTTAATGACAGCGTCGTAATGTTTGTCAATAAAACACTTGTCAATGTTATAATAGTGCATCCACCGAGATGACATTATTTAACTATTTTTTATCCTTATTTGACATCGCATGACAGACTTTGGTCGTGCGAGTTGTTACGTTGCTGTTAGCTTTGCGCTAACTAGCTAGCATTGAGCTGGGCGGATTTGGTGGGGGTTCCAAAAAAAAAAAAAGTGTAAGTCTTGTCTCTTTTGGAAGAATAAATATACTCCGTTATACGTTGTACGTTTTCCCCGCTGCGACATATTTGCGGGTGCTAATGTTAGCCGAGTTAGCTTGTCATGTGTGTGCAGGTTAATACTTATGCTAGCATGCTATGGAGCTAACGCGGCCTCTGCTATGTTTTCACCCCGTGTTGCTTTAACCCCTTACTCTCTCTTTATTCTCTTTACAAATATTGAAAAGATGCAACCATGTGGAAGGGATAAAACTTCACAAAATGATGTGTAATGGTGGTTCACCACGTTGGGGACAAAATGTGCAAAGCTCGCAAGGCCCAGTCATTCCATATTATGTTCTACTATTTATTTGCAAGACGAAGATCATTCTATAATTTTATATTCTTTTTAAGCCAATAAGTAGTATTATATTTCACTCTTTTAGTCCTTCAATGACTCTGCTTGCTTACAAATCACTTTTATTTCTCTGCCATACTTCTATTTTGGGGTCTTCAACATGTGGACAGGGGGCAAACATCCAAACTCAAAGGCTGCATAATTTTTAGAAAAACCCTATTTCTACCCTTTTTTCTGGCGACTTCTCTTTCCACATTCTTCAACACATTTCAACTGTTCCACCGTCAAAACATTCCTCTTAATCAGGACAAAAAAAAAAAACTAAATTGTTTTACGAATTGGGAAAAATTCATGGTTTTCCCGAAATTCCCAAAATTCTGCATTACCATTTGTCAATTCATCATGTTACTACTTTTAAATTTCTTGACTGATTTGAAAATGTCATCACCAACCAATGCAACTCATTCAGACCATTCAAGTTTTTTCTTATCATTCTCAAAAAAATTCCTGCTTTTCCCGAAATTCCCATTGAAATCATTGGGACTTTCTTCAAAGTTCCACAACTCCCACATTTTTATCTGATTCAACACATTCCACCATCCTGGAAATTTAAACAACCTTTTTTCTAAGTTCCAAAAAATTCCAGTATTTTCCATAATTCCTGGTTTTACAAAGCCCTATTTCCACCCCTTTTTCTGGCGGATAATCCTTCCAAATTTTTAACTATTTTCTACCGTCAAAAATTCTTGTTGTTCAAGACAAAAAAGTATTTTTTTTTTTAACTGGAAAAATTCCCAGTTTTCCCGAAATTCCAGGAATCCCATATAACGATTCCTCAAAAAGCATCCAGAAGGATGTGTAATGGTGGTTCACCACGTTGGGGACAAAATGTGCAAAGCTCGCAAGGCCCAGTCATTCCATATTATGTTCTACTATTTTTTTGCAAGACGAAGATCAGTCCAGGATTTTCTATTCTTTTTAAGCCAATAAGTAGTATTATATTTCACTCTTTTAGTCCTTCGATGACTTTGCTTGCTTACAAATCACTTTTATTTCCCTGCCATACTTCTATTTTGGGATCTTCAACATGTGGACAGGAGGCAAACATCCAAACTCAAAGGCTGCATCATTTTTAGAAAAACCCTATTTCTACCCTTTTTTCTGGCGACTTCTCTTTCCACATTCTCAACACATTTCAACTGTTCCACCGTCAAAACATTCCTCTTAATCAGGACAAAAAAAACCTAAATTGTTTTACGAATTGGAAAAATTCCTGGTTTTCCCGAAATTCTGTATCACCATTCGTCAATTCATCATGTTACTACTTTTAAATTTCTTGACTGATTTGAAAATGTCATCACCAACCAATGCAACTCATTCAGACCATTCAAGTTTTTTCTTCTCATTCTCAAAAAAATTCCTGCTTTTCCCGAAATTCCCATTGAAATCAATGGGACTTTCTTCAAAGTTCCTCAACTCCCACATTTTCATCTGATTCAACACATTTCACCATCCTGGAAATGTAAACAACCTTTTTTCTAAGTTCCAAAAAATTCCAGGATTTTCCAGAATTCCTGGTTTTACAAAGCCCTATTTCCACCCTTTTTTCTGGCGAATAATCCTTCCAAATTTTTAACTATTTTCTACCGTCAAAACATTCTTGTTGTTCAAGACAAAAAAGTATTTTTTTTTTTTAACTGGAAAAATTCCCAGTTTTCCCGAAATTCCAGGAATCCCATATAACGATTCCTCAAAAAGCATCCAGAAGGATGTGTAATGGTGGTTCACCACGTTGGGGACAAAATGTGCAAAGCTCGCGAGGCCCAGTCATTCCATATTATGTTCGACTATTTATTTGCAAGACGAAGATCATTCCATAATTTTATATTCTTTTTAAGCCAATAAGTAGTATTATATTTCACTCTTTTAGTCCTTCAATGACTCTGCTTGCTTACAAATAACTTTTATTTCTCTGCCATACTTCTATTTTGTGGTCTTCAACATGTGGACAGGGGGCAAACATCCAAACTCAAAGGCTGCATAATTTTTAGAAAAACCCTATTTCTACCCTTTTTTCTGGCGACTTCTCTTTCCACATTCTTCAACACATTTCAACTGTTCCACCCTCAAAACATTCCTCTTAATCAGGACAAAAAAAAAACTAAATTGTTTTACGAATTGGGAAAAATTCCTGGTTTTCCCGAAATTCCCAAAATTCTGCATTACCATTTGTCAATTCATCATGTTACTACTTTTAAATTCCTTGACTGATTTGAAAATGTCATCACCAACCAATGCAACTCATTCAGACCATTCAGGTTTTTTGTTATCATTCTCAAAAAAATTCCTGCTTTTCCCGAAATTCCCATTGAAATCAATGGGACTTTCTTCAAAGTTCCACAACTCTCACATTTTCATCTGATTCAACACATTCCACCATCCTGGAAATTTAAACAACCTTTTTTCTAAGTTCCAAAAAATTCCAGGATTTTCCATAATTCCTGGTTTTACAAAGCCTTATTTCCACCCTTTTTTCTGGCGAATAATCCTTCCAAATTTTTAACTATTTTCTACCGTCAAAACATTCTTGTTGTTCAAGACAAAAAAAGTTTTTGTTTTTTTTAACTGGAAAAATTCCCAGTTTTCCCGAAATTCCAGGAATCCCATATAACGATTCCTCAAAAAGCATCCAGAAGGATGTGTAATGGTGGTTCACCACGTTGGGGACAAAATGTGCAAAGCTCGCAAGGCCCAGTCATTCCATATTATGTTCTACTATTTATTTGCAAGACGAAGATCATTCCATAATTTTATATTCTTTTTAAGCCAATAAGTAGTATTATATTTCACTCTTTTAGTCCTTCAATGACTCTGCTTGCTTACAAATAACTTTTATTTCTCTGCCATACTTCTATTTTGGGGTCTTCAACATGTGGACAGGGGGCAAACATCCAAACTCAAAGGCTGCATAATTTTTAGAAAAACCCTATTTCTACGCTTTTTTCTGGTGACTTCTCTTTCCACATTCTTCAACACATTTCAACTGTTCCACCGTCAAAACATTCCTCTTAATCAGGACAAAAAAAAACTAAATTGTTTTACGAATTGGAAAAATTCCATGGTTTTCCCGAAATTCCCAAAATTCTGCATTACCATTTGTCAATTCATCATGTTACTACTTTTAAATTTCTTGACTGATTTGAAAATGTCATCACCAACCAATGCAACTCATTTAGACCATTCAAGTTTTTTCTTATCATTCTCCAAAAAATTCCTGCTTTTCCCGAAATTCCCATTGAAATCAATGGGACTTTCTTCAAAGTTCCACAACTCCCCCATTTTCATCTGATTCAACACATTCCACCATCCTGGAAATTTAAACAACCTTTTTTCTAAGTTCCAAAAAATTCCAGGATTTTCCATAATTCCTGGTTTTACAAAGCCCTATTTCCACCCTTTTTTCTGTCGAATAATCCTTCCAAATGTTTAACTATTTTCTACCGTCAAAACATTCTTGTTGTTCAAGACAAAAAAGTATTTTTTTTTTTAACTGGAAAAATTCCCAGTTTTCCCGAAATTCCAGGAATCCCATATAACGATTCCTCAAAAAGCATCCAGAAGGATGTGTAATGGTGGTTCACCACGTTGGGGACAAAATGTGCAAAGCTCGGAAGGCCCAGTCATTCCATATTATGTTCTACTATTTATTTGCAAGACGAAGATCATTCCATAATTTTATATTCTTTTTAAGCCAATAAGTAGTATTATATTTCACTCTTTTAGTCCTTCAATGACTCTGCTTGCTTACAAATAACTTTTATTTCTCTGCCATACTTCTATTTTGGGGTCTTCAACATGTGGACAGGAGGCAAACATCCAAACTCAAGGGCTGCATAATTTTTAGAAAAACCCTATTTCTACCCTTTTTTCTAGCGACTTCTCTTTCCACATTCTTCAACACATTTCAACTGTTCCACCGTCAAAACATTCCTCTTAATCAGGACAAAAAAAAGCTAAATTGTTTTACGAATTGGAAAAATTCCTGGTTTTCCCCAAATTCCCAAAATTCTGCATTACCATTTGTCAATTCATCATGTTACTACTTTTACATTTCTTGACTGATTTGAAAATGTCATCACCAACCAATGCAACTCATTCAGACCATTCAAGTTTTTTCTTCTCATTCTCAAAAAAATTCCTGCTTTTCCCGAAATTCCCATTGAAATCAATGGGACTTTCTTCAAAGTTTCACAACTTCCACATTTTCATCTGATTCAACACATTCCACCATCCTGGAAATGTAAACAACCTTTTTTCTAAGTTAAAAAAAATTCCAGGATTTTCCAGAATTCTTGGTTTTACAAAGCCCTATTTCCACCCTTTTTCTGGCGAATAATCCTTCCGTATTTTTAACTATTTTCTACCGTCAAAACATTCTTCTTAGTCAAGACAAAAAAAGTTTTGTTTTTTTTAACTGGAAAAATTCCCAGTTTTCCCGAAATTCCAGGAATCCCATATAACGATTCCTCAAAAAGCATCCAGAAGGATGTGTAATGGTGGTTCACCACGTTGGGGACAAAATGTGCAAAGCTCGCAAGGCCCAGTCATTCCATATTATGTTCTACTATTTATTTGCAAGACGAAGATAATTCCATAATTTTATATTCTTTTTAAGCTAATAAGTAGTATTATATTTCACTCTTTTAGTCCTTCAATGACTCTGCTTGCTTACAAATCACTTTTGTTTCCCTGCCATACGTCTATTTTGGGGTCTTCAACATGTGGACAGGGGGCAAACATCCAAACTCAAAGGCTGCATAATTTTTAGAAAAACCCTATTTCTACCCTTTTTTCTGGCGTCTTCTCTTTCCACATTCTTCAACACATTTCAACTGTTCCACCGTCAAAACATTCCTCTTAATCAGGACAAAAAAAAACTAAATTGTTTTACGAATTGGAAAAATTCCTGGTTTTCCCGAAATTCCCCAAATTCTGCATTACCATTTGTCAATTCATCATGTTACTACTTTTACATTTCTTGACAGATTTGAAAATGTCATCACCAACCAATGCAACTCATTCAGACCATTCAAGTTTTTTCTTCTCATTCTCAAAAAAATTCCTGCTTTTCCCGAAATTCCCATTGAAATTAATGGGACTTTCTTCAAAGTTCCACAACTCCCACATTTTCATCTGATTCAAACCATTCCAAATTCCACACATTCCACCATCCTGGAAATTTAAACAACCTTATTTTAAGTTAAAAAAAATTCCAGGATTTTCCAGAATTCTTGGTTTTACAAAGCCCTATTTCCACCCTTTTTTCTGGCGAATAATCCTTCCAAATTTTTAACTATTTTCTACCGTCAAAACATTTTTTTTTTCAACTGGAAAAATTCCCAGTTTTCCCCAAATTCCAGGAATTCTATATTACCATTCCTCAAAAATCATCCAGAAGGATGTGTATAGGTGGTTCACCATGTTGGGGACAAAATGTGCAAAGCTCGCAAGGCCCAATCATTCCACATTAGATTTGACTATTTATTTGCAAGACGAGTATCACTGCAGGTTTTCGTATTTGTTTTTAAGCCAATAACTTGTGTTACATTTCACTCTTTCAGTCCTGCAATGACTCTGCTTGCTTACAAGTCACTTTTTTTTTATTTGTCATACTTCTAGTTTGGGGGTCTCCAACATTTCAACATGTGGACAGGGGGCAAACATCCAAACACAAAGGCTGCACAATTTTGAGAAAAACTTTTTCCACATTTTTCAACCCATTGCAACCGTTCCACTGTCAAAACATTCCTCTTAATCAGCACAAAAAACTAAGTTGTTTTTCGAACTGCAAAAATTCCCGGAATTCCCGGAATTCCGTATTACCATTTCTCAATTCAACATGTTTTACTACTTCAGCATTTCTTGACGGATTGGAAAAAATTCGACGCCAACCAATCAACTCTTTCAGAAGGTTAAATTTTTGTTCTTTTTACCATTCTCAAAAAAATTCCCGCTTTTTCTGAAATTCCCAAATTCTGGGGAAATTCCCATTGAAATCAATGGAACATTCTTCCAAGTTCCACAACTCCCACATTTTTCATCTGATGCAAACCATTCCACCATCCTGGAAATTTAAGCTACTTGTTTTCCAAGTTAAAAAAAAAAATCCAGGATTTTCCAGAATTCCTGGTTTTACAAAGCCCTATTTACACCCTTTTTTCTGGCGACTACTCCTTCTACATTTTTCAATGCATTTCCACCGTCAAAACATTCCTCTTAGTCAGGACAAAAAACAAAGTTGTTTTCTGAACTGGAAAAATTCCCAATTTTCCCGAAATTCCAGGAATTCGGTATTACCATTTCTCAATAAGTATCCAAAATGATGCGTAAAGGTGGTTCACCACTTTGGGGACAAAATGTGCAAAGTTAGCGAGGCCCCGTCATTCCACATTAGGTTTTACTATTTATTTGCAAGATGAGGATCATTTCCAGTGCAGGTGAGCCAGTATAGGTATATATGTATGTTTATAGGTATATAGGCGTAATATGATCAAACTTTCATGTCTTTGTCAGAAGTTTAGCAGCCTTATTTTTTACCAACTGTTATCTTTTAATGCTAAAACATAGGGAGTATTGTTGTCCCGATACCAATATTTTGGTACCCCTTACTCTTTCTTCATTCTCTTTCCAATTATTGCAAAGATGCAACCATGTGGAAGAGATAAAACTTCCCAAAAATGATGTGTAATGGTGGTTCACCACATTATGGACAAAATGTGCAAAGCTCACAAGGCCCAGTCATTCCATATTACGTTTTACTATTTATTTGCAAGACGAGGGTCACTCCAGGTTTTTCTATTCTTTTTAAGCCAATAAGTAGTGTTACATTTTACTCTTTTAGTCCTTCAATGACTCAGATTGCTTAAAAATCACTTTTATATCTCTGCCGTACTTCTAGTTTGGGGGTCTTCAACATGTGGACAGGGGGGCAAACATCCAAACACAAGGGCTGCACAATTTGGAGAAAACCCTTATTTCCACCCTTTTTTCTGGCGACTACTCCATCCACGTTTTTCAACGCATTTCCCACCGTCAAAACATTCTTCTTATTTAGGACAAAAAAATAAAGTTGTTTTTCGAACTGGAAAAATTCCCAGTTTTCCCGAAATTCCAGCAATTCCGTATTACAATTTTTCAATTCATCATCTTTTACTACTTTCACATTTCTTGACTGATTTGAAAAATGTCAACACCAACCAATTCAACTCATTCAGACCATTCAAGTTTTTTTCTTACCATTTTCCAAAAAAATCCCACTTTTTCCAAAATTCCCAAATGTTGGGGAAATTCTCATTGAAATCAATGGGACATTCTTCAAAGTTCTACAACTCCCACATTTTCATCTGATTCAAACCATTCCACCTTTAACACATTCCACCATCCTGGAAATTTCACCTACCTTTTCTCCAAGTTCAAAAAAGTTGCAGGGTTTTCCAGAATTCTTGGTTTTACAAAGCCCTATTTCCACCCATTTTTCGGGGGTCTAATCCTTCCACATTTTTCAACGCATTTCCATCGTCAAAACATTCCTCTTAATCAGGACAAAAAAGTGGAAATATTCCCAGTTTTCCCGAAATTCCAGCAATTCCGTATTACAATTTCTCAATACAACATGTTTTACTACTTTTACACTTCTTGACTGATTTGAAAAATGTCAACTCTAACCAATGCAACTCATTCAGACCATTCAAGTTTTTTCTTACCATTTTCCCAAAAATTCCCACTTTTTCCGAAATTCCCATTGAAATCAATGGGACATTCTTCAAAGTCCCACATTTTCATCTGATTCAAACCATTCCACTTTCAACACATTCCACCATCCTGGAAATTTAACCTACTTTTTCTCCAAGTTCAAAAAAATTCCAGGATTTTCTAGAATTCCTGGTTTTACAAAGCCCTATTTCCAGCCTTTTTTCTGGCGACTACTCCTTTCACATTTTTCAACGCATTTCCACCGTCAAAACATTCCTCTTAGTTAAGACAAAAAACAAAATTGTTTTTTGAACTGGAAACATTCCTAGTTTTCCCGACATTCCAGGAATTCCGTATTACCATTTTTCAAAAAGCATCCATAGGGATGTGTAATGGTGGTTCACCACTTTGGGGACAAAATGTGCAAAGCTAGCAAGGCCCACTTTAGGTTGTACTATTTATTTGCAAGGTGTTTCTATTGTTTTTAAGCCAATAGGTAGTGTTATAGTTCAGTCTTTTAGTCCTTCAATGACTCTGCTTGCTTGCAAATCACTTTTATTACCTCTAGTCTGGGGGTCTCCAACATGTGGACAGGGGAAAACATCCAAACTCAAGAGCTGCATAATTTTGAGAAAAAACTAATTGCAATGTGACTCGAGATTTTTATATTTAATGTGTGAAAATGCATAAAACTGTGAAAAGTGAGTGAAGGAAGACTTTTAGATTTTCAATCAACATTTGGAGCTAGACCGTTTAATATTTTATACGTAAGTAATAGAATTTTAAAGTTGCGTCTTAAGTGCACAGGAAGCCAGTGTTGGTGAGCCAGGATAGGTGTGTATATATGTATGTATATAGGTATATTGGCGTCGTATGATCAAACTTTCTTATCCTTATCAGATATCTAGCAGCCGTATTTTGTACCAACTGCTATCTTTTAATGCCAAAATTTAGGCAGTAATGTTGTCCTGATACCAATATTTTGGTACCGGTATCACATTTTTTTGGGTACTTTTCTAAATAAAGGGGACCACAAAAAATTGCATTATTTATTTTAACAAGAAATCTTACGGTGCATTAAACATATGTTTCCTATTGCAAGTTTGTCCTTAAATAGTGAACATACAAGACAACTTGTCTTTTAGTAGTAAGTAAGTAAACAAACAAAGGCTCCTAATTTAGTCTGCTGACATATGCAGTAACATATTGTGTCATTTATCATTGTATTATTTTGTCAAAATATTAAGGACAAGTGGTAGAAAATGAATTATTAATCTACTTGTTCATTACCTCTTAATATCTGCTTACTTTCTCTTTCAATATATTCTATCTACACTTTTGATAATCACTTATTCTTCTGTTGTTTGGATGCCTTACATTAGTTTTGGATGACACCACAAATTTGGGTATCAATCCGATACCAAGTTGTTACAGCATTATACGTTGGTCATATTCAAAGTCCTCATGTGAGTTTATAAACTTTATTTAAATAAAAAAAACGAAAGAAGATGTTGTTATGCCGAAAAATATCCACCAAATCATAGTAGTATCGACGAGGTACGCTACTGTACTTAGTATCATTACAGTGGATGTTAGGTGTAGATCCACCAACGACGTTTGTTTACATTGTGACGCTGGTGAGCTACGATGTGTAGTGAAGTATGTTTAGCTATTCCTCGTCCTGCAGGGATGATACTTGTAAGAAACTTGCTTTATTTTGTCGCCATGGAGGCGAGGATTATTGATTTAGAAGTAGCTAAAACACTGCCGACTGGGGCTGGACTTTAGCCGCTAGCTAGCTAGCCATGTCTTAAAGCACTTCTTCTGGTGGGCGTTTCAGTGTTATAACTTCACCTTTGTTAGTTTTTAAGCCAAAATGTGTTTGTTCTCCCTTTTCTGTCTACACTGTGTCTGCTTGTAAGTACTCTGTGATTGTGCGCTGCCGAACATGTGTCATACATACATTCATATCTGTGTGAATACAACCCAGTTGGAGCTGGGGCACATTCTCTTTAATATCCTTTCTAATTAGTTAAATTTCCTTGGTAAAGAATTTCATAAAGTCACCAGCCGAGTGGTTGTAGCTACTGGGAGAAGTCCATTGTTGAGTTAGCGATACTTCTGTATTACACTAGTATTTAGGATTATTTGTTTTTGAGGCGCATGAGATTCGAGTAGTAATTAGTTTTAGCTAAGGTAAGAGCGTGTTTTTAAGTTATTAAACTATCATTCTATGCATATAGGAAAATCTCAAGTTTAGTCGCACACCATTTGCGTTCCAGCTTTCTATACGATAGTTTAGTACCTCTGGTTTTGTCTGTGAATCGGGGGTAAGCCTTGTAGGGGCCTTTTTAAAAAAAAAAATTATTTAAGCTTTAACGTTGGGCTGGGCGATATGGCCTTTTTTTAATATCTGTATTTTTAGGACATATCACGATATATATCTCGATATTTTGCCTTAGCCTTGAATGAACACTTGATGCATATAATCACACATGTATCTATGTGTCTACATTAAAATATTCTTCTTCATACTGCATTAATATATGCTCATTTTAAACTTTCATGCAGAGACGGAAATCACAACTAAGTCAATTGACCATAACTGTATTTATTAAACAGTTATTAAGCAGTGGCCCAAACATTCTTGTCATTTCAAAACAGAAAGTGCAAGATTGTCGGAGACATTTTAAAACAAGCTATGAGTGCACTTTTGTGCATGATGTCACTAAGATGACATATCAAAACAACACTAAATTAAAGTGCACTTTTTGTACAGAACGCCACTACAATAGTTTAAAACAAATTAAGTGCACTTTTGTGCATGATTTCACACTAAGTATTACAATAATGTGATGTGGGCGGCATAGCTCGGTTGGTACAGCGGCCGTGCCAGCAACTTGAGGGTTGCAGGTTCGATTCCCGCTTCCGCCATCCTAGTCTCTGCCGTTGTGTCCTTGGGCAAGACACTTTACCCACCTGCTCCCAGTGCCACCCAGACTGGTTTAAATGTAACTTAGATATTGGGTTTCACTATGTAAAGCGCTTTGAGTCACTTGAGAAAAGCGCTATATAAATATAATTCACTTCACTTCAATAACTGACAAATAAAAGTGAGCTGCATGATAGGAAATCAAATCGCTATGTGGTAGGTTACTGCGGACGTTATCTCCTTATGTTGTTGACTATTTTTTTCATATGGTTTAGATGTGGAAATGGTTGCCTCTGCATTTTGTTGGTGTGGCACAGAATGGAGATGTTGACATGTAGAGTAAGCACTCTTCATTCTCTAGCAGGTGACTTTTCAATTGATGCTATATATTATTAGGGACGGCGTGGCGCAGTGGGAGTGTGGCCGTGCGCAACCCGAGGGTCCCTGGTTCAATCCCCACCTAGTACCAACCTCGTCACGTCCGTTGTGTCCTGAGCAAGACAATTCACTCTTGCTCCTGATGGGTACTGGTTAGCGCTTTGCATGGCAGCTCCCTCCATCAGTGTGTGAATGTGTGTGTGAATGGGTAAATGTGGAAGTAGTGTCAAAGCGCTTTGAGTACCTTGAAGGTAGAAAAGCGCTATGCAAGTACAACCCATTTATCATTTAGTAGCAGTAATGCTACTTTTTGTAGCAACGCTTTTGCTGCACACTTGACAAATTACGTTTTTCTGTTCGACATATTCCCATTTGAAGCCAAACCACCGCCAGACGATGGATCCCCTGCTGTTTTTCTCTGGAATTAATTATTCCTTCATTTTTTACCAGATTCGCACCTTCTTTCTCTCGTATTACCCTTCGCACCAGAGCTAACGTTACCCATGTTGCTACCTCTCTGCTCCGCGAGGACGTATACGTATGTGACGTATTTAAGAAGGTGCACTTGCTGTCTGTGAGAAGGAGAGACAACAAAGAGTGGGAAGAGTCTGTAGTGCAGGGGTAGGGAACCTATGGCTCTAGAGCCAGATGTGGCTCTTTTGATGACTGCACCTGGCTCTCAGATAAATCTTAGCTGACATTGCTTAACACAGTAAGTAATGAATAATTCCGCTGGTAATCACAGTGTCAAAAATAACGTTCAAAATATAAAACATTTTCATCCTTTTTTATCCATCCATCCGGTTTCTACCGCATCTGTTCAAGAAGTCGCATTAATGGTAAGAAGTATTTTATTTATTTTTGGCTGGCCTCAGAATAACAATCGTATTCAAAAGAATAAGAGACCTATTATACTGTAAAAATGTTGGTCTTTCTTAAAAATTATATAGTTGTATTCAGTGTTAAAAAAAGAGTAAACGATATGATTCTCACGGAAATGCTTTTAAAAATATTTGGCTTGTATGGCTCTCTCAGCCAAAAAGGTTCCCGACCCCTGCTGTAGTGTAATGCCAGCAGCTAAAAGCAACTGCCTGAGAACGTATACTCGAATATCACAATATAGTCATTTTCTATATCGCACAGAGACAAACCCCCAGCCCTACTTTAACGGTGCTATACTATCAATGGCGTTGTGCAGGGCGTCGTTAAAGTTGTTGCTGATGTTTTCGATAGAGCCCACATAATTTCGGAATGTTGCCATTACCGAGGGCAGTAGGCCGGCAATAGTTGTAGTTGTGACAGAATTAATGTTGCAGCTGCTAAAGCATTGGTTATTACTGGCTTGTTGAGAATGAGTCAGAAATTCAAATTTTATAAGGTAATGATTGGACATTACTTTAGGGCAGTGGTTCTCAAATGGGGGTATGCGTACCCCTGGGGGTACTTGAAGGTATGCCAAGGGGTACGTGATATTTTTAAAAAAATTCCTAAAAATAGCAACAATTCAAAAATCCTTTATAAATATATTTATTGAATAATACTTCAACAAAATATGAATGTAAGTTCATAAACTGTGAAAAAAAATGCAACAATGCAATATTCCGTGTTGACAGCTAGATTTTATGTGGACATCTTCCATAAATATTGATGTTAAAGATTTATTTTTTTGTGAAGAAATGTTTAGAATTAAGTTCATGAATCCAGATGGATCTCTATTACAATCCCCAAAGAGGGCACTTTAAGTTGATGATTACTTCTATGTAATCATACTTTTAGGGATGGCGTGGCGCAGTGGTAGAGTGGCCGTGCGCAACCCGAGGGTCCCTGGTTCAATCCCCACCTAGTACCAGCCTCGTCACGTCCTTTGTGTCCTGAGGAATACACTTCACCCTTGCTCCTGATGGGTGCTGGTCAGCGCCTTGCATGGCAGCTCCCTCCATCAGTGTGTGAATGTGTGTGTGAATGGGTAAATGTGGAAGTAGTGTCAAAGCGCTTTGAGTACCTTGAAGGTAGAAAAGCGCTATACAAGTACAACCCATTTATTTATTTGTTTTATATGTGTAGAAATCTTTATTTATAATTCAATCACTTGTTTATTTTTCAACAAGTTTTTAGTTATTTCGATATTTTTTTCCCCCCAAATAGTTCAAGAAAGACCACTACAAATGAGCAATATTTTACATACAATTTAATAAATCAGAAAATGATGACATAGTGCTGTGTTTTACTTCTTTATCTCTTTTTTAAACCAAAAATGCTTTGCTCTGAATAGGGGGTACTTGAATTAAAAAAATGTTCACAGGGGGTACATCACTGAAAAAAGGTTGAGAACCACTGCTTTAGGGTGTGGGAGTACCATAAATTTTGGGGTGGTGACAAAAAGACTAGGACTAGATCTATCGTATTACCATTGCGATGCATGGATGCATTTATTATTTGTTTAAGACCACAGCTATCAATTTTAGTCTGGAGCGCCACACACGGAGGGTTTGATGGTGTATTCAAATGGATATTAAAATCCCACTATTAGTGCATCACTAGATCACCACAAACTCTGAAAATTCCCTGATAAAGTTCGAATAGGGTCAGTAGGGAGGCGATAGATAACAGCCAAATGGAGAGGTAGTGTGGTATGACAGACCTCATTGTAAATACCTCAAATTATTTATATGTTTTACTTAGGTTGAAGTTAAGTTTAACTTTTTCTTTGGATATTAGTGAACCCCCCCCCCCCCCCCCTTTTTTTTTTTAAGGAGACGGGCAATATGTACACTCATGTAATTAGGAGGCGATGCCTTGCTAAGCGGAAAAAAAAAATCTTGTTTTTGCCAAGTTTCACTGAGACCGATCACGTTAAGATTGTTGTCTCTAACGACCTCATTAATAACGTTTTAGGAGACAATGATCTGATGTTTAAAAAGCCCATTTTATCAGTAGAGGGCTGTTTTGAGGCATTTTTGTTTATGGTAGCCGTAGCACTGATTTTAATAACGTTAGGTTTATTTTGCTTTGTGCGCCTTAAATAATTTCAAGCACATCTAGGAATTTTTATGGTGGGGATGTTGAGATTATTTGCTTGGTGCTGCGATAGATTTGACGCTTCATATTTTGCCACCTCAGTAAAATGCATGTTCACCTCTGTCACAGTCACTACAGAAAAAACATTATGTGAGTTATGTCTTATTCTATGAGAAATGCTGTGTGCGCAGGAATTTTCCAGAGTGGCCCTGGTCAGTTCTAGCTTACCTGACTCCTCAGTCGGGCTAACAGTCACTGCAGTTGCCTGTGTCTGAGCTTGCTCTAGTGTAGTTAGTCAAGTGTGACTCAAACATCCATCCATCCATTTTCTACCGCCTGTCCATTTGACAGTAATCTGTATTTCTGGAAAGAGACATGGCGCCTTCCCATTTAGGGTGAAGGCCGTCCCTCCTCAGCAAGCCCTGTTTGCCCCAGAAAGAGGGGCAATAATCAGTAAGCGTTCGTCTCTGTTCTCTACAAAAATTAGCCAGCCACTTGTTAAGGGAGACTTATCTGCTATACCTCTCATCGTTGCGTCTCAAAGGCAGGGGGGCCCGAGAAAAGTACTCGCTGGCGAAATTACAAGTCCGAGCTATGTTCCTCTTTGTAATCTGTGACTGTCTCATGCTATTGTCATTAGAGCCGACGTGTACAACTATGTTCGCGTAGCTAGCGTTGCTATTAGACTGTCGTATGTGTGTACTAGGTCTAATGCCAGTCAGCTCCCTAAGACAAACTTCAATGCTGGGTGCTCTGGTCCCAGGAATACACTTGATTATGGATGGTTTACTAAGTTGTATGTTTCAGGTGATGGAAGTCCCCAATGACTAAGATTTGGTGTCCGGTAGACTGGGGTGTAGCTAAAGAGCAAAATCTATTATGCGTCTCCACCGGTTCACCGTGGATTGTAGGCCGCCACAAACTGAGATAGTCAGCTCGCTACAGCCAACGCTAGAAAACGTGTCTAAAGTTACGAAACTACTCTGCTCTAACTGGCGGACATGGCCCACTAATAGGGCCAAACGTATCCATGAGAATGGTGCACAAAGAACAGTCATACTCACGTTGTTTCTTTTACTGAGTCGAGTTCTTGGTGTTTTTGGAACGCGTTAGCGAGTTTAGCTTCACTTGCTTTGCAACTGGCTAGCTGAAAGTGAGGCGGTGAAACAAAGAGCGGGTGTTTTGTATATTTCGATAAAGACTACTAAATGTGTAGTATACTGTATGTGTGGTATACAGACTATCCTGGAATCTCAGTAAAACAAAAATAATGCAGGATACAAAGCCAAACACATACAAAGACAGAGTAGAAAATGAAATGGTGAAATCAATACAAATTTTCAGTGTAATATTAGGTGATCAAATCGAACTGGAAATCTCGTAGAAATATACAACAAAAAGTGTCATATTTCGATAATGAATAAAGCAAAATATGTTCTGGACCAAAAAACTCTATTTTCTCTACTGCTCGCCAGTGTTACCATACCTGAATAATTTTTGAGAAATATGGGGAAATAACAACTAAAGTACACTTTACTAACTGGGTTGCAAAAAAAGTCAGAATAATCCATCATGTTGAACATACACACACTTTATTTATACAATTCAAAATACTAAAATGTTATGATTTGGTGAATTTACAAACAGCTAAATATAAGAAATGCTTAAAGTGTAAAAAATTAATGCAAAGTGTAAAAACCTAAACACAGAAAAATCTGCTAATATTTTTCTGCAGATTTACTGCCTGGAAGTTAAGTGGTCTGTGTGACATTTAATTTAGTTAGTTATTCTTATGTAAATATGGAAATTCATTTATGTTATGCAGTAATTATTTTAAAATTAGTGGACCAAATCATTATTTTAAAGTAGCACACTTGTCGCATTTTATTATTGTATTTTAGTTATACAGTTTTGCACTGTCCTTCGTACTTGTTGTTGCCGTACATCGGAATAAGGAACGGTCGAGGGTTGAAAAGAAAAGATAAGCTCGTTAAGGACTACGGTCCGTTTTAAAAAATCCAAAAAACTGCCATACTGTTGAGTTACTTTTTCTTTTTTCTTGTCTATTTCTTTGCTTTCTGCAGCACTCATTGTTAATTTCTCTTCTCACTCCATGCATATAATCAACAGCAAGACAGCACAACCACAAATAATAGTTGATACTGTTACCAAATTGGCTGTTTAGTGGTTCATAAACCACTTCCTGTTTTTCCTAGGTTACAGAGACAACACATGCCTTTGTTCTTGCAACCAACCATGTTTTATCAATGCATTTTATTAATATTGATTACATGTCTATCGTGTTAGATATTGATATTGTAATTTATCCCACAATAGGGAAATTACGTTGTTGCAGTACAGATTTTTACATACAGTAACAGAAGTAAATTGTTATGAAAGACGAAAAACTAGTAATAAATGCTACATATTGCGAAAGACCCAAAAAATAGTAATAAATGCTACATATTGCGCAGTGATATATGTATAGATAAAATAAATTGAATAAAACAAAAAACACTAACATCCGTATTACACACCAAGATCACATTAATCACATAAGTGCCTTGTAAAGTCTTGTTGGTAGAATTTGTGGCGGACCAAATTTAATTAAAAATTATTAATGGATCTTTGTCTTTATTTTTTGTCCCTAATAGGATTGTTTCCCCTCATTTTGTCACGTGTGCATCCCTACTAAAACCGATCACATTAGTTACATAAGTGCCTTGTAATGTCTTATGGCTGTGGGTAGAATTTTTGGCAGTCCAAATTTATTTAGAGATTAATTTTTGGATCTTTCTCTTTATTTCTTGCCCCAATATTTTGATTTCTTCCTCATTTTGTCATGTGTGCATCCCTACTAAAACCGATCACATTAGTCACATAAGTGTCTTGTAAAGTCTTATGGCTGTGTGTAGAATTTGTGGCGGACCAAATTTAATAAAAAACAAACAATTGATCGATCTTTCTCTTTTTTTGTCCCTAATATTATAATTTTTTACCCCCTCATTTTGTCATGTGTGCATCCCTACTAAAACCGATCACATTAGTCACATAAGTGCCTTGCAAAGTGTTATGGCTGTGTGTAGAATTTGTGGCGGTCCAAATTTGTAAAAAAAATAATTTATGGATCTTTATCTTGTCCCTAATATTTAGATTTTTTTCTTCATTTTGTCACGTGTGCATCCCTACTTAAACCGATCACATTAGTCACATAAGTGCCTCGTAAAGTCTTCAGGCTGTGGGTAGAATTTGTGGCAGACCAAATTTAATTAAAAAAAAATTAAAAAAAGATCGATCCATCTTTTTTTTTGTCCCTAATATGATTTTTTCCCCTCATTTATGCATCACTACTAAAACCGATCACATTAGTCACATAAGTGTCTTGTAAAGTCTTATGGCTGTGGGTAGAATTTGTGGAAGACCAAATTTAATTAAAAAAATAAATACATTGATCGATCCATCATTTTTTTTGTCCCTAATATTATGATTTTTTACCCCCTCATTTTGTCATGTGTGCATCCCTACTAAAACCGATCACATTAGTCACATAAGCGCCTTGTAAAGTCTTATGGCTGTGTGTAGAATTTGTGGCGGACCAAATTTAATAAAAAACAAACAATTGATCGATCTTTCTCTTTTTTTGTCCCTAATATTATAATTTTTTACCCCCTCATTTTGTCATGTGTGCATCCCTACTAAAACCGATCACATTAGTCACATAAGTGCCTTGCAAAGTGTTATGGCTGTGTGTAGAATTTGTGGCGGTCCAAATTTATTTAAAAAATAATTTATGGATCTTTCTCTTTATTTCTTGTCCCTAATATTGATTTTTTCCTCATTTTCATCCCTACTAAAACCGATCACATTATCAATCAATCAATCAATGTTTACTTATATAGCCCTATATCACTAGTGTCTCAAAGGGCTGCACAAACCACTACGACATCCTCGGTAGGCCCACATAAGGGCAAGGAAAACTCACACCCAGTGGGACATCGGTGACAATAATGACCCAGTGGGACGTCGGTGACAATGATGACTATGAGAACCTTGGAGAGGAGGAAAGCAATGGATGTCGAGCGGGTCTAACATGATACTGTGAAAGTTCAATCCATAATGGATCCAACACAGTCGCGAGAGTCCAGTCCAAAGCTGATCCAACACAGCAGCGAGAGTCAGCAGGAAACCATCCCAAGCGGAGGCGGATCAGCAGCGCAGAGATGTCCCCAGCCGATACACAGGCAAGCAGTACATGGCCACCGGATCGGACCGGACCCCCTCCACAAGGGAGAGTGGGACATAGGAGAAAAAGAAAAGAAACGGCAGATCAACTGGTCTAAAAAGGGAGTCTATGAGACATTAGTCACATAAGTGCCTTGTAAAGTCTTATGGCTGTGGGTAGAATTTGTTGCGGACCAAATTTAATTATAAAATAATTTATGGATCTTTCTCTTTATTACTTGTCCCTAATATTTTGATTTTTTCCCCTCATTTTGTCATGTTTGCACTCCTACTAAAAGCACCCTTTTTTCTTATACTTTTGCCAGTTTTTGTATCTGTTTTTTAAAGTTGGATTTTCTTGTAATCTCGGCTTTCATATGGCTTTAATTATATCTGATTAAGGCTAAAAGTGTTTTGTTCATATTTGTCTTATTATTAGACATTTATCCATGCAACATTAGAGATAGTTTTCTTGTGTTATCTTCACTTTGTTCTCCTTATTAGCACGGTTCCTCATGTATTTCTATGTGGCTGTAATAAAACCAGATTGGAGACTACTTTGTGGATGTGATTTGGGCATCCAGGGTCAATTAGCGATGGCGGCATGGGGGACCCCCCCCCCCCCCTGCTGTGCAGCCCAGCACACAGTGAGCGGGTTATGGTCTTATGAGTTGGGTGAGGGTGAGGAATGTGAACCCAAACGCTGTTCCGTCCCTCCAAGCTGAAAAAAGGCAAAGCTTATTAAAGTCTGGGAGGAAGGAGGGCGTTTGGCCTTTTGGCAGCGAATACAGAGGTGACTTTTCCTATTGCAGTTCATTGTCAGATCAACTCCGTTTCTGAAACCCATGTTGCTTTTGGTATGCTGCGGTTTCATAAACGCCTTTGCAGTGTGAAACTTCCATCCTGTCATTTTAATACGCACAACTTACCCGGTGGGCGTGAGTTGTGGTCTAACTTGTGAGAAACCAGTTTTTGGTTTCTACCCTCATGAAGTACTTCACTTTGGGGGTGGTGACACAAAGACAAGGACTAGATATATCGTATTACCGTTTGCGATGCTGTGCATTGATTGATGACCCTGCCGTGTCGTCCAAACTTAAGCTCACACCCGGGAAGATCTTCTTTGCAAATCAAACTGATATTGAGAAGTGAACAAGTTTCCACATCAAAGTGTTTTTCGCTCTCAAATGACTCATCTGCAATAATACCGCTAAGCCCACCGAGGCATTTCATGCTCAATATTGGCTTGCGTAACCACACCGTGCGTGTTTGTGTGCTTTCGTCGGCTTTTATTTGCGAAGGGTCCCCGAACTTTTGAAAAATAAATAGGTAATACCCGTTTAGTGGCCTAGTGGTTAGAGTGTCCACCCTGAAATCGGTAGGTCATGAGTTCAAACCCCGGCCGAGTCATACCAAAGACTATAAAAATGTGACCCGTTACCTCCCTGCTTGGCACTCAGCATTAAGGGTTGGAATTAAGGGTTAAATCACCATACAGTGGGGCAAAAAAGTATTTAGTCAGCCACCGATTTTGCAAATTCTCCCTCTTAAAATGATGACAGAGGTCTGTAATTTTCATCATAGGTACACTTCAACTGTGAGAGACAGAATGTGGAAAAAAAAAAATCCAGGAATTCACATTGTAGGAATTTCAAATAATTTATTTGTAAATGATGGTCAACCATTCAAAGCTCTCACTGATGGAAGGAGGTTTTTGCTCAAAATCTCACGATACATGGCCCCATTAATTCTTTCCTTAACACGGATCAATCTCCCTGTCCCCTGAGCAGAAAAGCAGCCCCAAAGCATGATGTTTCCACCCCTATGCTTCACAGTAGGTATGGTGTTCTTGGGATGCAACTCAGTATTCTTCTTCCTGCAAACACGAGGAGTTGAGTTTGTACCAAAAAATTCTATTTTGGTTTCATCTGACCACATGACATTCTCCCAATCCTCTACTGTATCATCCATGTATCCATTTTGGTATAAACTCAACTCGTCGTGTTTGGAGGAAGAAGAATGCTGAGTTGCATCCCAAGAACACCACACCTACTGTGAAGCATGGTGGTGGAAACATCATGCTTTGGGGCTGTTTTTCTGCTGAGGGGACAGGACGATTGTTCTATGTTATGGAAAGAATGAATGGGGCCATGTATCGTGAGATTTTGAGCCAAATCCTACTTCCATTAGTGAGAGCTTTGAATGGTTGACCAAATACTTATTTTCCACTATAATTTACAAATAAATTCTTTAAAATTCCTACAATGTGAATTCCTGGATTTTTTTTTCACATTCTGTCTCTCACAGTTGAAGTATACCTATGATGAAAATTACAGACCTCGGTCATCATTTTAAGTGGGAAAATTTGCACAATCGGTGGCTGACTAAATACTTTTTTGCCCCACTGTGTATGATTCCCGGGCGCGGCAGCGCTGCTGCCCACTGCTCCCCTTACCTCCCAGGGGGTGATCAAGGGTGATGGGTCAAATGCAGAGAATAATTTCGCCACATCTAGTATGTGTGTGACAATCATTGGTACTTTAACTTTAACTTTAAAATGGAACCTTAAAAGCCGCTCTCGTGTGCCAGGTTGCGTTCAAGCTTCTAATGCGGTCTGTCATACACACTCGGGATAATCTAGTCGGCTTTGTGTCAGTCATGACTTTTGATATTTGAAACCATCTTAGAAGTTTGCTAACCTATCCTATTTGTTCCGAATGTTTTATGCTATCATTTAGCTAATTTTGATCATTTAAACCTAAAATTCATTTGAGACTTCACACCGTCTTGCAAGAACACTATATTGCCCAAAGTAGTTGGCCACCTGCCTTAGCTCACATATGAACTTGAAGTGCCATCCCACTCCTAACTCATAGGGTTCAAAACGATGTCAGTCCACCTTTTGCCACTATTATGGGAAGGCTGTCCACAAGGTTGCGGGATGTATTTATAGGAATTTTTGACCATCCTTCCAAAAGCGCATTGGTGAGGTCACACACTGATGTTGGTCCAGAAGGCCTGGCTCTCAGTCTCCGTTCTAAATCATCCCAAGGGTGTTCTATCGGGTTCAGGTCATGACTTTGTGCTGGCCAGTCAAGTTCATCCACACCAGACTCTGTCATCCATGTCTTTATGGACCTCGCTTTGTGCACTACTGCATGGTCACGTTGGAAGAGGAAGGGGGCCGCGCCAAACTGTTCCCACAAGTTTGGGAGAATGGAATTGTCCAAAATGTTTTGGTATCCTGGAGCATTCAGTTCCTTTCACTGGAACTAAGGGGCCAAGGCCAACTCCTGAAAAACAACCCCGCACCATAATTCCTCCTCCACCAAATTTCGCATTCGGCACTGTGCAGTCCGAAATGTACCGTTCTCCTGGCAACCTTCACACCCAGAATATTTCACGACTATATTTGTTGCCCAGGTGGGATCCAATGACAGTTCCACGCTGGAAGTCACTGAGCTCCTGAGAGCGGCCCATTCGTTCACAAATGTTTGTAGAAACAGTCTCCACGCCTAAGTGTTTGATTTTATACACCTGTGGCCGGGCCAAGTGATTAGGACACCTGATTCTGATCATTTGGATGGGTGGCCTAATACTTTTGGCAATATAGTGTATATATCTCGATATATTTTTACTTAAACTCGATATTCGATGTATATCTCGATATATTTTTCTGTGAAAGTATACATATAAAGATATTCATTTTTGAGCAATATTCAGTGAAATGGAAGGGAATGACAACTCTTCTGTAAACAGTCAGTGGCACTTTTATTAACCCATTTAGTCAAGATGGGTATTAACAGCACATAAAATAAACTGAGTAGTACAGAATTACACAGCATAAATAAAATAGAAAAATATTACTTCTACGTAAACTAAATAACATAGCTGTGCAAATAATACAAAGTGTATTAAACTCTGATAAAACAATACATTTGCAGGCAGGCACTTTGTGATTTCCCTTCCTGGTTCGATGACCCGCCCTATCTTGCCTCTGATTGGCTTGTCCCTAACCAATCGTGACTCATCAGAGTAAACAACCAACCAATCATTGATGTTCTTATATGTGCAAGCATGTCTTGGAAGGAGGAGTGTAGGGGTGGGTGTAACGGTACACAAACATTTCGGTTCGGTACGTACCTCGGTTTAGAGGTCACGGTTCGGTTCATTTTCGGTACAGTAAGAAAACAACAAAATATAAATGTTTTGGTTATTTATTTACCAAATTTGTAAACAATGGCTTTATCCTTTTAACATTGGGAACACTATAATAATTCTACCCATGTTAATCCACATTAAACTGCCTCAAGTTGTTGCTTTGATTAAATAAAATGACAAAACCTTTCTTCTACGTATAAAAAGTGCAACATTAAACAGTTTCAAGTCAACTCATCATGCTTAATTTATTACAGCATTTGGGAAGCCTGTTGTTTACTTTTATTATACACACACACACAGCAAAATGAGCTAACCTAACGCTAAAAGCTAATTAGCCTTCACCTCAAACCAGAACTATGAGAGAGCTGAGCTGCAGTTTAAGTTTCTAGAAGGTCAACGGGCTCATAGTGATGTTTGTAATAGTTGCGACTGGGAAGTGTTTTTTATAATTTGGGGAATGTACGATGTCACCTGCTGACCTGCTAAACACATTTCTGCTCATCTTGACGCCGGAGCACTGACTCCATGGCTCTGAATACGCACTGCTGATTGGCTGTTACATCGCTCTGAATACGCCCTGCTGATTGGCTTTGTATGTAACCAATCAGATGGTTGTGTGGGCGGGACAATGCGGGGTGCTCACTGCTCAGACAGAGGCAGCTGCAGAGCAGCTTGTTAGGACTTTAGATTACAAACTCGTTCGATACACCCTCGTACCGAACCGAAATCCCCGTACCGAAACGGTTCAATACAAATACACGTACCGTTACACCCCTAGGGGTGTGGGGGGGAGAAGAACGAGGAACACAAGAAATAAGCGGCGTTTGGTAATTTTAACTTGAAATAAATTATATCGATATTACGATATTTTCTTGATTCATTTCTTGTTTAGAAATATATCGATATATCGCCCAGCCCTATGTTAACTGTTCCCATTATTGGGACCCGCCTTTTTGCGGGGGACAGCCCTCCCAGATTCTTTCGTTCTAAGCCTGTCTAAAATAATGAAAAGGGACTAGAATTCAAGATGAACAATTTATTCTCATTCTCTTTATATGCGTTTGTCCTCCTTGGATGCCTCAACGTGCCGGTTATCGAAACCGAAAGTTGAATTGACGTGTATATCTGCCGAGTTCACGCTCATTCTTCTCCCTTCGTCTTGTTTTTTGTTGTCTCTTCTTTCGGAACCTAAATAAGATAAAATGCATTTGCATTTATGTTCTGTCCTTGAATATAATGAACTGCACATGAGACGAGATCTAAATTTGTTTGATCGAGCCACAAATCATGGCTTTTAATACCTGGTGCTATATTTTAAGTAGGTTAACCTTCCATCCATTTTCTACCGCTTATTCCCTTTCGGGGTTGCGGGGGGCGCTGGCATGTCTTTGGAAGTGGGAGGAAGCCGGAGTACCAGGAGGGAACCCACGCATTCACGGGGAGAACATGCAAACTCCACACAGAAAGATCCTCAGCCTGGAATTGAACCCAGGACTGCAGGACCTTCGTATTGTGAGGCAGACGCACTAACCCCTCTTCCATCGTGAAGCCCAGTAGGTCAACCTTTCCCATGTTATTATGCTAACGTTACCATGTTAATATTTTTTATTATTTCATTAATTCGAACCAAAAAACTAATGAATAATGACAAAAACATGCACTTGGGGATAGGTTGATTGGCAACACTGAATTGACCCTAGTGTGTGAATGTGAGTGTGAATGTTGTCTGTCTACCTCCGCTTGGGATGGTTTCCTGTTGGCTCCACTATGGACTGGACTCTCGCTACTGTGTTGGATCCACTTTGGACTGGACTCTCACGGTTGTGTTGGATCCACTATGGATTGAACTTTCACAGTATCATGTTAGACTCGCTCGTCATCCATTGCTTTCGGTCCCCTAGAGGGGGGGGTTGCCCACATATGCGGTCCTCTCCAAGGTTTCTCATAGTCATCATTTTCACTGTCACCGACGTCCCACTGGGGTGAGTTTTCCTTGCCCTTATGTGGGCTCTATCGAGGATGTCGTTGTGGTTTGTGCAGCTATTTGAGACACTAGTGATTTAGGGCTATATAAATAAACATTGATTGATTGATTGATTGATCTGTGTTGGCCCTGCGATGAGGGGGTGACTTGTCCAGGGTGTACCCTGCCATCCGCCCGAATGCAGCTGAGATAGGCACCAGCGCCCCCCTCTACCCCAAAGGGAATAAGCGGTAGGAAATGGATGGATGGCTGTTACAGTTAACATACAAACGTTTTCCAGCTATTTATGTAATTATATGTTACCATGAATTGATTAACGTGGACCCCGACTTAAACAAGTTGAAAAACTTATTCGGGTGTTACCATTTAGTGGTCAATTGTACGGAATATGTACTGAACTGTGCAATCTACTAATAAAAGTTTCAATCAATCAATCAAACAATTCAAACCTAAAATTCATGGATTTTGACACTGCGTCGTCTTTAAGGTATGTTAACTGTTCTTATGTTAGCAAGTTCACGTTAGCATGCTAAAGTTGTGTGCTAGTATTTTAGCAAATTTTTAAAGTTTAAACCTAAAAATCTTAGATTTCGATACTTGATGTCATCTTAGAAGTACAGTAGTGATCAAAATTTTTCAACCCCCACACAATTTTGGTGTGTTAGCAAGTTGGAGATTTATTCCGTATTTTGTTTATAGTCATATCAAATAAAGATGTGTCAAATAGACAAATGCAACTTAAAGTGTAACACTGTATTTTACAAAATACCAAAAAAGGACATTTTTCTTAATATCTCATTGGCAAAATGATTCAACCCCCTAGTTACATGCATCTTTAGTACTTAGTAGAACACCCTTTGGCAGTAATGACATCCTTCAAACGTGATACATAAGTTTCTTGCATCCATCTACAGGTATTTTAGCCCATTCCTCTTGGGCAAAGGCCTCCAGTTCTTTCATATTCTTGGGCTTGCGTGCTGCAACTGCCTTCTTTAAGTCCCACCAAAGGTTTTCTATAGGCTTTAGGTCTGGCGACTGTGAAGGCCACTCTAGAGTCTTCCAGCCCTTCTTCTGCAACCACTCTGATGTTGTTTTGGAGGTATGCTTGGGATCGTTGTCCTGTTGGAAGGTCCAACGTCTCCCAAGCCTCAGCTTCGTCACTGACTTCATGACATTTGCAGCTAATATATCCTGCTAGGAAATAGAATTCATAATGCCTTGAGGCAGAGAAACAGCCCCAGAGCATGATTGACCCCCCACCATGCTTAACAGTAGGAAAGTTGTTCTTCTCTTTGTAAGCTTCATTTTTTCTCCTCCAGACATAATGTTGATTCATGGGCCCAAAGAGTTCCACTTTTGTCTCATCACTCCATAGAACAGTTTCCCAAAACCTTTGGGGTTTGTCAAGATGATTTTTGGCATACTGGAGTCTATTTTCTTGTGCCTGGTAGTCAGAAGTGGGTTTCGCCTGGGAGTTCTGGCATGGAGGCCTTCATCTGCGTTCCCCCCTCTGCAATGTCCTGTTGTAGTTCCTTAGCTGTTTTCCGGGGGTTTTTCACCACTGTATGCTTCAAATACTGGACAGCAGTTGCACACCGCATCCTCTTTCTACCACGCCCAGGTAGTGTTTCCACTGTGCCTTTAGCTTTAAACTTGCGAATTATGCTCCCAACTGTGTCTCTTGGAATGTATAATGTTTTTGCTATTTTCTTATATCCATATCCTTTCTTATGAAGAGAAATTACCTCCTCTCTTGACTTCTTTGACCACTCCCTGGACTTCACCATGTTGCAAATACACCATTGACCATCTACAAGATGCTGAGCATCACAGTCTTTTTCAATCATTTTAATTGTTGCTCGTTATGGTTCTGATCACATCTACAGGTGTTTCAACATCTGATTGAAAAGACCTTATTCAAATTCTGTTCTTAAGAGTTATGATCTTCAAGGGGTTGAATAATTTTGTCAATGAGATTTTAAGAGAAATTACACTGTTTGGTATGTTACAAAATATAATGTTGTAATTCAAGTTGCATTTGTCTATTTAATGCATCTTTGTTTGATATGACTATTAACAAAATACGGAATAAATGTCCTACTTGCTAAAATACCAAAATTGTGTGGGGGTTGAATAATTTTTATCACAACCGTATGGTAACTTATCCGATGATATCATGCTAATGTTAATAAGCTAATGTTTTGTAACTAATTTTATTAGTTTGAACCTAAAAATATTGGCTTTTTATACTTGGCGCCATCTTAGACTTATACATTGAGACGTAAACAAGTTGCCCCTACCCCAAAATTGTTATTTCACGCTCAAATGACTCATCTGCAATAATACATTTCATGCTCTATATCGGCTTGCATAACCGCGCCGTGCATGTTTGTGTGCTTTTGTCAGCGTTTGATTGCGAGAGGCTAAAAAAAATTATTATGAAGGATTAAAAGCCGCTCTAGCGTGCAAGGTTGCGTTCAAGCTTCTCATGCGGTTTGTCATACACAGTCGGGATAATCTAGTCAGCTTTGTGTCAAACTCGCTTCATCAGTACAGAGCTTATGTTATATGAATGTCCGACTATTACAAAGTAAACCGACCATGCTGTCTTTTTACACTAGATCAGGGATAGGCAAATAAAATGGTCCAACATCCTCGATATGACGAGACGTTAGGAAAAAACAAACCAATCATAGATCCTCTACACAACGGGAGCTTGGTACTGTTTCCAGTTACCCACTGCAAAAACCCAAGTCAAAGAGCCTCAATAAGATAGGACTTCTCTGCTTTTTTTAATGACTAACTTCAAAAAACACATGTCAAAGATGTTCTGTGTGATTGGAGCCCTCTGCTGTTTCTAAGGTAATAGTCTAAAAATGCTCTCCAAAGATCTTTTATCTTATTGGAAGTGTTCTGCTGTTTTTAGGATACTCAGAGTTGACTGCAAAAATGCGAGTTAGAGAGCCTTTATATGCAACGACAGCGCTTTTTTTTTTAATGACAAACGTCAAAAACGCATGTTAAAAGGTTTTAAATGGTTGGAGCGCTCTGCTGTTTTTTAGGATAATGCTGCAAAAAACGCCAGTCAAAGATCTTCTATATCATGGGTGTCAAACTCTGGCCCGCGGGCCAAATTTGGCCTACCGTGTATTTTCATTTGGCCCTTGAGGCCATATCAAATTAACATTAGAGCTGGCCCGCCGGTATTATACAGCGGCGGTGTAGCTGTAACACCGCATTCACCGCTAATACTCAAACTTGCTAACCCTCACCCCCGATTTTCCAAGGAGACTCCCAAATTTCAGTGCCCCTCTTGAAAATCACCATGGTGCAATCATTCTCCCAAATTTCTCCCGATTCCCACCTGGACAACAATATTGGGGGCGTGCCTTAAAGGCACTGCCTCAAGCATCCTCTAAAACTTTTCGTCACGTCCGCTTTTCCTACGTAGAAACAGCGTGCCAGCCTAGTCACATGATATGTGTGGCTTTTACACACACACACACACACACACACACACACACACACACACACACACACACACACACACACACACACACACAAGCTAATGCAATGCAAGCTTGGTCAACAGCCATACAGGTCACACTGAGGGTGGCCGTATGAACAACTTTAAGACTGTTACAAATATGTGCCACACTGTGAACCAACACTAAACGAGAATGACAAGCAAATTTCGGGAGAACATCCGCACTGTAACACAACATAAACACAACAGAACAAATACACAGAAGCCCTTGCAGCACTACCTTTTCCTGGACGCTACAATGAACAAATTTATTATTAGCATGTGGGAAAAGTTTATTTTGATATTTACCTGAGAAGGCTGCAAATAGAAAAGAGACATCCAATTTCTATTTAAATTTGATTTGATATGCCATTGCTATTTTTAAATTATTAATATTATTTGAAACTGGATTTTGCATTTCACTATAAAGTTATATAAGTCTCGCTTGTTCAATATTCAATGCAAAACTTGTTTGGGTCCCTATTAAAAGGTTAATTTGTTCAACCTTAGCCCGCGGCTTTGTTCAGTTTAAAATTTTGGCCCACTCTGTATTTGAGTTTGACACCTCTGCTCTATATGCTTGTGTCCCTGCTGTTAATTTTGCTAGGTGCCCACAAAAAAGGAGGAAGCTCAATCAAATGCGAAAGTATGAAAATAGCGAGAAGTAGGGATTCTTTCAAAAAAGATACCTGGAAGCCAACAAATAATAATAACAATAATAATAATATACATGTATGTATATATACATAGTCACGATCAGAAGTTTACATACACTTGTAAAGAACATGATGTCATGGCTGTCTTGAGTTTTCAATACTTTCTAAAACTCCCTTGGCAAGTTTCACTGCAATAAGGCGCTTTTGGTAGCCATCCACGAGCTTCTGGTTGAATTTTTGACCACTCCTCTTGACAAAATTGGTGCAGTTCAGCTAAATTTGTTGGTTTTCTGACATGGACTTGTTTCTTCAGCATTGTCCACACGTTTAAGTCAGGACTTTGGGAAGGCCATTCTAAAACCTTCATTTTAGCCTGATTTAGCCATTCCTTTACCACTTTTGACGTGTGTTTGGGGGTCATAGTCCTGTTGGAACACCCAACTGCGCCCAAGACCCAACCTCCGGACTGATGATTTTAGGTTGTCCTGAAGAATTTGGAGGTAAAACAGGCCCAGAGCATAATACTACCACCACCATGCTTGACGGTGGGAATGGTGTTCCTAGGATTGAAGACCTCACCTTTTCTCCTCCAAACATATTGCTAGGTATTGGTATTGGGACGGCGTGGCGCAGTGGAAGAGTGGCCGTGCGCAACCCGAGGGTCACTGGTTCAAATCCCACCTGAAACCAACCTCGTCACGTCCGTTGTGTCCTGAGCAAGACACTTCACCCTTGCTCCTGATGGGTGCTGGTTGGCGCCTTGCATGGTAGCTCCCTCCATCAGTGTGTGAATGTGTGTGTGAATGGGTAAATGTGGAAGTAGTGTAAAAGCGCTTTGAGTATCTTGAAGGTAGAAAAGCGCTATACAAGTACAACCCATTTATCATTTATTTATTGTGGTCAAAAAGCATAATCTTTGTTTCATCTGACCACAGAACTTTTCTCCAGAAAATCTTATATTTGTCCATGTGATGTCAGTAGAAACAAAAATTGAGCTATACATATATATATATATACACACACACACACACACACACACACACACACACACACACACTTAAAATAAATATATGTGTGTGTGTGTTTAAATATATATATAAATATATATAAGGTTTTACTACTTACGTATAAAATACTACACGGTCTAGCTCCATCCTATCTTGCCGATTGTATTGTACCATATGTCCCGGCAAGAAATCTGCGTTCAAAGGACTCCGGCTTATTAGTGATTCCCAAAGCCCAAAAAAAGTCTGCGGGCTATAGAGCGTTTTCCGTTCGGGCTCCAGTACTCTGGAATGCCCTCCCGGTAACAGTTTGGGATGCCACCTCAGTAGAAGCATTTAAGTCTCACCTTAAAACTCATTTGTATACTCTAGCCTTTAAATAGACTCCCTTTTTAGACCAGTTGATCTGCCGTTTCTTTTCTTTTTCTTCTATGTCCCACTCTCCCTTGTGGAGGGGGTCCGGTCCGATCCGGTGGCCATGTACTGCTTGCCTGTGTATCGGCTGGGGACATCTCTGCGCTGCTGATCCGCCTCCGCTTGGGATGGTTTCCTGCTGGCTCCGCTGTGAACGGGACTCTCGCTGCTGTGTTGGATCCGCTTTGGACTGGACTCTCGCGACTGTGTTGGATCCATTGTGGATTGAACTTTCACAGTATCATGTTAGACCCGCTTGACATCGACATCCATTGCTTTCCTCTTCTCTAAGGTTCTCATAGTCATCATTGTCACCGACGTCCCACTGGGTCATTATTGTCACCGATGTCCCACTGGGTGTGAGATTTCCTTGCCCTTATGTGGGCCTACCGAGGATGTCGTAGTGGTTTGTGCAGCCCTTTGAGACACTAGTGATTTAGGGCTATATAAGTAAACATTGATTGATTGATTGATATATATTTTTTATTATATACATAATTGTATACATGTATAATATGCATATATTTGAAAAAAAATAAGATTTTTAGGATGCATAAGAATCACGATTTGGATGTGACTTAATTTTTTGAGGCACCCCTTTTTTTTGGCTCATTTAAGAAAATTGGTTAAAATTGTTAATATGGTGGACGGGAAGGAGTATTTCATTGTAGCGACCTCATTGTGTTTCTACTCCGTAACACAAAACTGTTGCTTTGTGGTGGCTTTCAACAGCAAGTACAGGACATTCTGTCTTTACTTGAATACGACTCAGTAAAATAGGGACATGGTTTTTGTTTTGTAATCAGAACATAAGATCAAAATTAAAAGGTGTAGTGTAGCCTCTGCTTCAGATTGTTGTTACTGACATTGTAGATGTTGTTTATTCACGGTAACACACCAGAAATGTGTTCGTTGCTATCTTTCTGCAAGAAGAGACACGTGGTTGTGTGTTACTTTTCTTATCCCTCTGGGCATTTTCTTGCAAGCCACCCCACTCAGGCGCACACTTGTAATGGCAGGCGAGGATGTGAGGTTGTTTGACGTCACCCAACAGTCGGCTGGGGACACTCAGCGTCGCATGAATGTTACACACGTGTGTGCTTAGAGGAGGGTCTTTGATTTCTACTCTATTGAATCTGTCAATACAACTGAAATGAATGTATCGTAAGCACCAGTAACCTCATGTTTTTATTGTTAAATTAAAGTTAAAGTACCAATGATTTTCACGCACAAACTAGGTGTGGTGAAATTTGTCCTCTGCATTTGACCCATCCCCTTGATCAACCCCCTGGGAGGTGAGGGGAGCAGTGGGCAGCAACGGTGCCGCGCCCGGGAATCATTTTTGGGGATTTAACCCCCCAATTCCAACCCTTGATGCTGAGTGCCAAGCAGGGAGGTAATGGGTCCCATCTGTATAGGCTTTGGTATGACTCGGCCGGGGTTTGAACTCACAACCTACCGATCTCAGGGCGGACACTCCAACCACTAGGCCACTGAGTAGGTCATGCTTTGAAATCGCCATTTCAAAATATATTTTTCAATGTACATTTAATAAAAAAAAAACCCACCATATTCTTAATTTAGACAATTTAATGTAAAGGGCGTTTGTGTTTAGGGATGGGGTACGTTCACATTTTCAAACTTTTTAGTACCTTTTGTGTGTGTGTTGATAAATATTAATTGTTTTTGATGATATAATGTATCTGCTGTTTAGTTAGTTTGTCCAAGTTAGACTTGGATAAACTTTATTGATCCTCAAGGGAAAATTGTTCCACACAGTAGTACAGTTACAAAGGATGGAACGGATAATGCAGGTATAAAGTAGACTAAAAATGTACCATAGTAGCAATATAACATATATGTATTATTTACATCAGGGGTGCCCACACTTCTTCTGCAGGCTAGCTACTTTTCAATTGACCAACTCGAGGGGATCTACCTCATTTATATATATCATTTAGATTTATTTATTTATGAAAGAGACATTTTTGTAAACAAGTTAAATGTGTTTAATGATAATACAAGCATGTGTAACACATATAGATGTCTTTCTTTCACGAAGACAAGAATATAAGTTGGTGTATTACCTGATTCTGATGACTTGCATTGATTGGAATCAGACAGTAATGATGATAACGCCCACATTTTCAAATGGAGGAGAAAAAAAAGTTGTCCTTTCTGTACAATACCACATGAAAGTGGTTGGTTTTTGGCATCTAATTCATCCAGCTTCCATACACTTTACAAGAAAAACATTGGCGGCAAATTCCGTAGCTTGCTTGATTGACATTCACGGCACCCGAGGGTCTTGTGAGATGACGCTGGCTGCTGCCAGTTCATTATTATGAAAAAAGGTCAGAGAGGAAGGCGAGAAACACTTTTTATTTCAACAGATTTTCGCGCCGTCCCTTCCGTCAAAACTCTAAAGGCCGACTGCACATTTCCTATCTTCACAATAAAAGCCCTGCTTCATGCTGCCTGCGCTAACAAAATAAGAGTCTCGGAAAGCTGGCGTGCACAAGTGATGTGCGCGCCAGCTTTCTGAGGGATCGCTTGTGCACGCCAGTTTTCCGAGACTCTGTATTTAGTTAGCGCAGGCAGCATGAAGCAGGGCTTTTATTGTGAAGATAGGAAATGTGCAGTCGGCCTTTAGAGTTTTGACGGAAGGTACGGCGCGAGAGTCTGTTGAAATAAAAAGTGTTTCTCGCCTTCCTCTCGGTCATATTTTCATAATAATGATCTTGCAGCAGCCAGTGTCATCTCACAAGACCCTCCGGTACCGTGAATGTCATTTAAGTGACGTCTTGGTGAAGATTGATGATCACTAATTTTTAGGTTTATTTTTTTTAAAAGCCTGGCTCGAGATCGACTGACCCCCCCCCCCCGCGGTCGACTGGTAGCCCGCGATCGACGTAATGGGCACCCTTGATTTACATATTTTATATACAGTATATAATAAATACTGATATATTATATTATTATATTATATTTTTATATAATATATACAACTTGTGTCACATGCAGTTGCAAGTTCAAGACGTTAGACGGCAGTTGTGTACAGTGTATGGTCTGTTGGCTTGTCGGTTCAGTCATTGCTATCTAGTCTTTTGTTGCGCCCTAACAAGTGTTAATACTCTACGTATTAAACAAGCACAAGCTATTTGTAACATCAGTCAATGTCAATCAATCAATCAATCAATCAATCAATGTTTATTTATAAAGCGCTAAATCACAAGTATCTTAAAAGGCTGCACAACGTGCTTCTTAGTTGTAGTTTTAACACATTTGGAAGTGTTGAAACTGCCATGTAAAATTGCTAATGCTAATTAGTAGCATGTCGGTAGCAAAGATAATGTATATTAACATAAAGCGAGCGCATTTTTGGAAAAATGAAGACCCGAAGCCTTGATTTTGACTCCTGTGCTGTATGATATTCTGTCAAAAATAATGGGATCTTAGGGCTGGGCGATATGTCGCGGGTTTGTCTCTGTGCGATATAGAAAATGACTATATCGTGATATTCGAATATACGTTCCCACACAGTTGCTCTTAGCTGCGGGCATTACACTACAGGCTCTTCCCACTCTTTGTCGTCCCTCCTTCCCACAGACAGGAAGCGCACCTTCTTACATACGTCACATACGTATACGCCCTCGCGGAGCAGAGAGATAGCGGCATGGGTAACGTTGTGCCGGTGGTAATACGAGAGAAAGAAGGTGCCAATCTGGTAACAAATGGAGGAAGAATTAATTCCCAAGTAAAACAGCAGGGGGTCCGTCGTCTGGCGGTGGTTTGACTTTAAGTGGGAATATGTCAAACAGACAACCGTAATTTGTCTAGTGTAGGGCAAAAGCGGTGCTACAATAAGTAGCATTGCTGCTAATATGTAGCATCATTTGAAAATTGATGAGATAGGCACCAGCGCCCCCCGCGACCCCTAAGGGAATAAGCGGTAGAAATTGGATGGATGGATGGATGGATTTGAAAAGTCATCTGCTAGAGAATGACGAGTGCATGCTCCGCATGTCAACATTTCCGTTCGGTGCCACATCAACAAAATGCCGAGGCGACCATTTCAATCAATCAATCAATTTTTACTTATATAGCCCTAAATCACTAGTGTCTCAAACGGCTGCACAAACCACAACACAAACCACTACGAAATCCTCGGTAGGCCCACATAAGGGCAAGGAAAACTCAGTGGGACGTCAGTGACAATGATGACCCAGTGGGACGTCGGTAATGTAAATGAATTTCCACATCAATACCGTATGAAAAAAATAGTGAACAACAGAAGGAGATAACGTCCGAACCTACCGCTTAGTGATTTGATTTCCTGTTATGCAGCTCATTTTTATTTGACACTTATTGTAATATCTTGTGACATCATGCACAAAAGTGCAGTTTGTTTTTAACTATTGTAGTGGCGCTCTGTACAAAAAGTGCACTTTAATTTAGTGTTGTTTTGATATGTCATCTTAGTGACATCATGCACAAAAGTGCACTAATATTTTGTTTTAAATTGTCTCTGACAATCTTGCACTTTCTGTTTTTGAAATGACATGAATGTTTGTGTCACTGTTTAATAAATACAGTTTTGGTCAATTGACTTAGTTGTGATTTCCCTCTCTGCATGAAAGTTTAAAATGAGCATATATTAATGCAGTATGAAGAAGAATGTTTTAATGTAGACACATAGAATCATCATACTGCTGTGATTATATGCATCAAGTGTTCATTCAAGGCCAAGGCAAAATATCGAGATATATATTGTGTATCGTGACATGGCCTAAAAATATTGAGATATTAAAAAAAAGGCCATATTGCCCAGCCTTTTGGGATCCGTATATATTTAAGCATGTCTGTTCCTGAACATATCAGAAGAGTTTTTATTTTATGTAATGTAAATGAATCCACACCCATTCATTCGTGAGCACTCTTAAGTTTCACTCCTGAAATTTAAATGCAGTTGTGTGACTTTTGAAAGTGCCGCCTCGAGTTTCACTTCAAACTTTTTATTGACATGACAGCGGAAGAGAGATGATCTTTTTTTCGCTTTCTGCTCAGCCTCATGTGTGCCTGTTCTCTTCCTGCCTCTTCTCGTAGGCAACGCTCAGTTGATGGGCTCTTCAAGCGCTGATGGCAGTTCCATGTGTCCTTTTGCCTTCGTCTGCCCTTCACTTGGAGGACCGCGCCGCTGTGCAGGAAGCGGAAGTGAGACGCCGAGGATTATAGCTTCATCAAAGACTTTTATGGAGCTACAGAATGTATGTCTTTCCAACTTGGTTTCCCATCCGGACCAGCATGGATGCCCCGTTTGAATCCGGCTGACTGTCCCTCACCTCATCCCGTCCTTTCCAAAGAGGAAGGGCGGGGGTCTGGTGCAGCGCCCCCTGCCCTTCCTTTCTTGTAGGGCGGCTTCATAAG
The DNA here is from genome assembly GCF_033978795.1 of Nerophis ophidion. Classification (NCBI taxonomy): domain Eukaryota; kingdom Metazoa; phylum Chordata; class Actinopteri; order Syngnathiformes; family Syngnathidae; genus Nerophis; species Nerophis ophidion. The sequence goes on from NC_084617.1 coordinate 14,015,161, forward strand.
GTATTCCTTTAGGCGTTCCCTCTTCATGAAATCCTGCCAGAGCCTCAAGGAGGAGGTTTCCGTCCCCTCCCTGGGCGGGATGTCACAGGAGGAGGGACGCAGCAGGGGACAGGTGACCCAGTCCTACTATAACCCCCCGAACCTGGATGTGGACCCGACGGGTAAACTGTACAAAAGAGAGGGAGGCGGCAAGCCTTACTCGGTGTTAGTGGACAACAAAATGGCCTCCAAGGATTTGGCGGGAGAGCTCAGCGTCGGCGCTCAGCAGCAGTATTTCGGAGAGGGTGGGGCAGGGCAGAAAGTGCGCACACAGGGCACAAAAGTCACTGGTGATGCCACCTCAGAGGAGATGGAGGAGGAGGATGATGATGACGACGAAGAAGAGGACGACGTGGATGGCGGAGAGGAAGGTGGGTTCAAGCGCGAACAGATCATCGTTGAAGTCAACCTCAACAATCAGACCCTCCACGTGTCCAAAGGGGACAGCAAATGTGGAACCGCAGGGGACGACTCCGAGAGAGCCGGTAGTGAGGAGGAGGAGGACGAGGAAGAGGACAGCCCCGATGAGGACGAGGAGGAGGATGACGACGAGGAAGAGGAGCTTGAAAGTCACAGAGCGAGATCAAAGAGGACCCACCGGGGAGGCCCGGCTTCCGGCCAACTGCAGAGGAAAAGCCTCCGCACGGCTCTGAGCTCGCAGTCCTCCGGGATGACCACCAGGGGGCGGCGGAAGCACGCCGAGCCGCCCAAGATCCAGCGGCGGTCGGCCAGGTCGGCCCCGCCGTTGTCCGCCGGCGCCGTGGCGGGGGCCAAAGCTGAGGCGGAGGAGAAGGAAATGCTGGCGTGCGAGAAGTGCCCGCGGGTGTTCAACACGCGCTGGTACCTGGAGAAGCACATGAACGTGACGCACAGGCGGATGCAGATCTGCGACAAGTGCGGAAAGAAGTTTGTCCTGGAGAGCGAGCTGGCCTTGCACCAGCAGACCGACTGCGAGAAGAACATCCAGGTAATAGGGGCACATTGGTCAACCTGCTTTTTAAAATAAGCAAGACAATCCTGTGAACACAAACGAGAGGATGAGCTATTAGTTGTTCAGAAATTGTTAGGATATTTTATCATTTAGACCAGAATGTCTTAAGTGCAGCCTGGGGGTCATTTGCAGCCCACAGCTCATTATTTAACCGCACATTCTAAAAATACTATGGAAAAAAAAACATACAAAAGTGGAGTAAAAGAGCTAACAGGTGAAATATAATGACAAAAAGTTCCAAAATTGACTAATTAATAGGGCTGTCAAACTTAACCAGTTATTTCACGTGATTATCCATCCATCCATTTCCTACCGCTTATTCCCTTTGGGGTCGCGGGGGGCGGTGGTGCCTATCTCAGCTACAATCGGGCGGAAGGCGGGGTACACCCTGGACATGTCGCCACCTCATCGCAGCTCATGTGATTCATTTTAAAAAACATGGCAATAATCATGAACACACTTCGATAAATCATGCAATTTATTTTGAGAGCACAACCTCTGTTACTTTAAGCGTGAGACAGTCAGTATAAAAATGAGTGAGGAGACTGCGATTGGTGTTCTCGCTGGCAAATTTCACACCAAAATACAACTTGCAAAAACTGTAGATAAAACTGTTACCAATTTTGTGCAAATAAATAACCATGCATTCAAGAAAACATTTAAAAATGTCCTTGGATGACAATTCAATTGCATTTGGGTACAAATATTGGAGTCTTTCCTCAGCAAATGTTTATTTTTCACACGAGTAAATGCCCTTTGATTAATCTAAATTAAAACATTTGATTGTTTTTAATTAATAAAATAATCTTTTGACAGCCCTATTACTAACACAAAGTTGCAATGCTGGCTGTTTTTTTCCTTTAAAATTATGTCATTATTTAACAAATAATAATGAATTAAAATCAATGTAAGAATTGTTGACTAATTGGCTTCAATGACTTCTCATTAAATTTTAAAATATGCAATTTTAATATTTATAATAAATTGCATATGTTGTGTTTGCCAAGGGAATAAAAACAAGAAAACCAAAAAAAAACATTTGAAAAAAATAATTCACATTTCTTATCGACTGATAGAACTGAAGTTGATCTTAAGATATAAGGGCTAAAGTAAAAAAAAACTGTCATTGTTCAAAAAATAATGAATGTTGTTCAATGGTGTTTGCAGTTAATTTGTTTTTTTCATTATATAAGCCATATTTATTTCGGCGGGGGGGTATCTTGTTTGTTTTTTATAACAAAATATGCATAAAGCTTTTAAGAAATGTCAACTTTATAATGACTGATAGATGAAAAGTTGATCGAGAGATTCAAGCGTTGAGAGAAAAAAATTAGATATGACTTATTTTTAACATATTTATGAATGGAGACCATTCCGGGTCCACACGACTAAACTTAAGGGGAGTCCTAAAGGTTAATATATATATATATATTTTGCTTTGGTTTGATAAATGAGAAAACCAAAATGGCCCCCTTATGCTTTGATTTTTTAGTGTGAGGCCCTCAGTGGAAAACATTTGGACACCCTTAAATTAGACTCTTTAGACATGATGTTTGATCTTGTGACTACATATTTCCAACCAGCAGAGGGAGCTAAAGCCTAAAGAACTACAATTACATTCCTGCTCTATGCTCAGAAAAACAAATGTTTGTTGAAAGTCCTGCTTATTATTTCTCATCCACCATGTTGTTTATTTCTCCCTAGTGTGTTTCCTGCAACAAGTCCTTCAAGAAGCTGTGGTCGCTGCACGAACACATCAAGATCGTGCATGGCTACGCAGAGAAAAAGTTTTCGTGCGAAACCTGTGAGAAGAAGTTCTACACCATGGCTCACGTGCGCAAGCACATGGTCGGTAAGTGACGAGGGCCGAGGGTGTTTTGCTCATGGGACACAATGTGAGACCATCAGTTTTTGCCATTGCAAGCACTTAGTTGGCACCTGCCACAACAGTAGGTATGTTCTTGAGATGTCCCCTACTGGGAATAATGGAAATAGAAATGAATCACCTTTTATTAACTGGACAAGTGAGTTTTACACATACCACTAACCGCTAACATACGTCACAAACAGTCAGTGGTTTAACAAATAAACGTCTATATTTGTCACAATTTTAAGTTTAACTTTGTACAAATGCCATTCGACCTGTCTCATGCACAGATGTTTGGAATGAAAGAATTACAAATGGAGGCCTTGGTTGTTAGAATGTTGTTGAACCTGTGAGTGAAATGATATGCTTTTGTAACATGTTATCCTTTTTGCTTGTTGTATTAGTGGGGCACGATCAGAGCAGGAACAAGGTGAATTATACCAATATTGTCTTTGACTC
>NC_084617.1:14023516-14048516 GCF_033978795.1 Nerophis ophidion
GAATAATTCCCACCAATAGAGTGATATCTGTGTGAATTTAACTATTCTGATCTTAGTGTATAATTAATACAAGAGATTGTTTCTTTAATTGAATAAAAAAACAACAACAAATCTACCGGTATCAACGAGCCTGTCTTGAACGGCTCCTCAAGATCCGGCTCTCTTCGAAAAGTCATGAATCCCATCTGTACTGAATATATCTAACTATTTTGTGAGTAGGGTACTTTGCAAAAATATTACGTGTTGTATGTATTTCTTCCCGGCACTTTGCGTGAATTCAGTGGCCAGATGGGGAGTTGTCTCCTCCACCCGAGGCTGCCCAGGCGCCATGTGTGCATGGGTGGAGCAGCTCTAATTGAACGCAGGACGTCACCCCGCTCTGTAACGTGTCATTACGTGCTTATTTTTAGCGTTTCATGTAACATCTAGACCACGCTCCACGGTGGTCTTGACCTACAACGCCCTGTCCTTGCAGGTGGTGTTCGTGTGTACGCTAACGCACCGCGGCCACATCTTCACAAAATATTCAGCATATTTTTGATCGAGATGTCAGTCAAACCTGACCTGTGTGTGTTTTGTTACCAGAACTGTGACGAGCGGTTCCAGTACAAGTACCAGCTGCGCTCCCACATGAGCATTCACATCGGACACAAGCAGTTCATGTGCCAGTGGTGCGGCAAAGACTTCAACATGAAACAGTATTTTGACGAGCACATGAAAACTCATACAGGTGAGAAATTGCGCCATCAGCGTTTGCCACATAAGCCACTTTTTAGGAGATCTCTTGGAGTTAAACCTTCTCGCTGTTGGGCTAAATTTAGTCCTATCCCAGCCTCTAGTTGAGCTGCCTACTTGGCTCACTTTTTTTTATAGCCGACGCCTCTTTTTTCCTCTCGTCCAGAATTTTGTCCCACATACTTTTTCCCATAAAGAAACTTGTATTTAGTCTGCCAGATAACCTGCCAAAATTCCAGGCACTAATTCAGTCGATTTCTATAGCCAGGTTTTCACTAAAATGTGTAGATTGTTCAACTAAGTTTTCCAATGATGTTCTAACTAGAGGTGGGCAGTAACGCGTTAAATTAACACAAAGAACATTTTTTACAACTGAATTGCGATTCTTTTTCAATGCAATTCTAAATCAATTTATAATTTTCAAAAATCGCTTAAAAACTTTTGTCAAATTTCGATGGATGAATGATTGAATAATTTTTCAGATTTTTATATTTATTACCAGTAGAAATTGACGATCATAGCAATAACCATTACCATGATTATTCAGATTATTTTAATCACGATTTTTACACTATTATTTATTCATTTGAATACTTAAGTATTTATTGTCAATACATTTTAAATAACAATAGCAATATACAAAAAAATACAATTCAGTTTTTCCAATATTAATTGTTTTTAATTCTGTTTTTTCCTTTGATACAAAAAGAACACTTGTAAAAAGAGGGGAAAATAAAATGTTTTTTATTAAACGCAAAAATTCTTACATTTATTGGTGCAATAAATACATCAATACAGACAATTTTGACCAGTATTTCAGGTCAAAGCATAAAGATTGTTGAAATATATCAATAATTGCTTTAAGTACATTGTTTGTTTAAGATAACTTTTTGAAACCTTTACTTTGTTCGCACAGTCAGACCGGATGAGGCGCAACACACTTTTATTGTGAAGGGGGGGAAGTGTGCTGTGCTGTTCTCAACTTGACGAGTAAATAAGAGACTTTGGGTTGGTTGATAGAGTGGCCATGCCAGCAACTTGAGGGTTCCAGGTTTGATCGCCTTCACTCACTTGAGGCTGTTTATAAAAATAAATAAATAAGTGATCCTCTCATATTGGGACTGTTTGTACATTGATGTTACATCGATGATGTCGTTCGCAACAACACAAGCAGATGAGATGTCTTGTGGATGTACGAATTGTTCTTGCTTGCTTAAGCTTCGTAGTTTAGGCATTTTGTGGCTTTAAACAAGGCTTTGTTTGTGGGCCCCATTTTGATATTTAATATTACTTGTGTAACATGCGAGGGGCTATAAGGCTGACTGCAGCCTAGTGAGTATTGTAATGCAAATGTCCCTTGCCACATCACGCTTTGAAATTTGCGACTTGTAAAAACCGACTGTGTGCGTGTCATTTCATCTGTAGATGGCTTTTTTTTTTAATGTTTAAAACATTTTATAGCAAGTCAAACACACGTTTTTTTTATTCTCAAGCTATGGAAATATCCATCCATCCATCCATCCATCCATTTTCTACCGCTTATTCCCTTTCGGGGTTGCGGGGGGCGCTGGCGCCTATCTCAGCTACAATCAGGCGGAAGGCAGGGTACACCCTGGACAAGTCGCCACCTCATCGCAGGGCCAACACAGATAGACAGACAACATTAACACTCACATTCACACACTAGGGCCAATTTAGTGTTGCCAATTAACCTATCATTTTAAAAAGATGTTTCCTATTTTCAATACAATCCAATCCACTTTATTTATATATCACATTTAAACAACAAAATGTTTCCAAAGTGCTGCACAACAATACTAAAAACAACATTCAAATACGATCCTGAGCTCCACCAATGACTGAATAAAAACAAAAAAAACAAACAAACATATAAAACAATATAAAATAAATATTGTATGATTAAAAACGATTTTAAAGGGTATAACCACTTAAAACAGTAAATAGAAATCAAAATATTGCGGAAATGTATTTGACACGGCAAGGCCCGGAACCAATAAAAAGTGTGTAATGGACTTAGACTTCCTTTTTTTTGTCATTCAAATTTGAACTTTACAGTACAGATAAGAATGACATTTTGTTGCATTAGCTCATGGTAGTGCAAAATAAAAAAATTAATAAGGTGCAGATATAAATAAATAGATTACTGTACAGATATATATATTGCACTTTTGCATATGCATCCACTATTATGAATGTATGCTATAGTGTCTTTATATTCCAGCCAGTTAATCCATTTTTGCAGGCAGACTTTTTTTGGGCTCTGTGAATCACGAATAAGCCGGAGTTCTTTGAACGCAGATTTCTTGCGGGACATATGGTACAATACAATCAGCAAGATAGGATGGAGCTAGACCGTGTAGTATTTTAGACTATATATAGGAGTGGAGCCTGCGGCTTAATTTGACTCAACACGGGGAACCTTACCTGGCCCGGACACGGAAAGGATTGACAGATTGATGGCTCTTTAGTAAAACCTTAAAGTCGCATCTTAAGTGCACAGGAAGCCAGTGCAGGTGAGCCAGTATAGGCCTAATATGATCAAACTTTCTTGTTCTTGTCAAAAGAGTGTTTGTATTCCAGATAATCTCCGAAGTTTATATGAAAAGGTAAAAATATTTTTGATAGGTCCATTAGGTAAAGAAAATAGTTACATATCACCTACAGCCGCATCAGCATTACTTGCAAAAGTAGACAACACAAAGTTTTGAGCAAAAACGATGAAAAAAAAACAAGTTTACTTTAGACACTATATCTTTGTAGGAAGGATTCAGCTACAATTTTTTAACTTAAATAGTACAGACGTTCTTAAAATACGGGCTGTAAATCTGTCACGATGACTGCATTCAAAGCAATGCTAAAAAAATATATATCTTTAAGTTTTTGAATATAAGTGGCTGTGATACTGCAAAACCAAACTGGAATGATTATAAAGTATATTTTATTTGATCGAAAAGGCAAGTCACTCCATCAAAGTAGAACAAGCAAACCCCTGCAGGGCGTTACTTGCAAAAGTAGACAAAACACAAAAGTTTTGAGCAAAAACTATGAAAAAAAACAAGTTTTCTTTAGACACTATATCTTTGGAGAAAGGATTCAACTACAATTTAAACTTATAGTTCAGACGTTTTTATAATACGGGCCATAAATCTGTCACGATGACGGCATTCGAAGCAATGTTAAAAAAATATATATATCTTTTGTAGGTTTTTGAATATAAGTGGCTGTGATGCTGCAAAACCAAACTGAAACAATTACAAAGGATTTTTTATTTTATCGAAAAGGCAAGTCACTCCATCAAAGTACAACGAGCAAACACCTGCAGGGCATTACCTTACTTGCAAAAGTAGACAAAACACAAAGTTTTGAGCAAAAACTATGAAAAAAAACCAAGTTTTCTTTAGACACTATTTCTTTGAATAAAGGATTCAACTACAATTTAAACTTAAATAGTACAGACGTTTTTAAAATACGGGCCATAAATCTGTCACGATGACGGCATTCGAAGCAATGTTAAAAAAAATGTATATATCCTTGTAGGTTTTTGAATATAAGTGGCTGTGATGCTGCAAAACCAAACTGAAACAATTACAAAGGATTTTTTATTTTATCAAAAAGGCAAGTCACTCCATCAAAGTAGAACGAGCAGACGCCTGCGGGGCACGACGACGACCACATTAATGGGAAACTATAAAGTCGCCATAATTAGTGGTTGTGTCCCTAAACAACTGCACAGAGTGTTTATGCGAGGGGCCGGCCGTAATTAATAGCAGGGGTTAACGCGTTAACTTTAGCAGCCCTAGTAAAGACTATGCTTTTGCAGTCTAAAAGAGGAAGGGGCCGTGTCCTTGACCAAATGAATGTGTTGTATAGTGAAACTTGAAATGAGAGGGCAGTGTATAATCAAAGAGTGCTGCACATACTGTGGCATGTAATGACTAGCTGGACACATGCTGTTGAGTCCATCCCTCCAGTTTTCCCTTCCTTGCTGCCTTGCTATTTTCTAAAACACACACTGTGTCTATTTGTGATGTCTAATTACACAATTCCTTTCCTGTGCTCGCTGCTGCTGCTGCTGTGCAGAAAGCCACACCCAACCCAGGGCCTGAAATACTGGCTGCGAACAGCTTGCAATGTTCTCTCGCTGTAGATTCACACTGACTCTTGAAGAGGTTTAATGCACAAGATGGCCACATGAGCTGTCACTCTTTTCTTTCCCTCTTTTGGGACGTTCAGCTGGTTTGTCACAAATGCACGAGGCGGCGAGCGAAGGCGTTTGGAGAGCCCTTCAGCAGCCGGTGGAAAGACGGCTGCGTGGGCGCCCGCAGGCACATTGAATAGCTGGCGTGGGGGAGGGTTAATGAGAGTGGCGGTCCCACCGTTCATTTTCACGTCTCCCTCAAAGTGAAAAGCGTGATAGCTTCCTGGCGAGTGGGTGGCTTATTAGCATGAGGATTTAGCATTCAACAACTGGGATGAAGACATGACATTTGGTTTTCAGATAGCATAGAAGATGTCCTTTTTTTATTTGACAGTGTCACTTTTAGTAGCTAAGAGGCAGAAAAAGTTTTGCCAGGGACATTTTGGGAATGTCTTCTGTGGCAGATGTTTGTGTTTTGCATAACAAGCCCATGTCTTTCTGAAATGTCCACTGCACTGGACACATGTTCTCAGCATAGTGCAAGAAATGAATATTGAATAGGAAAACAAATGCGTTGTCCACAGTGCGAAGCTGTTTCCAAGCTTTATTTAAAAAGAAAACAGATGAGGAAATTGGATAATTACCACAAATTGTCAAATAAGAAATCCTACATTTGATTAATTGTCTGTTGGTGTACAAACCCTGTTTCCATATGAGTTGGGAAATTGTTTTAGATGTAAATATGAACGGAATACAATGATTTGCAATGATTTGCAATTCAATTGAATGCACTACAAAGACAAGATATTTGATGTTCAAACTCATAAACTTAATTAAAAAAATAATAATAATTAACTTAGAATTTCATGGCTGCAACACGTGCCAAAGTAGTTGGGAAAGGGCATGTTCACCACTGTGTTACGTCACCTTTTCCTTTTAACAACACTCAATAAACGTTTGGGAACTGAGGAAACTAATTGTTGAAGCTTTGGAAAGTGGAATTCTTTCCCATTCTTGTTTTATGTAGAGCTTCAGTCGTTCAACAGTCCCGGGTCTCCGTTGTCGTATTTCATGCTTCATAATGCGCCACACATTTTCGATGGGAGACAGGTCTGGACTGCAGGCGGGCCAGGAAAGTACCCGCACTCTTTTTTTTTTACGAAGCCACGCTGTTGTAACATTTGTCTTGCTGAAATAAGCAGGGGCGTCCATGATAACGTTGCTTCGATGACAACATATGTGGCTCCAAAACCTGTATGGACCTTTCAGCATTAATGGTGCCTTCACAGTTGTGTAAGTTACCCATGCCTTGGGCATTAATACAACCCCATATCATCACAGATGCTGGCTTTTGAACTTTGCGCCTATCACAATCCGAATGGTTATTTTCCTCTTTGTTCTGGAGGACACCGCGTCCTTTGTTTCCAAATATAATTTGAAATGTGGACTCGTCAGACCACAGAACACCTTTCCACTTTGCATCAGTTCATCTTAGGTTATCTCAGGCCCAGCCAAGCCGGCGGCGTTTCAGGATATTGTTGATAAATGGGTTTGGCTTTGCATAGTAGAGTTTTAACTTGCTCTTACAGATGTAGCGACCAACTTTAGTTACTGACAGTGGTTTTATGAAGTGCCCCTGAGCCCATGTGGTGATATCATTTACACACTGATGTCGGTTTTTGATGCAATACCGCTTGAGGGATCAAAAGTCCGTAATATCATCACTTACGTGCAGTGATTTCTCCAGATTCTCTAAACTTTTTGATGATTTTACGGACCGTAGATGGTAAAATCCCTAAATTCCTTGCAATAGCTCGTTGAGAATTGTTGTTCTAAAACTGTTCGGCAATTTTCTTACAAAGTGGTGACCCTCGCCCCATCCTTGTTTGTGAATTACTTAGCATTTCGTGGAAGCTGCTTTTATACCCAATCATGGCACCCACCTGTTCCCAATTAGCATGCACACCTGTGGGATGTTCCATATAAGTGTTTGATGAGCATTCCTCAACTTTATCAGTATTTATTGCCACCTTTCCCAACTTTGTCATGTGTTGCCGGCATCAAATTCTAAAGTTAATGATTATTTGCAAAAAAAAAAAAAAAAAGTTGATCAGTTTGAACATCAAATATGTTGACTTTGTAGCATATTCAATTGAATATTGGTTGAAAATAATTTGCTAATCATTGTATTCTGTTTATATTTACATCTTATTCAATTTCCCAACTCATATGGAAACGGGGTTTGTAAATAAACATGCAAACTACAGTCGCCGTTTTCATAGCTAGAGCTTAAAGAAATAGTTTTTAAATATGTTGTTCACCATTAGAAGAGCTCTGTCCACATGAAATAACACCCTTTAGTCATCCTTACACTCTTAAAATCCAATATAATAATGCTGTCTGAGACTGAGCCAATCAGTGGCCACGATACTGAACAGTGCGCTCTGATTGGTTCGGTCTCCTCAAGTGGCCAATACTACTGTAGTATTGGTTATTTTAGTTTATTTAGCAATTTTTATGCTTGAAAATTCTTAATTTAACACTAATAACTTATAGAATATACTAAAAGGGACGGCGTGGCGCAGTGGTAGTGTGGCCGTGCGCTACCCGAGGGTCCCTGGTTCAATCCCCACCCGGTACCAACCTCGTCACGTCTGTTGTGTCCTGAGCAAGACGCTTCACCCTTGCTCCTGATGGGTGCTGGTTAGCGCCTTGCAGGGCAGCTCCCTCCATCGGTGTGTGAATGTGTGTGTGAATGGGTAAATGTGGACGTAGTGTCAAAGCGCTTTGAGTACTTTGAAGGCAGAAAAGTGCTATACAAGTACAACCCATTTATCATTTATTTATTTTAAAAAATGTATTAAAAAAAAAAGTAATGTAGTAAATTCGTAATATTTGAAGCTTGATGTGGCGACAGATGACTGTAATACGATGTTTTGATTTGGTTATTTAAATTTATTAAAATAATTGAACCATGAAGTAAAACCTAAATATGAAAATACAACTATGTTTTTACCAACCATTTATAGCTGCACATTCTAAAATATAGTAAGGAAATAAAACTGCAACATTTATTTAAAAAATAAAAATTAAAAAAAGAGTAAAAAAAAGCATTATTTATTGACAAAAGTTTTTAAAATGTGTACTGATAACACTAAAACATAATATGGTTTTTCATCTCCAACACAAAGCTGACATTTAAGCTGTTTTTGTTTCAATTTTGAAAAGCTCCTTAGTAGGATTGTGACAATACATCGAAATATTGCAGTCTTTTTTTCTGGTGCATTTGCATTAGCAACAGCTAATCTGGCAAACGCCACTGCGGCAACTAGAAGAAGAATTAAAGACACTACAGTATGCAAAATGAGTTGCAAAAGATGCTTAATATAATGGATGAAATATATTTTTACTTGTTTTTGTTTCAACCCTATTACTGCAAGCATCAACATTTCGAGAGATTATTGTGAACCCAAACATTGCATGTCGTATTTCATCTGCTAAAGCATTCACTCCCAAATCCATTCCAGATAATTTCTCCTGCAGGTAAACTTTACAGTATTACAAACAATGAACTATATAGTAAATACTTAGTGTTGTAATATATTATTAATGCACAACAAAACCCTCCACTAAGTAGTTAAATAATATGGTGTTTTTTTCCCTACCTTTAAAGGGAAACTTCACTTTTTTTTTATTTCGCCTATCATTTACAATCCTTATGTAACAGCAGAACACATATGTTTTTGTTTTAATGTATTCAAGCTCTTAAATAAACATTATCAAAAATCCACTAGCTATGAAGCTAATGGGATTTGCTCTCCACGCCTCAAAAGCGCTCTAAAACATCTAAAAATATTTTATATACATGCTGTAAGTATATATGTAAAGTAGTAACAGGCACATGCATGATAACATGTAATATCTACTTATATTGCTCATTTTAAGCATGGCGTATTATTTTCACAGACTCATCACAGCGTTCACTTTTCCCTTCAACGACAACACTACTAATCATGGCAGACTTCATGAAAGCCAACAACGATTAATTTGGGACAATTGATGATCCAGAACTCTACATTTTTGAGCTTGAACATAAGGAGGATGAGCTACAAGTTTTAGAAGCTAACTGATAAGCAGATCTCCCGTCCAAAGGCAAAACCTAGTAACTCACTTCTAGCTGATTTTGTGAAAACAAAGGAAAACCAATCTATCTTGATGCTGTCTTACAAAGATCTTCAAAGTCGTCAAACGTATAGATGTTTTCTTGAACTTGCCGATTGAGCCATGGATTGAATCTGCTCTCATGAACGTGTGCCCTTTCTCCGGATATTTTATCACAATCTCGGGTGGGCCCCATTCTGCGTTTGCACATTGGGCAAGAGCCGTGTACAGCGTCCAGTTTTTATTTTGACCTCCACAGTTATCTGCCCAAAAGAGTATGCAAGGGGAAGAATCAAGAACAATACATTAATGAAGGTGCTTGCAACGTCCTGGGCCAATCTTCCAAATATCCCCCTCGTGCCATAATATCACATAATCAGGTTGACCGTCGGCCCCCATTTGTGCAAATGTCTCATTAAAGACAATAAGGCGACTGACAAAGAAGCTCCGATTGGTCCCTTGAGATACTAGATTTTTCTGTTGTATCTACGCGGTTATGTGGTAGTTGCTAGGTCCTGCCATGCGCGTAACAGCTTATTTACGGAACAAATTACAATATCGCATACATTAATGTAAAGCATATCACCTAGGAACTCCAAAATTATTATCAGCTCAGTTTTGACCAAAATTGAGTTACTGGGTTTTGCCTTTGGACGGGAGAGATCCAGCAAGTAGCAGTATTGCTAAGTGCTAAACAAGAAATAAAATCTATGATCATAATGAAACAATGACTTACTGTACAATTTCTGCTTTCACTGGGATGTCCACTGATGGGTTGTTTATTTCTCCCGTTTGGATGAAGAATTAATTTTAATCCTCACGCAGTAAAAACTAAATGGGCGACCATCGTTTTGTCTTTCTCACCATCTCCGGGTATAAGTCGAATGTCACAGTTGACCAACGTCTCTGTTAATGGCCGCAACCTTCTCCAATACAAGCGAGAGGCAAGATTTAATAATCTAGATTTAACTTTCATCAGCTCAGAGGAGAGGCAGCAGCAGCGGCTCAGTACGTCAATTTAGCAGCATAAGCTAGTTACCTCGCTGTAATTACGGTGCTCTTGAAAATAGTTTGTCTGCATTAGCTCTTATCATAACGATATCGCTAATACTTGGTTAATTTTAGGTCACAAGATGTAATGGAGTATTGTTGGCGGTTTTTGGATGTTTTTTTTTTTAGAGTACTCCCATTAGCTGCATTGTTCGCCACTTCATCCATCCATCCATCCATTTTTCTACCGCTTATTCTCTTTGGAGTGGCGGGGGGCGCTGGTGCCTATCTCAGTTACAATCGGACGGAAGGCGGGGTACACCCTGGACAAGTTGGCCCTATTTTAAATGAATTAATTAAATAAAGTCCCAAAAATGTCGCACAAACACTTGATGTGGCGAAATTATTCTCTGCATTTGACCCATCACCCTTGATCCCCCCCTGGGAGGTGAGTGGAGCAGTGAACAGCAGCAGTGGCCGCGCCCGGGAATCATTTTTGGTGATTTAACCCCCAATTCCAACCCTTGATGCTGAGTGCCCTGCAGGGAGGTAATGTTTCCCTATTTTTATAGTCTTTAGTATGACTCTGCCGAGGTTTGAACTCACAACCTACCGACCTCAGGGCGGACACTCTAACCACTAAGCCAGTGGTTCTCAAATGGGGGTACGCATACCCCTGGGGTTACTTGAAGGTATGCCAAGGGGCATGTGAGATTTTTAAAAAATATTCTAAAAAATAGCAACAATTCAAAAATCCTTTATGAATATATTTATTGAATAATACTTCAACAAAATATGAATGTAAGTTCTTAAACTGTGAAAAAAAATACAACAATGCAATATTCAGTGTTGACAGCTAGATTATTTTGTTGACATGTTCCATAAATATTGATGTTCAAGATTTTTGTTTAGAATGAAGTTCATGAATCCAGATGGATCTCTATTACAATCCCCGAAGAGGGCACTTTAAGTTAATGATGTAGAAATCTTGATTTATAATTGAATCACTTGGTTTTTTTTTTCAACACCTTTTTAGTTATTTTTATATCTTTTTTTTTCCAAATAGTTCAAGAAAGACCACTACAAATGAGCAATATTTTGCACTGTTATACAATTTAAGAAATCAGAAACTGATGACATAGTGCTGTATTTTACTTCTTTATCTCTTTTTTTCAACCAAAAATGCTTTGCTCTGATTATGGGGTACTTGAATTAAAAATTTTTTCACAGGGGTTACATCGATGAAAAAAGGTTGAGTTAGAATGCATAAAAAAAAAAAATATATACAGTATGTGTTCTTGTCCCGCATAGGGTGCAGTTCCCCTGTAAGTTCTTGCAACGTGCAAATATCCAGAGTAAATGACCATAAATGTTTGTGTTTTCTTTTAATTAAATTTGTTGAGCAACCACAGCCCAATAATTGTCGTCTCCCCTGCGCAGGAGAGAAGCCTTTCATCTGCGAGATCTGTGGCAAGAGCTTCACCAGCCGGCCCAACATGAAACGCCACCGCCGCACCCACACGGGCGAGAAGCCGTACCCCTGCGACGTGTGCGGCCAACGCTTCCGCTTCTCCAACATGCTCAAGGCTCACAAGGAGAAGTGCTTCCGGGTCACCAGCCCCGTGGTCCTGCAGACTAGCGGCCCGCACGTGCCTGTCGGAATCTTTGCCAGCACCTTCTCCGCCACCACCACCACCAACACTTCTTTGTCTTCTCCTGGCCCCGGACCCTCCAGCGCCACCGCGCCCACTGCCAACAACGCGGCCCCCCTGGCCCTCAGCCCACCGGGGGCGTCCTTGCCCCCACGAGGCCCTTTGGGACACACCTTCTCCCACGTGCAGATCCACTCGGCCTCCCCTCACCACCACCACCACCCCCACCACCACCACCCCCAGCAGCACCTTTCAAACGCGCCCCAACCCAACCTCCACGCCCACCACCACCTGGCCGTACCCCCGGTCTCCCACCTGCCCCCTCCCCCGGCCCTTTTTAAGAGTGAGCCCCTGAACCATTGTGGGCATGAAGACAGCACCTACCTGCACCACATGGCTCCCGCTGACAAGGCTCCCGGCGCTCCTCAACATCACTGACTCGCAAGCCCCACCATTTTCCCCACCGCCTCAGTCTCTTAGACCCTGACATAAACACACCCGTGGATGGCGCTCTCACAGGTAGATCACATATTTAGCATTATGTACATTGTGTCTTCACTCAGACTACTCAAACTGGAATCGTGATTATTATTATTATTTTTTTTTTTACCAAGTCGAGCCTTGTTTCCGCTAAATGGTACCATTCCGTTCATCACTTTGCACATTCAAAGCTCTTTTTTTTTATTCTCCAGTATTGCATTTTCAGCCTCCTTTTTGTCGGAGTACCGATCGCAAAGATGTGATTTGATTTGTTTGTATAATTGCTCTACTGAGAGTTGCCTCTTGGAATATAAGGAGGTATTTAAACAAGGGGTGTCCCGATTCGATACTAATATTGGATATCTGTCTGATATCGGCAAAAACAAAACAAGTATCGGATGATATCGGCTTGCATCTAAAATCTCCGACACAAGCAGTCCTGCAAGTGTTTACTGGACAGTCAGTTAACATCTACAAGTGCTCCTAAAAGTAAACAAAGTTGGGCGTTTGTTTTATTTCAGTTAAGTCATTTACAAAATGTAAACATTGTATGCTTTAGGCTTCTAGAAGCAAGCAGCTACACAACAGCTAAGCACACAAGCGAGACAGACATACGTAATAATTAACGGAACAATATTTCAGTCAATAGTAACAAGTATCAAATATCTATAGTTGCATATTACTTACACATCAGGGTTAAAGCGCATTTTTAAGTAACCAGTAACAAACGTGTTCGCATCATTCAACTTACTGCATCAGGAGCTTAACTGAATAAATTATCCTGACCACTGTGTCACAAAAAACACTTTACCACTCTACTTTAAAAGCATAAATATGTCATAAGTTTACTGTTTTTCATACTTTGTATTGTTCTGAGTAATTTCACCTGATCAATACTTGTATAACATTTCACACTACACAATTGTTAAAGTATCTACTATGAATCGTGCTAGTAACAGCCAATATTCAAGGCTCCAATATCGTATCCAAACTGAAGAAGTTGTATTGGCACACCCCTAATTTACACAAAAGTATTTTTAGAGGTGCAAATGTTCTTTTTTTTTTTAACGTGGTTTCGTTATTTTTTTGCATCTAGACGTTTAAAACTGCTCAGTTGACAATGACAGTGAATTTTTACGTCCTAAAATATTTATTTTGCGGCACCTTTTTGTCAGGCAATTGGTTGTAAAAACAGGGTATAGTTTAGGGCGGACTTAAACTACTATCCATAAATTGGTCAACAGAGAATTACCAATTGGTGATTGTTAGGGACTGTTTACTCAAGACGAAAACCAGATTAAAAACGATGTCGTTTTTCACAGATTTTTTTTTTTTTTAGAGGAACACACTTTTTAAAATCGTGAATCTCTGCCAAAACCAAGAATATTTACATTTCAACATGATGGAAACAAAGTGCCATCAACAATGTTGTCTTTTGTTGTTTGCTTATTTAACGATATCAGAATTGCACCGTATGAAATTGCCGCGGTAGAGTCATCGTTTATTGCGGTTGAATAGAAATCTATAAAATAGCATTATTAATACATTTTTTATTTTCATAAAAAAGGGACAAGCGGTAGAAAATGGATGGACGGATGCAGGATGGCTGTGTAACAATATCAATAAAATATTTAAATGATGTCCTCCTATTGGCTCGGATTTTAACTATTTGATTTCCGCTCTTAAAGTCTTCCTGTGTCCAGGGTCTTATTTACCAAGTTTGTAAACGATAACAAAAATGACAAGGTTTTTTTCATTGTATCGACATTATCCGGCTCTTATTATTACTGTTAATATTTGTGTCGTTTCACACACTTTTGTTTACATTCAAAAGCCTTACTTTAGCGGTCGGCATGGCTTATTGTATCCTTCTACGGCATGTAATGTACACCATTTTTAGCTTGTCCTCGTCCTTCCAAGAATAATAGTTTATTGGCCGCCATGGAGGCGAAGAGTGCTGATTTAATGGGGAACTGCCTATCGTTCACAATCATTAAGACATGACGATGGATGGAATTTGTTTTTATTGCATTCTATATGGTAAATAAATGCGATCAAAAGTGTGCTTACAATGATGGAAGCCCCTAAAATACATCCAAACACCTCCTTTAAGGTTTTATGTACATGTTGTAAGTATATATGTAATCTAGTAACAGTCACATTTATAATAACATTTAATATTTACGTATTTTCATTATTTTAAGCATACACAGCACATTCATTTAAAAAAACGCATTATCACCTTCGCTATTTGCTTTTTTCTTCATCGCTGCAGACTTTATGAGAGCCAACATACATAATAAAACATCTCTTACTGTACAATGTCTTCTGTCGTTAGGGGGCCGACTGCTGGAATGTTCATATATTCCCATTGAGATTAAAAATGTCTCGTAATCCTCGCAAAGAAACGAGGCGGGGGTGGAACAAGCGCTTTTGTATTGTTCTTGCCAGGTCCTAAATGGCTGTCCGAGTGTCCCAACTTGTTCAGATTTTATCCTCAGCTATCCACTTTTCAGGTGAGATGCATAATTTATGATCTAAAGTAAACTTACAGGCAGCAAGGAAGCGAGGAAACAGCAGACCACTCGATGTAAACATAGGCACACATGGTAGTTATCGCGTCGCCGCTATAAATAGTTTGTCTGCGTTAGCGCTTATAATAATATCATTAATACCTCGCTAATATTCAAGTCTTGAAATGTAAATGGGGTGTTGTTGCTGCTTTTTGAATGATTATCGGATTTTAAGGGTGGGATAGTGCAGCCCCCATTGACTTTTATTCACATTTATTTAATCTTTAGAATGCGTTAAAAAAACAAAATACATCCGTCATGTCTTTCACAGTGATTGTGAATGACGATAGGCAAAGTTCCCCAAAAAGTGCATTTCCCCTTTACGAGCAGCTTTACACTGTGGAGGGACGTTAGCTGTTATTGAGGATGCTACATTGAACGTATAGCTTTTATAGTTTTTAATTTTCCTGAGGGAATTCTCCTGAAGGATTTAATAAAGTACTATCTATCTATATGCAATGTGTCATCACAATGCATTGTCATAATGTAATTATAGTATTCAAATTTATATCATGTAGATTCGGGGTCTCAAACACGCGGCCCGCACCTTGTTGTGAAAATTTAATGTTGGTGCGGCCCGCTAGTTTTATATGAATGGGGCTTTACAGCGTCATACATGGATACCCTCGATTTTTCCGGGAGACTCCAAATTTTCAGTGCCCCTCCAGGGGTAATCATTCTCCCGAATTTCACCCTAACAACAATATTACGAGGGACTCCATGGAGGAACTGCCTTTAACGTCCTCTACAACCTGTACAAACATCGTGCCAGCCCAGCCACATGTTGTGTTTGGCTTTTGAAGACGCAGTAAGCGACTGCAAGACATAGTTGATCAACAGCCATACAGGTCACACTGAGGGTGGCCGTACAAACAACTTTTTCCCTGTTACAAATATGTGCCACACTGTGAACCCACACCAAAAAAGAATGACAAACACATTTTGGGAGAACATCTGCACCGTGACACAACATAAACACAACAGAACAAATACCCAGAATCCCATGCAGCCCTAACTCTTCCGGGGTACAATATACACCCCCACAACCCCACCCCGCCCCCTATTGTAGCCTGGAATAGTTCGGGCTGCATTGGATTCTGGGTATTTGTTCTGTTGTGTTAATGTTCTGTCACAGTGCGGATGTTCTCCCAAAATGTGTTTGTCAATCTTGTTTGGTGTGGCTTCACAGTGTGTCGCATATTTGTAACAGTGTTAAAGTTTTTTATACGGCCACCCTCAGTGTGACCTGCATGGCTGTTGATCAAGTATGTCTTACAGTCACTTCCGTGGGTCTGCAGAAGCCTCATACAATATGTGACTGGGCCGGCACACTATAAGGTGGAAAAGCGGACGTGACGGTAGATTGTAGAGGACGCTAAAGGCAGTGCCATCACGACACGCCCTTAATATTGTTGTCCGAGTGAAAACCGGGAGAATGAATGCCCCGGGAGATTTTCGGGAGGGCCACTGATATTCGGTTGTTTCCCGGAAAGATAGCGAGTGTTGGCAAGTATGTTGCTAGGGCAGGAAAGCCATTCAAAGAAGGTGAATTCATTTAAAAGTGCATGTTAGATTTTTTTAAGAAATCTTTTCTTGCGGCCCAGACTCACCCAGTTTCTGCATCCAGTGGCCCCCAGGTATGAGTTTGAGACCCCCGATGTAGATTGTTTACATCCGCAATGTAGTGAAGACGCAGATTGGAAGCGCGATGTAGCGAGGGATTACTGTACCCCCCAAATTTTTGTTAAATGTATTCACATTCCGCGGCTTTATTTACAAGCTACCTTTACATCCCCATTGTTCACCAATTTTGCTTCGCGTTTATTTTCTTTTGTGGTATTGCTTTATTTGTCCGATCTACAAAATTGTGCCATTTGGTGGAAACATGGTGAGTGTTCCAGCTGTCCACTTGTGATGAGGTCATCCCTGGTGTGTGAATGTCGGGCTGCTTTCGTCAAAGCCGAACGTACACATTTGTCCTCAGAATCGCATTTTTAAGATGTTTATTTTCCCCTCTGGATGGTTCTCTGAGCATTTACCAGTGGAAGAACTGTTCTCTCTCTTTCTTGTCACTTTTTTTTTTTTTTACTGGCGCTCCTCCCCATAGCAATACCCTTCCCACCCAGCGCCACCAAATGTCCCATGGATGTTGACACCGGTTGGACCAGTCGAGCAAGAACGCAGTGCCATCATTTACAGCGCAAGAGGAGGAAGGAGGTCGCAGTTGATTGTTTTAAAGAACAAGGTTTTGTACGTGAGAACGAGGCGTATCGGAGGTGCAACGGTGCTTTCCACTCATCAATTGCTTCGAAATTTAACAACTCAAGCCCCGCCCCCGTATCCACATGTGCAGTCTCTCAAGGCCTCGCTTCTCTAAAGTGGACCGGAACCAGGAGATGTTTGTTTGAAGACTCAGGTTTTGCAGGAAGTGCCGTGTATCGCCTTTTTGTCTGCGATGGTCCGCACGCAAGCATCCTATCCTCCTCAGAGACGATACGGGTTCTCACGTTAAAGCTCATTTAACGTGCTCACTACACACACACACACATGCACCTGATCATCTTTCGACATGCGCTTTTTTTTTTGGCTGTGTTAGGATTTCGGAAAGTGACTCTGCTCCCTTCAGACAACTTTGGATCCACACGGGCTTGTCTTAATTGTTGAATGTTTTTTTTTTTTTGGGAACCCCTTATAGACAGTGGATGAGCGCAAAAAAAAAAGACCTTGTTAAGACAAATGTATCAGCCGATAGTGAGAATGTCATCACTGACTGTTATCTAACGTGCAAAAAAGCCCCCAAGCCACCATTAGATGTGTTGTATATCCTCCTGGGAACCAGCGTCCACTGCAGTGGACATTTGTTATTAGTCCATTCCTTTGGTCAGTGTTGCACAAGTTGAGTAAACAATTGTCGTGGTATGCAAGTCACAAATTAATTTTATGTTCCGCTCTGGCAATTTTTTAGGGCCGTGATTCGATTCGATTCTTGATTCAAAATCAATACTTTTTAATAACATTGGGTGCCAGTTCTATGATTAACTACATTCCTCCATAAAATAGAGAAACCGCTGTGACAAATTTCCATATTACGTAAAAGAAAACTGGTTTTGTTGAATTAAATTCTACCCAAACATTTAATAAAGGTAAATACAAATAAGGCAACAAGAGAATTTTCTAAAGGAAATCTGTACAGCAGATACGATCATCTACATCAGGGGTGTCAAACGTACGGTCTTATGTTTTATCGAGCAGGTTTTATCTGGCCCGCGGGATGAGTTTGCTAAGTATAAAAATTAATCAAAATTTTTTTTTTTACATAAGAAACAGCTCTTCTAAATGTGTCCACTGGATGTCGCAATAACAATTATTTGTATCTTTGAAGACGATGCTACATATGTACAAAATAAACCACGTTAGTACATCAGTCGAGAAAAATGATCAAACTACATAAATAACATCCTGTAATTTAGATTTAGATTTATTAAAGTTAAAGGTTGGTCCCCTTTGGGGAAATTAATTTTCACTGCCGTACATTTAAACAATAGACATTACACATCACAAATAAAAATAACAAAAAGACATCGTACATGACCAACACATTTACAGGCTTGTCAGACAGGTCGGCCGGGCCTTAATTTGATTTTGATATACCGGTAATTTTTTTATCTTGATAGATTGAAAATGAACAACAATGAGTTGACTGATGAACATAACATAATTTATTCATAAAATGTAAGTAACGACAAATAAAGATAGAATAGAATACCATTAGCCACTACAGGTAATTGTAAAAAAAAAAAAAAAAAAAACATGATTTCTAGAATTTCAGAATATGCTTTTATTTTTAAAGAAGGAAAACAATCTGAAGTTGTCTTTATTTTTAAGTTATCGTGCCAAGATTTTACCAGTCCGGCCCACTTTTGAGTAGATTTTTCTCCATGTGGCCCCCCGTCTAAAATGAGTTTGACACCCCTGATCTACATCAACATCATGATTTGCCTGAGTGGATGGACAGGACCATACTTGCCAACCCTCCCGATTTTCCCGGGAGACTCCCGAATTTCAGTGCTCCTCCTGAAAAATCCCCCGGGGCAACCATTCTCCCGGATTTCTCCCGATTTCCACCCGACAACAATATTGGGGGCGTGCCTTAAAGGTACTGTCTTTGGCGTCCTCTACAACCTGTCGTGACGTCCACTTTTTCCTCCATACAAACAGCGTGCCCAGTCACATAGAATATGCGGCTTACATATACACATACGTGAATGCAAAGCAAACTTGGTCAACAGCCAGACAGGTCACACTGAGGGTGGCCGTATAAACAACTTTTACACTGTTACAAATATGCGCCACACTGTGAACCCACACCGAACAAGAATGACAAACACATTTCGGGACAACATCCGCACCGTAACAGAACTGAACAAATACCCAGCACTAAATCTTCCGGGACGCTACAATATAATTTTTTCAGTTACATGAGTGCTCCGCTGTCAAAGATCATCTCTATGACAGCACTCTAGTGTTTGTGAGAACCTACTACAAAAATGTGGGACCCTTCCCAGTTGAAATTGCCCAAATGGTGAAAAAGAGAGGACCTAAAAGGGAACCCTGGGGAACACCACTAGTATAACTAAAGAAGTTGACGACTACTCACTGCACCTGCAGTAAACAAGCTACAGCAACACCTTAGTTACATAAAATACGATACAAAAAAAAATGGGAGAGGACTTAAAGCGGTGCCTTGAGGAACGCCTCAGTTAAATTTGCTCTATTTGTTAGCAGGTGTTCAAACATGTCCAAGTTCCTCTTTACAACAGGAGGGAATTTGCTGCAAAAATGTTTACCCGGCTTGCAGTCTTTTTGCCGAGTCCACATCGTGGTGGCCCAAGGCTTTTTTGCACAGTAATGTACGTTTTTATGTTTGCAAAACAACATAGATGCGCACAGATTTGAATATAGAAACATACCAAAATCCCCGCCGGCCCAATGTGGTTGTAGCATTAAATTGACTTGTCTTGCCACACTGAAGTGGTTTAAGTGAGTAGTTTCCCGTCGTTTATACACAGCCGCTCGTCATCCCACTCGCAGTACTGCTCTTTGTCTCGTTTGACGTTTTTTTTTTTTTTTTTTTTTTTTCCCATTTGTATTCTCTGCACTTTAGCGCTGCGTGGGAAGCGACGGGGTTGTGGAACAGATTGCAGTCCAGGCTGCGTGAGGAATGGTTGACATTGAGTGGATGGGTTTTCTTTTGTTTGTTTTTTAAAGGCAAGGAAAGGAGGAGAATGCCGGGTGTTGTGGAAGGGACCGTAGCGAAACGTAACAATTGTTTTTCTTTGAACGTGCGCAAAACAAAGAGAACTACTTGGGGACAGTTTTCCTCCTGCTTTGCCGACCACACACTTTGCCCTTCCACGCTTTTTTTTTAATTTTTTTTATCTGCAATACATTCTTTTTTTTTTGTTTATTTGTTAGTTCAAATTGCCGGATTATACTCCTCCTCCTTTCTTTGCTTCATAGAATGCACTTTCTACTAAAATTCTTGGCTAGTTGCGAAAAATAACATTGTATATTCTAAGATGTTTTAAAACAGCAAACAACAGATAAATCATTATTATACTTCCCCCTTGCCCCTACTTTGTATTTCTAACCACTTAATGTAGCATTATTGTGTATTTTATTATTATTGTTGTATCTGGTACAAAATGTGCAGCTTTATAAGGTTTGTCTCTTCTTTTTTTTTTCTTTTTTTTTTTTTGGTATGTTCTCTGGAGATTTGAGAAGTTGGGCCTTTTTTTTTGATAATGTACATTTAACTGACTGCTAACTTTAAAGTAAAAACCAGTAGCCACGAGAATCTCGCCCGCGTCTGTGCTTGACTTTATCTGCCTGTGGATGCGGACGGTTGCCCCCGACAACAAGAGGCCAAAGGGCCTTCAACTCCAGGTAACTTTCACAACTGCTTCCTTTATCTCAAACGTGCGGTTATTTAACCTCCCTCTTTTTTTCAGGGGCAAAGAGTTTGTGGCACCATACCAGTGACTAGAGCATGCTTCCTGACTGCACGTGAGGTTTCTATCTGGAAGAGTTCTTTCTGTTTTTTTGTTTATTTGTTTTTACTGCAGATAAGCGATAAAAAAAGTAACATGTATTGTATTTCCAAGCAGTGGCCATGACCTGCTCTTACCTTGGACTCAACTTCTCTAACTGGGTCACTCGTGAGAACAGTGTCCTTTGGGGTGGACATTTCTGCTTTGCATTGCAGAGCTGATGTTTGTTTTCTAACAAAATGTATACCAATGACAAAAGAAAAAATCGACCAAAAACAACTGTCCACTGCAGAGGAAGCTTCTTCTCACTATAGAGTTTATTGCAGGGGTCCCCAAACTTTTTGACCACCCTCGGAGTCCACTAATTGACTGAAAGAGCGCGCACTTGCCGCGCTCTCGCCCGACTTCGCACCGCAAGCGTGATGGCGTCATGTATAGATGGGAAGATGAGCGGCTAGGAGACCCAGTAACAAGCAGTAGAAAATGGATTGATGAATGGGTGAAAAGGGACAGATTGAAAGTATGATAAAAATAATAATAATGGAAAAAAAAAAAATCATAATTTTTTTTACCTAGTATTTTTTACCCAGTAACAAGCGGTAAAAAATGGATTGATGAATGGGAGAAAAAGGACAGATAAAAAAAATAAATTAATTAAAAATACATTTTTTAAACTATTTTTTTACCCATTAACAAGCTGTAGAAAATGGATTGATGTATGGGCGAAAAAAGACAGATTAAAGAAAATAATAATTAAAAATATATTTTTTTCAACTATTTTTTTTTACCCATTAACAGGCTGTAGAAAATGGATTGATGGATGAGAGAGAGAGAGAGAGATTTTTTTTTTTTTTTAACTCAGGAAAACCCGCGAGCCTGATTTTGGACGCTGCCGGGCTGTAGTTTGGGGACCCTTGGTCTATAATTTAGGGGCGGTATGGCGTAGTGGGTAGAGCGGCCGTGCCAGAAACCTGAGGGTTGCAGGTTCGCTTCCCACCTATGGACATCAAAGTCGCTGCCGTTGTGTCCTTGGGCAGGACAATTCACCCTTTGCCCCCGGTGCCGCTCACACCGATGAATGAATGATAGGTTGGTGGTCAGAGGGGCCGTAGGCGCTAACTGGCAGCCACGCTTCCGTCAGTCTACCCCAGGGCAGCTGTGGCTACTGATGTAGCTTACCAGCACCAGGTGTGAATGAATGATGGGTTCCCACTTCTCTGTGAGCGCTTTGAGTATCTAACAATAGAAAAGCGCGATATAGATCTAATGCATTATTATTATTATAATTTCATTGAGGACCACATCGCAGTTATGGCCTTTCCTTTTAACAACACTCAGTAAACGTTTGAGAACTGAGGAGACCAATTTTTTGAAGCTTTTCAGGTGGAATTCTATCCCATTCTTGCTTGATGTACAGCTTAAGTTGTTCAACAGTCCGGGGTCTCCGTTGTGGTATTTTAAGCTTCAAAATGCGCCACACATTTTCAAAGGGAGACAGGTCTGGACTACAAGCAGGCCAGCCTAGTACCCACACTCTTTTACTATGAAGATACGCTGTTGTAATACGTGCAGAATGTGGCTTGGCATTGTCTTGCTGAAATAAGCAGGGGCGTCCCGGAAAACAACGTTGCTTGGATGGCAACATATGTGGCTCCAAAACCTGTGTGTACCTTTCAACATTAATGGTGCCTTCACAGATGTGTATGTTACCCATGCCTTGGGCATTAATTCACCCCCATGCCATCACAGATGCTGGCTTTTGAACTTTACGCCTATAACAATACAGATAGTTATTTTCCTCTAATGGTCCGGAGGACACGACATCCACGGTTTTCAAAAACCATTTGAAATGTGGACTCGTCAGACCACAGAACACTTTTCCACTTTGCAACAGTCCATCTTAGATGAGCTCGGGCCCACCGAAGGCGGCGGCGTTTCTGGGTGTTGTTGATAAATGGCTTTGGCTTTGCATAGTAGAGTTTTAACTTGCACTTACAGATGTAGCGACAATCTTTAGTTACTGATAGTGTTTTTTTGAAGTGTTCCTGAGCCCATGTGGTGATATCCTTTACACACCGATGTCTGTTTTAAATGCAGAACCGCCTGACCTTTACATGCAATGATTTCTCCAGATTATCCAAATCTTTTGATGATATTACGGACCGTAGATAGTGAAATCCCCAAATTCCTTGCAATAGCTGGTTGAGAAATGTTGTTCTTAAACTGTTGGACAATTTGCTGACGCATTTGTTCACAAAGTGGTGACCCTCGCCCCGTCCTTGTTTGTGAATGACTGAGCATTTCATGGAAGCTGCTTTTATACCCAATCGTGTCACCTACCTGTTCCCAATTTGTCTGTTCACCTGTGAGATGTTCCAAATAAGTCTTTCTCCGTCTTTTGTGCCACTTATGCCAGCTTTTTTGAAACAGGCCGCAGGCATCAAATTCTAAGTGAGCTAATATTTTCCAAAAAAATAACAGTTTCTCAGTTCGAACGTTAAGTATCTTGTCCTTGCAGTCTATTCAATTGAATTTAAGTTGAACATATTTTTTAAATCATTGTATGCTGTTTTTATTTACCATTTACAAAGTGCCAACTTCACTGGTTTTGGGTTTTGTAATACACATGTTTAAAAGACATGCAATGGCACGCAGTACCTGGTATTTTTCTGTCAATATTGGAATAACATGAAACAGCATCCAACCGCAGTAGTTTTCAAAAAGTATGACAGAAGGCCTCCAAAAAGGTGTGCGTTTTCTCGCTGCACTGTAGGTGTTCTGTGTGAGTCCGTGAGGGTCTCAAGAGGAGTGATTCATCGTGAGTGAGTGGGCGCTCGCCTATAGATAATAACACGCTGTCGGAACGTCTCCCTGTTGGCTGTGGGCACAGTCGCCGACCCAGCTGTGAGTTGTTGAGCCTGGAGAGGTGAGGAGGAGGAGGAGGAGGAGGAGGAGGGCATGCGTGGTAGCAGGCAGATAAGAAAAGAAAAAGTGGAGGCGGGGGTTCTTTTCATGCTGGGGTTAGTAAGTGGTGGTCTTGCCTATCAACCTGCAAGTGTGCCACAAATAAGCGACTTCGGTTCCGTTGCTGGAATGATACGCTCATTTTTTACCAACAGTTACTGTCTTTCAAGTGTGGAAAAAATTCTTAACTCTTACAAGCCTAAAAATAAATTAACGTGTCAACTCATACAAAGTGTAAAAAAAAAAAATGCTTAAAGTCCTACTGAAATGAGATTTTCTTATTCAAACGGGGATAGCAGGTCCATTCTATGTGTCATACTTGACCATTTTGCGATATTGCCATATTTTCGCTGAAAGGATTTAGTAGAGAACATCGACGACAAAGTTCGCATCTTTTAGTCGCTAATAAAAAAAGCCTTGCCTGTACCGGAAGTAGCAGACGATGTGCGCGTGACGTCACGGGTTGTGGAGCTCCTCACATCCTCATATTGTTTATAATCATGGCCACCATCAGCGAGAGCGATTCGGACCGAGAAAGCGACGATTTCCCCATTAATTTGAGCGAGGATGAAAGATTCGTGGATGAGGAAAGTGAGAGTGAAGGACTAAAAAAAAAAAAGACGAGGGCAGTGGGAGCGATTCAGATATTAGACACATTTACTAGGATAATTCTGGAAAATCCCTTATCTGCTTATTGTGTTACTAGTGTTTTAGTGAGATTATATGGTCGTACCTGTACAACCTGAAAGTCGGAGGTGTGTGACCACGGGTGTGGTGACCGCCAGTGTCTCCGAAGGAAGCCACGTTTCTCGACAAGGCGAAGGCAGCCGTGCTTAGATTTTTTTTTTTTTCCTCCACGGTGTAAGCATCCGGCGGTTGGGGGCGGCCGGTGGGAGGAGGCAAGAGAATCCGCAGCTGCAGGAGGAACGACGCAAGCTCTCCGCTCATGTCTACGGTAAGAGCCGACTTATTACCGCCATTTTCTCAGCGAAACCCGTCGGTTGACATGTGGTAGGGAACCATGTTCGCTTGACCGCTCTGTTCCATAGTAAAGCTTCACCGTCATCTTTCGGGAATGTAATCAAGGAAACACCGGCTGTGTTTGTGTTGCTAAAGACGGCCGCAATACACCGCTTCCCACCTACATCTTTCTTCTTTGACGTCTCCATTATTCATTGAACAAATTGCAAAAGATTCATCAACACAGATGTCCAGAATAATGTGTAATTATGCGAT
>NC_084617.1:14056016-14093516 GCF_033978795.1 Nerophis ophidion
GATTGCGGTCTCATCCGCGGAGTCCGCGGATAAACCGCGGGTTGGGCGGGTGACATGACGAAGAGATAGATTTTAATTAGTTTCGGGCGGGTGGCGGTTGAATCATTCGGAAATATTTGATATACGTGGTTCAGGGATCGGTATCATTTACCATTCAAAGAGCCATTTAAGTCTCGTGTCACAAAGTGAAGGAGACAATAGGAAACCCAAACATTCTCTAAAATGACTGCCGGCAGTCACCCAGTTAACAAATATTAGGGCGTGCTATAAAGCCATTGAGTTTGTCGCTTCCTACAACATGTACGATCTGCTTGCCAGTCCAGCAACATGTTGTGTGTGGCTTCCACAGACACAAGCACATGACTGCAAGGCATACTGGGTGACACAGTACACTAATGGTTGTGATATAAACAATTTTAACACTCTTAGTAATATGCGCCACGCTGTGAAGCCACACCAAACAAGAATGACAAACACATTTCGGGAGAACACCCTCCCAGTAACACAAAATAAACGCAACACAACAAATACCCAGAATCCTTTGCATCCATTACAATTCCTGACTATTTTATACACCCCGCTATCAGCAAACACCCCCCGTGCGTTGGTAAGGTGGGCGGGGTAAAATATATTCAGGGGTGTCACGGATGCAAATGATTCTGGGTATTTGTTGTGTTGCGTTTATGTTGTGTTACTGTGAGGATGTTCTCCCAAAATGTGTTTGTCATTCTTGTTTGGTGTGGCTTCACAGTGTGGCACATATTAAAGTGTTAAAGTTGTTTATATCACAACCATCGGTGTACTCTGTATCACCCAGTATGCCTTTCAATCTTGTACGTGTGATTGCGGAAGCTGCATACAAGATGTCGCTGGACTAACATTATGTTCATACATGTTGTAGAAGGTGTCAAAGACAATGGCTTCACAGCACGCCCTTATTCTAGTCATCAGGATGAACACGTTTGGATATTCACGAGAACGTCAGCGGCTCCCATTGTCTTCTTTACTCTGTGAAACGGGTTTAAGTAGCTCTTTGAGTGGTACGGGTGGCCGACCTCCGATGTATTTCAACGGGCGGGTGACGGGCGATTGCGGTTCTGATAAAATGTTGGTTCTGGTGGATGACGACTTTGGCGATGCGGTTGCGGATGATATAATTGCCTATCCGCGCATCTCTAGTGTGCGGCCTTCAGTTTAAAAATGTTGGACACCTCTGCTTTAAAACAAACCCCTAACTTGGCAGAACAGCACCTCCACCTGGCTGCAAAGCAGCATGACGGGTACCAATGCATTTTAAAGGAGTCCATTTTTTTACATGACGAGATTTTTAGAGTTGCTGATAGCACAGAAGGTGAAATGATTGAAAATATTTGAAATCTGTTTCCGAGAACCACTGCTGTGTACCACCAGTGGGACTCGCGCCGAAATTTGAGATTATTTTCTCTTCTTTGCTCCTTTTTGAAGTAATATTCAAATTTCGAATGTTCCCCTTATTTTGCAGTAGTGGCTCCACTTCACCGTGGGATGCAGGAGAGAAGCCTTGCTGGCGCCGCAGTGCATCTTTAGACCGTGATGGGGGACTCCTTCTTCAACTGCTGTTACCTCCCACCCCGGCCCCCGGGCGAAGAGGATCCCCACATGTCCCGGGCGCGCCACGAGAACGCCGCGGCCTCCCCCATTTCCCCGGACAAGCGCTTCCTCATCCTCTTCGACTTTGACGAGACCATCGTGGACGAGACCAGCGACGACATGGTGGTGCAGACCGCCCCGGGCCAGCACCTTCCCGGCTGGTTGAAGGACACGTACCAGGAGGGCCACTACAACGAGTACATGCAGCGGGTGCTGGGGTACCTGGCCGAGCAGGGCGTCACCGAGAGCGACATACGGGGCGTCATGGAGAAGCTGCCCGCCACCCCCGGCATGCTCACCCTCCTCCAGTTCCTCCGCAACCGGCCCCCGTACGACTTCGAGGTGGTCCTGGTGTCCGACGCCAACACCTTCTTCATCGAGTCGTGGCTGAGGCGCGCCGGGGTGCGAGCGCTCTTCCACCGCATCTTCAGCAACCCGGCCACCTTCAACAGGGACGGCCGGCTGGTGCTGAAGCCTTTCCACGCCCACGGCTGCCAGCGGTGTCCGGAGAACATGTGCAAGCAGGCCGTCATCCGGGAGTACGTGTCTCGCCGGACGCAGGAGCGAGGGCGGCCCTATCAGAGGGTCTTCTACGTGGGCGACGGCGCCAACGACTTCTGCCCGGCGCTGGCCCTGGGGCCCCGAGACATGGCCTTCCCGCGGCGAGACTTCCCCATGCACCGGCTGATCACGGAGACCCACGAGAGCATGCCGGGGGAGTTCAAGGCGGTGACGGCGCCCTGGGCAAACGCGGAGGAAGTGGTGCAGCGGCTGAGGAAGATCGTGACCGAGTAGGACGGTCCCTCAGAGAAATTTCAAGGGGTCACGTAGCTTGAAGGCGACCGGGGTCATACATAAAAAAAAAAGTTTTTCACAAAGTGCACTTTTCCATGTTAGATCTCTGCAATATTCTTTACCAAGGTGCTTCTCCTTCATCTTATCTCGTAATGTATGTCATGTATGTTTAAATATTATTTTTACTCTGCAAGCCAAAGCCAACTGGAGAAAATTATTTCCAGCTACAGGAATAATAAAGCCATCAACTGAATCTGGTTTGTGTTTTTTTTCAATTTTTTTAACACAGGGGCGCTCACACTTTTTCTGCAGGTGAGCTACTTTTCAATTGACCAAGTCGAGGAGATCTACCTCATTCCTATTTATAATTTATATTTATTCATGAAAGAGACATTTTTGTTAACAAGTTAATGGTGTTTAATGATAATACAAGCATGTTTAACACACATAAATTCCTTTCTTTCATGAAGACAAGAATATAAGTTGGTGTATTTGATTCTGATGACTTGCATTGATTGGAATTAGACAGTGGTGCTGATAACGTCCGCATTCCCAAATGGAGGAAAAAAAAAAAAGTCCTCCTTTCTGTCCAATACCACATGAAAGTGGTTGGATTTGGCATCTCATTTGTCCAACTTGCATACTCGTTTTTAAACACTTTGTTATGAGAGTAGCATATGTGTGTGGCCCTTTAATGTCTGGCAGCAGGTGAGTGACGTCAGTGAGAGTGCGGGTGGGCAAGCAAGTGAGAAATTGGTCGCTGAGGGCGGTGGAGAAATACATTGGCATCAAACTCCGTAGCTTGCTAGCTTGTGCACGCTAGCTTTCTGAGACTCTTATTTTGTTAGCACAGGCAGGATGAAACAGGTCTTTTATGGTGAAGACAGGAACTGTGCAGTCGGTCTTTAGAGTTTTGACAGTAGGTACGGAGTCTCTAGAAATAAAATGTGTTTCTCTGCGTCCGCCCTGTTAGTGATTTTTTTCTTAAATATGAGCTCGCAGCAGCCAGCGTCATCTCACAAGATCCTCGGGTGCCGAGAATGTCAAACAACTGATGAAAGTGAAGTCTTGGTATGATTGATGATTGCTCATTTTTATGTGTATTTTTTAATGCCTGGCTTGAGATCGACTGACACACCCTCCGAGATCGACCAGTTGATCGCGATCGACCTAATGCCCACCCCTGTTTTAACAGGTTCCAAAGAATTGCTTCTCTAAAAAAAACAAGTATCTTCGTTTTTGGCAATGAGACAGGAGGACAGATCTGCTGTTATATCTAATTGATTAGATTATTAGTATGGTGGTGGCAGCTGCGGCGGCGATGACCAAGAACACGGAGTTGGAATGTAATTACAACACTTTATGTACATATTTATATACATATTTATATAATATTTACATATTTATTTAATATGTAACTACAAGCTCCATTCACAGACAGAGTTCCATTGCTTTTGTGAGCAGTCGAGCGAGTCAAAAGCCCCCCAAAAAATTTTTTGCCAAAATATTTGTGGCGCCCCCCACAAATAAATGAATGTGTGGGAAACCCTGTATATATAAAAATTGCCAAAAAATCTATTTGTGGCGGCCCCCACAAATAAATGAATGTGTGCGAAACCCTGTATATATGTATGTATATACTATATATGTATGTATATATATATATATATATATATATATATATGTGATATATATGTATGTATATATATATATATGTATATATATATAGGTATGTATATATGTATGTATATACTGTATATGTATGTATGTATATATATATATATATATGATATAAATGTGTATGTATATATGTATGTATATACTGTATATCTATGTATGTATGTATATACATATATATGTATATATGTGATATAAATGTATGTATATATATGTACATATGTATATATATGTATACATATGTATGTATGTATATATGTATATATCTATATATGTATATACTATATATATATTTATACATATACACAGTATATATAAAATATTTAAATAGAATAATAGTTGTATTGTCTTTCTACAGTGAAAAACAAATTTGTGTTTGACACGGCTTCATAACAAAATTAAAAAAGACATTCAAACAGGAATATATATATATATATATATATATATATATGTATATATATATATCTGGTGTTATATCTAATTATATTACATATACATATATAATGTAACCGTATAATGCCTATTCATTTAATCTGGAGCTAGAGGATGTTTAAAGAGGATCCCATGCCTAAACTTAAAATCGGAAGTATTTATATTCCCTGTTGCTGTGTTTTTCAACCTTTTTTGAGCCAAGGCACATTTTTTTCGTCCCAAAAATCCAGAGGCACACCACCAGCAGAAATCATAACAAATTAAACTCCATATATTGACAGTAAAACGTTGTTGTCGCAATTGTTGGATATGATATGGGGGGGTTTAAACTTCATTAATTACTTCAAGTTATTACAGTATGTCTCTATATACATATTTATATACATATTTATTATTTTTTTAAATACATTTTGGCCAAAGGGGGCGCATTTCAATTTCTTACACACACTTGTTATTACATATATTGACCAGAGGGGGAGCACTTTTAAAACCCATCCATCCATCCATTTTCTACCGCTTATTCCCTTTCGGGGTCGCGGGGGGCGCTGGCGCCTATTTCAGCTACAATCGGGCGGAAGGCGGGGTACCTACACAGTCAATTTGAAAAATCCCTTCTTTTTGGGACCACCCTAATTTTGATAGATTTCACCACCAGGAGGTGCAAAGGAGACATTCTCTATTAGATGCAACGATTTTCCATATTGGGACCATGATTTGTGTCCTAACTTGTTCACCGGTCCTCATATGGAAGGTACTTTTCCTTGTTGATGTCTCAAGAAGGGTAGAAATACAAGAACACACACATATTTGGGAATAAGCGGTAGAAAATGGATGGATGGATAAATATAAACAAATGATGTGGCCATGCCGCATAAACACAGTGTTGTTGTAGTGAGCGTTAGTGACCACTAGAGGGTGCAACAACCTCATGTCTATATACCACTCTGATGTCATGTAGTTGGCTGTGTCTGCCATCTAGCGGCCAAATAAATACTACTTTATATAAATCATTATTGTATGTATATATGGTGGTATAGATATTATTCCATCATACTTGTATTTAGTGCAGGTTAAATAACTGTCATGAAAAGTTGTTTTAATGTTTTGTTTTAGTTTAGCCTAAATTGATGGAATATATTCAGGTTTTATGTTAATATAGAATGTCCAAAAAACAAGTTTGACATATAATAGTTGACTGCATTGATTAAGTCAGTGTTTTTCAACCACACTAGTGTACCGTGAGATATTGTCTGGTGTGCCGCAGGAGATTCAATAATTTCACCTATTTGGGCTAAAAATATTTTTCGCAAACCAGTAATTATAATCCGCAAATGTGCCGTTGTAGAGTGTCGGTGCTGTCTAGAGATCGGCAGAGTAACAGTGTAATACTTTCCCATATCAGTAGGTGGCAGCAGGTAGATAATTGCTTTGTAGATGTCGGGCACATGGTTTGTCGTGATCACAATATGCAGACGACAGCGGGAGGCAGTGTGCAGGTAAAAAGGTATCTAACGCTTAGACCAAAAATAAACAAAAGCCAAAAGCCGCTAAGAAAAGGCTTTGAAGCATGGGGAAAACAAAGCTATAACTGAACTGGCTGCAAAGAAAACAAAAACAAAATGCTGGACGACAGCAAAGATTTACAGCGTTTGGAGCAGCAGACAGTGTCCACAAAGCACATCCGTACATGACATGACAATCAACAACAAAATAGTTAAAATTGTTACCAATATTCAGGTTTTAAGTTTTATTAGTCACATGCAGAGTACACCACAGCGGATGGCTTTTTTCCATGCTCTTCAGATATTGCGTACAGTGGGATCCAAACACTAGTTGCAGAATTTAATACAGTAAATACTAAAAATACAAACATTTGAATAGCTCTGATGTACATTAACTACAAGACAGTAAGTTGCACAATAAGTTACAGTAGTTATGGTAGAAGTATCAGTACAAGTAGACAAATACAGTACCAGTGCAAGATCAAATAGTATTACAGTATATACAGTATAGGAAGCAACAAAGATAAAGGTGTCTACAGTTCTTTAGCAGTTGAGTAGTATGAACAAAAGTAATGGAACAATATGACTTCTTTATACTCTGTTTTTTTTACAGTATAGGAAGTATATATCGATTCTGTTGTTGATAATATCAATTTTTGTTTTACTACTTTTCGATTGTTCTGTGTCATGTTTGTTGTCCTCTCAATTGCTCTGTTTATTACTCTTCTGAATGTTGCTGCATCGGGTTTGGTTTTGGAATTTGATTGCATTTTTACGGTATTGTTGTGTACTGCTTTGTTGGATTGATTAATAATAAATAAATAAAAAAATAAAATAAAATAAAATAAAATAAAATAAAATAAAATAAAATAAAAATAATAATAAAAAAAAAAAATAATAATAATAATAATAATAAATAAAAAAATAAAAAAAAAGTAACGCAAGACAAGACTTGAATCACTACACACAAGAAAACAGCAAAAAAAACTCCAAATAAGTCAGGACGTGTTGTGACAGGTGGTGACACTACACCTACTTTGAGACAAGAGCTGTCGTGATGCATGCTTGGTTATGGTTGGAATTCATATCCGACAATTGCGAGAACGACTTTTTAACTGTCAATATCGGCTACTGAGTTTCATTTTTTTAATGTTTTCTGCTGGTGGTGTGCCTTGAGATTCTTTCAATTAAAAAAAAAGTGCCTTGGCTCAGAAAAGGTTGAAAAACACATACCGTGAATTGTTTAACGTGGACCCCGACTTAAAACTTATTCAGGTGTTACCATTTAGAATAGAATAGAATATAATGGGCTTTATTGTCATTATATTTGCATATAACGAGATTAAGGACTCCAGTTTAAGGTGCAGTAGTGGGAACAAATATGGGGTAAAAATAAATAACACATAAAGGAAAAACTAAACAGACTACTATCCAATAAAAAATAATAAGCAATCCTGTACAATATACAAAACACTATAGAAATACAAAATACTGTACAATATACAGAACAAGACAAGAGTACCGGAGTAATAAATAACAATCAGTGTCGGACGTATTGCACTCGAAGGGTGTACGGAATATTTACTACATCCATCCATCCATTTGTCTACCGCTTATTCCCTTTTTTGGGGTCGCGGAGGGCGCTGGTGCCTCCCTCAGCTACAATCGGGCGGAAGGCGCAGTACATCCTGGACAAGTCGCCCCCTCATCGCAGAGAATATGTACTGTACTGTGCAATCTACTAATACAAGTTTCAATCAATCAATCAACCAATCAATCACTGCATTAAGTGATTCTCTTCACTAGATTCGCATTTAAGTCTCACCTTAAAACTCATATGTATACTCCAGCCTTTAAATAGACCCCCTTTTTAGACCAGTTGATCTGCCGTTTCTTTTCTTTTTCTCCTTTGTCCCACTCTCCCTTGTGAAGGGGGTCCGGTCCGGTGGCCATGGATGAAGTACTGGCTCGTCCAGAGTCGGGACCCAGGATGGACCGCTCGCCTGTGTATCGACTGGGGACATCTCTGCGCTGCTGATCCGCCTCCGCTTGGGATGATTTCCTGCTGGCTCCCCTTTAGACAGGTCTCTCGCTACTGTGTTGGATCCACTTTGGACTGGACTCTCACGGTTGTGTTGGATCCACTATAGATTGAACTTTCAAGTTAGACCGGCTCGACATCCATTGCTTTTTGTCCCCTAGGGTGGGTGGGTTGCCCACATATGCGGTCCTCTCCAAGGTTTCTCATAGTCATCATTGTCACTGACGTTCCACGGGGGTGAGTTTTCCTTGCCCTTATGTGGGCTCTACCGAGGATGTCGTTGTGGTTTGTGCAGCCCTTTGAGACACTGGTGATTTAGGGCTATATAAATAAACATTGATTGATTGATTGATCTATGAAGGAGAGTGTATGGGGATACCGAATTTACTTGAATTGCCGCAGGGCATATAGTATGCGCCTGCCTTGAATTACCGCCTAGTCAAACCCGTGACGTCACGAGTGACACTTCCACTGTCACCATTTTCAAAATGAAGGAGGCTGCTTTCAATACCGGTAATTTGAAATCGCATAAAGGGAAGAAGATTAAGAGCTATTCAGTAGGATTTAAGGTCCAAGCTTACATCACAGTCAAATTTTTACTGCATACCTTTGGTAAGTGCCAGAGTGAGAAGAGGTTTTAAAATAATTAGCGCATGCTTACGTTTACTGCATGCCTTTGATAAGCGCAGGAGTGAGAAGAGGTTTTATATTAATTAGCGCTCCGGCGGCAATTCAAGGAAATACGGTATGCATAATATGCATTCTACGAACTGACCACCACCCGCCGTCGGCGTCACATTGAGTTATTCATTTTTAGATCAGCGGCTCTTTGTACCGTAGAAGAAGAACAAACACCGGAAGTAGCGTCTTTCCGCGCATGGCGCTATTTGACAAATAGAATACTTGGCTGCACTAACAAATAACTTTTATATTTATATTTTCCGTCAAATAACACATTAGTGCTTCGTTTTAACAGAGCACAGGTGAGTACTTTGCTTACTCTTCGGGAAACACCGCCTCATGTTTGCAGTCGCTCTCACAAGAACGTAACGCCAACGTTCAGTCATTCATTCTTATTAGCTTAGCAACATGCTAATATTATGATGTTTTTAGAGACATTGGCTAAACAACGGAAAAAAGACACGAATTTACTATGTAAAATGGTTCAATATTGTTCAAATGGCGAGTAATTACATGGTCATGTAAGCAACGCCTCAAGCTAAGTTAGCATTAGCCGCACTGTCGGGTTCAACTATGTGTGATTCTGTGAGCTAACTAAACCTTACACTTTTACTAAAATAGGCTAGTTTTTATTCATGAAATTTGGCAACGGAGTCCACAACAAACTATTATGGAATCATAAGTAATGCCTTGAGGGAGACTCCAGCAGCCAACGCGACCCCTTAAGGGACAAGCGGTAGGAAATGGATGGATGGGAACGAGAGATGTCCGATAATGTTTTTTTTTTTTTGCCGAAATCCGATATTGTCCAACTCTTAATTACCGATATATACAGTCGTGGAATGAACACATTATTATGCCAAATTTTGTTGTGGATGCATTAAACAATGTAACATCCATCCATTTTCTACCGCTTATTCCCTTTCGGGGTCGCGGGGGGCGCTGGCGCCTATCTCAGCTACAATCGGGCGGAAGGCGGGGTACACCCTGGACAAGTCGCCACCTCATCGCAGGGCCAACACAGATAGACGGACAACATTCACACTCACATTCAAACACCAGGGCCAATTTAGTGTTGCCAATCAACCTATCCCCAGAAGTTTTCCAAAATAAATCAACTCAAGTTGTGGGAAAAAATGCCAACATGGCACTGCCATATTCATTATCGAAGTCACAAAGTGGCTTTTTATTTTTTTTAACATGCCTCAAAACAGCAGCTTGGAATTTGGAACATGCTCTCTCTGAGAGAGCATGAGGAGTTTGAGGTGTGCGGGTTTGAGATGTGGAGGTGGTAGAAGTAGCGGGGATGTATATGGTAGCGTCCGGGAACAGTTAGTGCTGCAGGGGTGTCCTGGTATTTGTTCTGTTGTGTTACGGTGCGGATGTTCTCCCCAAATGTGTTTGTCATTCTTGTTTGATGTGGGTTCACATTGTGGCGCATATTTGTTACAGTGTTAAAGTTGTTTATACGGCCACCCTCAGTGTGACCTGTATGGCTGTTGACCAGGTATGCTTTGCATTCACACGTGCGTGTGCGTGTGTGTGTGTGCGTGCGTGTGTGTGTGTGTGTGAATAGCCGTAGATATTATGTGATTGGGCTAGCACGCAAAGGCAGCGCCTTTTAAGGTTTATTGGCGCTCTGTACTTCTCCCTGGTCCATGTACACAGTGGCGTTTTAAAAAGTCATACATTTAATTTTTGAAACAGATACCGATAATTTCCGATATTACATTTTTAAAGCGTTTATCGGCCGATAATATCGGCAGTCCGATATCGGACATCTCTAATGGGAACTGCTCCTTTTTTGGTATTTTCCCTATCATCTACAATCATTATGTAAGACAAGAACACATTGATTTCACAGATGCTTCACAAAGTTGACTTTTCCCTTCAACAACAAACTATTAATGAGCATATGCAAAAGTGAAATATATTTATCTGTACATTAATCTATTTATTTATATCTGCACCTTATTGCTCTTTGATCCTGCACCACCATGAGCTAATGCAACACAATTTCATTTTTATCTGTACTGCTAAGTTCAAATTTGAATGCCAATAAAATGAAGTCTTAGACTGCATGAGAGACAACGGCTACTACTTCGGGACAAATGATGATCCAGAGCCTTGTATTTTTGAGCCTGAATACAAGGAGGATGAGCTTCAATTTTTAGAAGCTGTGTGCTAAACAGATCCAGCTTTAGTGAAATACTAACCATCATGCAGCGCTGAACAAGATATGCAAACATAATAACACAAATAACTTACTGCGCAATGTCTGCTCTGACGAGGATGCAGACTTATAGGGTATTCAAATCTTCTCATTTACATGAAAAATCTTATCAAAATTCTCATGGAATTAAAAAAAAATAAAAAAGGTGCTGCAAACAAGCATCTTTTAGTGTCATTTTCGCCATATCTTGTTATATGGTGAATGTCAAAGTTGACCATTTTCTTCGTTTATGGCCACATCTTTTGACTAGCCGGGTGAAAATAATTTTTTATAATCAAAAAATAACTTTCACCAGCTCCTAGGCAATGCAACAGCTCAGTATATCAACACTGCAGCTGCACAAGCTAGTTAGCTCTCTGTTTAGTTCAGTTTCATTTATTTGGAACATGCATACAATACAATGCAATTCATCACGTATTTCCAGTTGTTTCATAACAGCACGTCCGAAAAGGAGTAGGAAGAAGCTGATCTTGTACAATCCCACCCCTTTTCATTCCGTAGCAATTTTATCCTATTTCCTTCTTTTCTGTAACATAACAGTGAACAATTAAATAATAAACACATAATAAACCATAGTAAGTAAACAAATATTAAATTCATAAATAGTCTTTGTCGCGATAAAAAAATCAGTGATCATGGTGCCGCTAAAAATAGTTTGTCTGCGTTAGTGCTTGTAATAACAATAATAAAAAATCTCCATTACGTGGGTAATATTCAGATCATTAAATGTAAATGAAGGATTGCTTTTTAGAGTGATTTATAGGTGTAATAGTGTACTCCCATTAGGTGCATTGTTAGCCATCTGGTAATTACCGTATTTTACGACTTGATTGGAATAAAAAAGAGAGTTTTTGTCTTACATAAGTATT
The DNA here is from genome assembly GCF_033978795.1 of Nerophis ophidion. Classification (NCBI taxonomy): domain Eukaryota; kingdom Metazoa; phylum Chordata; class Actinopteri; order Syngnathiformes; family Syngnathidae; genus Nerophis; species Nerophis ophidion. The sequence continues at coordinate 14,067,876 of NC_084617.1, forward strand.
GTGAATGTGAGGCAAAATTCCAAAAAAGTGCAGTTCCTTTAGGCCAGGTTTACTGTGCATTCATTCCCCAAACGATTGTGAATTGCTACCAAATCTTTCCTCAGTTCTCTGCAAAATGGAGGCTGATCTGTACGATGAATTTGGGAACTACATCGGTCCAGAGCTGGACTCTGATGACGACGATGAAAATGACATGGATGCAGAGGACAGAGACGTTGATGAGGTACCACTCTCCCATGTTCCTAAAATGCGGTTTGTCCGTGTGCTCATACATGCATTTTATTGAGATAACATTCTCCCCCGGCAGGGAGATGAGGACGATGACGACGAGCCGGCCGATGCTGACGAGGACGTCCCCGGCATGGAGGTGGTCTTGCACGAGGACAAGAAATACTACCCAACAGCAGAGGAGGTCTACGGGCCTGAAGTGGAGACCATCGTCCAAGAGGAAGACACACAACCTCTTACAGGTAAGTGATGAAGAGAAGCATTGGTGCACATTGTGTGTGCACGTGCTGATTCCTTTGTTGTCCCACCAGAGCCCATCATCAAGCCAGTGAGACACAAGCAATTCACTCTGATGGAGCAAGAGCTACCAGCTACTGTTTATGACATGGAGTGAGCAACCCTCTACTATGCCAGTCATTGTTTTTTATTGGAGATGTCCGATAATGGATTTTTTGCCGATATCCGATATTGTCCAACTCTTAATTACAGATTACAATATCAACCGATTCCAATATATACAGTCGTGGAATTGACACATTATTATGCCTAAATTTGTTGTGATGCCCCACTGGATGCATTAAACAATGTCACAAGGTTTTCCAAAATAAATCAACTCAAGTTATGGAAAAAAATGCCAACATGGCACTGCCATATTTATTATTGAAGTCACAAAGTGCATTTTTTTTTAACATGCCTCAAAACAGCAGCCTGGAATTTGGGACATGCTCTCCCTGAGAGAGCATGAGGAGTTTGAGGTTGAGGGGTAGCGGGAGGTGTATATTGTAGCGTCCCGGAAGAGTTAGTCCTTCAAGGGGTTCTGGGTATCTGTTCTGTTGTGTTTATGTTGTGTTACCGTGCGGATGTTCTCCCAAAATGTGTTTGTCATTCTTGATTGTTGTGGGTTCACATTGTGGCGCATTTTTGTAACAATGTTAAAGTTGTTTATACGGCCACCGTCAGTGTGACATGTATGGATGGCATTCACTTGTGTGTTTGAAAAGCCGTAGATATTATGTGATTGGGTCAGCACACAGAGGCAGTGCCTTTAAGATTTATTTGAACTTTGTACTTCTCCCTATGTCCGTGTACCTCTCTGACAGAGGTAAAAAGTCATACATTATACTTTTTAAAACCGATGCCGATAATTTCCGATATTATATTTTAAAGCATTTATCGGAAGATAATATCGGCAGTCCGATATTATCGGACATCTCTATTTTTTATAGTACTTTCTGCATGTTGTCTGTAGCTAAGTGGAATTTTCTTCCCTGCCAGATTCCTCGCAGACTTGATGGATAGTCCCGAGCTGATCCGTAACGTCACCTTGTGTGGTCATCTACACCACGGCAAGGTTAGATCTCTTGGCCCATGCTCCTCAAGATTAACTGATATCCTCACAGGCGGTGCTCGGAACTTCCTGTCTTTTTTTTAATGAGTGCATGACATATTTTAATCCTTTTCAGACCTGCTTTGTGGACTGCATGATAGAGCAGACACACCCAGAAATCAGGAAAAGGGACGACATGGATGTAAGTGTGCTGTGAAAGATCACCCGGCATCTATTCATGCCCAGTTAGGTTGTTTCAACAATTGCAGTTTAACACACCTCTTGACTTTTTCAGCTCCGCTACACAGACATCCTTTTTACAGAACAGGAGGTGAGCACTCTGCCTTTTCAGCCAGCTTTACAGATGCCATGTCTGCTCTAATGATGTTGTCTGAGGTCTTAGTACAGTGGAACCTGCTTATGTTAACCAACTCATCAAGTCGTGGTCCACTGTGTTCTTAATAGGGATTGGCCAATTATCAGTGCCAATGTTTGGCATTTTGGCGTATTTCGTTATCTACCTTTTTTATTTTTTTCAACTACAACATTACTACATCAGCGGATACAATGATTTGAAAATAAAAATCAACTAAGTAGATAGTAATAACTACTGCTTAAGCAACAGCCTGTTTGCTCTGCTTGAGAAAAGTTACTTTTTTGCTGCAGCCCACACTTTATTTCTTTTTTATTAAACTAAGATTTAAAAATAACGAAATTCTCAATCATTATCCCCAAATATGTTTTGATATCTGACAGGGCATTTATTTGTGTTCTTGTGCGAATTTTCTTCCGTGCTCACAAAGAAATCTTAAAATGTATTCAGTTTATAAACTGCTATAACATTGTAGAAGATTGAGTTGATGACGAGTTATTGTGATGTTTAGAAATCCCATATTTTTACCAATTTCCCTAAGAGATTCCCTATATTTTGAAGTGCAATAATGTTGATGTTCTTCTGAGACACGTGTCAAAGTACCACTGATAGTCACACACAGTAGGTGTGGTGAAATTTGTCCTCTGCATTTGACCCATCCCCTTGATCACCCCCTGGGAAGTGAGGGGAGCAGTGGGCATCAGCAGTGCCGCACCCAGGAATCATTTATGGTGATTTAACCCCCAATTCCAACCCTTGATGCTGAGTGCCAAGCAGGGAGGCAATGGGTCCCATTTTTATAGTCTTTGGTATGACTCGGCCTGGGTTTGAACTCAAGACCTTCCAGTCTCAGGGCGGACACTCTAACCACAAGGCCACTGAGCAGGTGTTTGGGAAATCACTTGATGTTTTTTGCAGCTAAATTAACCACAAAATTAACGCCAAATAAAACATTATGTGGACTCGGTACTGGTCTGCCTTTCCCCAAAAATGTTTTGGAAAAAATAAACGTCTTAAAGCCTTTTCCAGCTGTTTACTGACATATACTGTTCATGTTTAAAGAACTTACTGCAAATGAATATCGGCTCCAAATATAGGTTATCTTCAATGACTACTAATAATGGATATAGGCTCTGAAAAAAACCTACATGGTTGACTGCTTTGGTTGTTTTATTTTGAATCTGACTCTGCACTACACAGGAAGTCATTGTGTGCATGTAACTAGACAGGAGTAATGTCGCTTTTGACATTTCAGGTGTGTAGCAATAACGATGAAGTTGTCAATTCTCTGACACATGTCGACATAAATGGGATCCTTTTGCATAGAAATTGTATATTTTATGTTGACCTGCGTACCCGCAATGTCTTAAAAAGTCTTACATCCTATAATTTGTACTTAAAGCCTTAAAATAACTTAAATTTGATCAATTCAAGCAGTAGTTAGTTTGTGCTCATGCCAGCCAGCCTGATGCCACACTGACGTAAGCCAGTTCTACTGTAAAGATAACTGGAAAATGTTAGTGTTTATGAAGTAAATAACATACCTGTTTTTTTTCTGGAAATGTAGTTTATAGATAAAAGCAATCTACATCAAAGATGCTGATTTTTGTCCCGTGTATATTTCACAGAGAGGGGTTGGCATCAAGAGTACTCCCGTCACAATGGTGCTGCCGGACTCCAGAGGCAAATCCTACCTCTTGAACATAATGGACACGCCAGGTAATGTGCTTGTGCTCTGTGTGATTTGTCTTTTTCTGGTGACACACCAGAAGTTAAACGTACTCTTGTTTCCTAAAGGTCACGTGAACTTCTCTGATGAGGTGACATCCAGCATCCGCATCTCAGATGGCATCATCCTCTTCATCGACGCAGCGGAAGGGGTATGTTTGCTTGGTCTTGTTCCGATTTTGCCTGATAATCTTTGTAGATCTGTCAATACTTGGGGATTATGCGGGAGAATTCAATGAATCTTTTTGTTTAACAAACCGTTTACTTTAAGAAGTAACCACTAGGCGTGTCCCAATCGGACATCAGTACGACATGAGCCAAAATATTGGATTCATGGCTTACATCTAAATCAGGGGTGCCCACACTTTTTCTGCAGGCGAGCTACTTTTAAATTGACCAAGTCAAGGGGATCGACCTCATTCATATATATAATTTATATCTATTTATTCATGAAAGAGACATGTTTGTTTACAAGTTATGGTATTTAATGATAATACAAGCATGTTTAACACATATAGATTCCTTTCTTTCATGAAGACAAGAATTTAAGTTGGTGTATCACCTGAGTCTAAAGAGTTGCATTGATTGGAATCAGACAGAAGTGCTTATAATGTCTGCATTTTCAAATGGAGGAGGAAAAAAGTCCTCCTTTCTGTCCAATACCACATGAAAGTGGTTGTATTTTTGCATCTTATTTGTCCAACTTCCATACTCGTTTTTATACACTTTACAAGAAATGCATTGGCAAAAAACTCCGGAGCTTGCTAGCTTGTGCATGCCAGCTTTCTGAGACTCTTAATTTGTTGGTGCAGGCAGGATGAATCAGTGTTTTTATTATGAAGATAGGAAGTGGGCAGTCGGTCATTAGAGTTTTGACTGCAGGTAAAGTGCGAGAGTCTGTTGAAATAAAAAGTGTTTCTCGCCTTCCTGTCGGTCATTTTTTCTTAATAATGAGCTTGCAGCAGCCAGCATCCTATCACAAGACTCCCGGGTGCCATGAATGTCAATCAAGTGACGTATTGGTGAATATTGATGATCGCTAATTTTTAGGTCTATTTTTTAATACTTGGCTGGCGATCGACTGACACACCTTCCGCGATCGACTGGTAGTTCGCGATCGGCGTAATGGGCACCCCTGATCTAAATTCTCCGGTATGGTCAGTCCTGCAGCATGTTTACTTCTGCAAAGCTAGCCAGCTAACATCTAAATGTCCTTTCAATAAGCACAAAAAGTTGGTCTTTTTTTGTATATTAGTCAAGTCATTTAAAAAAAAGGTAAACATGGTAGGCAATTGCTGGTACTGCTAGTGGTGGTCGACCAAGCTAAGATGGCTGTTGCGCAGCAGGCAGTACGCGAACTCTCTCACTATAAAAGAGGCTTAAATCTTCCTGCAAATGGCAGATACGAGCAATAAACCAAGCTATGCAATGGAACAGATTCCTATACGTTCTCAAAAAAAGATTTGTCGAGTGATATCAAGGATTACGTCGCTCGCGTTACCAGACATATCGAAAGATTCTGCTCCAAAACAGATGGAAACTTGGAAAAGACAAAAAATGTGGCTAACCACATAAAATGAGTGGTGGGCACTTTAAAATGAGGTGGAGGGGCACATAAAATTAAGTGGCTAACCACATTAGAATTATGTATTGGCCTTTTTAAAATTAACGTGGCGGTCCAAAATAAACCGATATAGCAGGCCACATTAGAATGATGTTGCAGGCCAGATTTTTGCTACCGGGCCTTGAGTTTGACATCTGTGTTGTAGATGAAACGTTATTTACTTGTTAATGACCCAAACCAAAAAGGTTCCTTTTTTTTAAGTGGTCCACTCACAAACGGGGATCTCTCAGATGACCAACATCACACCTAAGCAGCGCAGTGACTCATATTTGTTTGCAGGTGATGCTGAATACAGAGCGACTCATCAAACACGCTGTTCAAGAGCACATGGCCATCACCATCTGCATCAACAAGGTGGACCGACTCATCGTGGAGCTCAAACTGCCCCCCACGGACGCCTACTACAAACTCCGCCACATCGTGGACGAGGTCAACGGTTTGCTCAGGTAAAAACCCTGTCGGCCTATGCAGCCATGAAAGTAGGGCTGCACGATTATGGCCAAAATAATAATCACTAATTTTTTAATCAATATTGAAATCGCAATTATTAAGTGTTAATAAAACATATTTGTGTGGTGGGGCGTGGCCTGCGGGCCTACCCCGGAATCGGGTGTGTTAGGACCGGCCTCGAAGACAGCGACAGGTGCGTAGATTGCCCAGGTGGGCCTTGTTATCTAATCACCTGTAGCCTTTATTAGCAGCAGCCGTGAGGAAGCGAGTAGTTGGAGTTGGAGGTGCTGCTGAGAGACGCGGACGCAGGATATAAGACTGTTTTATTTTCCTTTAATGGTGCAAAGTCTTTTGCTTTTCAGCACAGTGTCTTTTCTGCGTCCTCGTCTCAGCAGCACCTCCAACTGCAACTTCTCGCTTCCTCACGGCTGCTGCTAATAAAGGCGACAGGTGGTTGGATTAAAATACCCACCTGGGCCATCTCCGCACCTGTCGCCGTATTCGAGGCCGGTCCTGACACACCCCGTTCAGCGGAAGGCCCACAGGCCACGCCCCCACCACAATACTTTATTGCACTTTCTATTTTTATCAAACAGTATGTATATTTGGCTTTCATTTCAAAATGAAACAAAAAAAAAAATATATATATATATATATAAAATGTACAAAAGACAAAGAGCTAACTAAAATAAATATGCCATTGCATAGTGCGATCATAAAGTGCAAATAAGTGAAAAAATAAGATCCTGCATGAAAGGCACATGCAAAGGAACACATTCATTGTACTGCTCACAATATGTTTAGGACATATGTCTTTGGCCAAATAAAATGTTACTATATCCGTTATTTTGGCGAGTCTTTCAGAGGTGAATGGATACAGGGTCCCTTGGTGCATGGTTGGTGTTACGGCCGTCTGTATTTTGGGCACTTATGCTTTTGTAGCTCTTCGTCGGGGCTCTTTGCCAATGGCATGTGGCCCACTCTGTTAGCAACCAGCTTCGATGGTGGTTGAGAAAAGAAGGGAAGTGTTGTTAATGCTTAACGTGTCGCTGCAACTCGATAATTTGTCTGGATGTGCGCACCAACGCAGCTTTGTCGTGGTGTTTGTTGTTGGTGCATCTGCGTGCCTTTTCGGGGATTCTGGAAACGAGTGGGAGTGCCTTGACAACGGCGAGGCATTCGGTTGTGTTTCGGGGTTAAAACGTGTCTGTGTTTGTAACCTATGGGTAATTCTGCAGGAGGGGAGGGCACTGATGTAATAATGCATTTATTTTCCTAATAACTTTGGGAGCTACTTTCTAATCTACCTTCAACCTCTGTTGTCACTCACCCGTACTCCCTCTCACATGAGTCCACTGTCTATCGGTCGCCCCCTGGTGGTTAGCTGACTTTTGGTTAAGAACGTGCTTGGTTTGAAATGCAGCTAGCCTGTTTTTGAATTGTTAATATCGCAGTAAATCACCCTGATTTAAACGTAGCAGCCAAAATCGTGATCACAATTCAAATTCGATTAGGTTTGCAGCCCTACATTCAAGCATTTTTCCCCATGAAGAGAGCATTCATTTGTCCCACTTTCTATCTCAGTACTTACTCCACAGATGAGAACTTTGTGGTTTCTCCGCTTCTTGGGAACGTCTGCTTTGCCAGCTCCCAGTACAGCATCTGTTTCACTCTGGGCTCCTTTGCAAAGATCTACGCGGATACTTATGGTGAGACAACACACAATTAACAAGGCTCTGGTTGTGTTCTTTTATCTTATGTACTGTATGTGTTTATATGTATTTGTATTATGGATGGGCCAAATATGTGTAACATAATATATATTGCCTCCTCTTGCGATAGCGATATATGTCACAATATGATATTTGGTGTATAAATGATAATAAACCCATTTCAAAAAGGGTTACAAAGACTACTATTTTAGCTGCTGATGTTTGTGTTGACATATTGCATCCTTTTCGGTTGCATTATTTTCCCCAAGATATTATTAATCTACTTCTTGATTTACTTTTATAATATGGTTACTTTCTGTTGTAACATGATTCAATCTTCACTTCAGTTAGAATGCAATAAGCACTTATTATTCTGTGTATCGATCCGATACCAAATATTTACACAGGTAGTATTGGTCATACCAGTGCTGATAATGATACTTCAAATTGTCATGATCAATAAATGATAACATTTTGGGTGGCAGAGTAACTATATAAATAAATATTTAAATTATTTTATTATTCCCTTTTATTACATACATGTATATTAGTGTCAATAGTGCAAATTAAGTAAATTAAAAAATATATAAAAAAAAGGAAAAACTACTACTCGCTCTTTTTTCCAGAGTTTGTAAACCAAAAGTACAAAATATTTCGTAATAATTAAATATATTTTTCTAATCATTGTACTATCAACCAAATACTGGCACTAGGTATTGTTACTGTCTATATTTGTATCGATCCGCCCACCCCTGTTTACATTTAAGAGTTGTAGCTTCGCAGATAACTATACTTTTTGTATTATCGTTAGCTTTTCCTTGTCCAGTAGTCCTCCAGTGATAACGGTATTTGTAAAACGGTTTATTTGGCGCCGTGGAGTCTAGGATTAGTGATTTAGAAGCTGCACTGTGGCAGTACATTAGCCACTAGCTTGCTAGCGAGGACGCTACAATATGTTGAGGACGCCTTCGTTTACTCTTTCTGAAGTTTGCGCCACACAGCTGGAATGTGTCATCAACATCCATTATCACTTTACATCGATAGTATTAAAAGCTCTATCGTCGGCCAAATTTATATCACCTATTGTCTATATTGGGCAACCCTAATAGGGATGTATTTATGTGTGTGTGTGTTTGCAGGAGACATCAACTACACAGAGTTCTCCAAAAGACTCTGGGGAGACATTTATTTTAACCCAAAAACGTGAGTGTTCAAACAATGTTTGACATCAGGGTATTTGTTATCATTCCTTCATGGTTTTGTTTGTATTTCAATCAGACACAAGTTCACCAAGAAAGCTCCCAACAGTAACTCCCAGCGTAGCTTTGTGGAGTTTGTCCTGGAGCCGCTCTACAAAATCCTCTCACAGGTTGGAATATGTCTTAAAAAGAAAAGGAAAAAAAAATTCCTTAGGTCCATTTAAGACTAGTTTTTCATGCGTTTCTGTTTAGGTGGTTGGGGATGTAGACACGTCTCTCCCCAGAGTCCTGGACGAGCTTGGGGTTCACCTGTCCAAAGAGGAACTGAAACTAAACATCAAGCCGCTGCTGAGGCTGGTTTGTAACCGCTTCTTTGGGGAGTTCACTGGTATGTCTTTATTTTTATCCTGCCATTTTTTGTTTGGAACGCAACATCTTACAACTTCACTGTGTAAAATTGATCTCCAATCTCTCTTCCTCCTATAGGCTTTGTGGACATGTGTGTGCAGCACATTCCCTCACCACAGGAGGGCGCTCGGAACAAAATAGAGCACACCTACACAGGAGGTCTAGACTCGGACCTGGGAGAGGCCATGGCAGAGTGTGACCCTGAAGTGAGTGAAACGAAAAGTTCCTAGTTTGGTCATATAAAAACCCAGATGGCATACAAATACAAAGGCAAACTTTAGGCTTGCACTAGGATGATAATTACAACATTTTGCTGGACAATATAGTAATAATAATATAATTAAAACATTTTGCTGGCTCCATCCATCCATTTCTACAGCTTGTCACTTTTGGGGTCGCGGGGGGTGCTGGAGCATACCTCAGCAGCATGATATATTAATAATAATAGTAATACATTTAAATGTATGAGTGCCTGTCAAGAAACTTGAGGGCACTTTACAATACAGTATGCAGATTTAAAAAACAAAACTAAGGAAAATAATCAGCTTGCAACAAACAAATGCAGAACAGTGTAGAGGCAGTTACAATGAGTATACAATTTTTAACAGGTGGGTTTTGAGTGCCCTCCCTGTGACTGCGTGGGTTCCCTCCCGGTACTCCGGCTTCCTCCCACTTCCAAAGACATGCACCTAAATTGGCCCTAGTGTGTGAATGGGAGTGTGAATGTTGTCTGTATATCCGTGTTAGCCCTGCAATGAGGTAGCGACTTGTGCAGGATCTACCCTGCCTGATTGTAGCTGAGATGGCCAAAAATGGAACAATCACGTTCTGAAAATATTACAATAAAAAATGTATAAAAAGTACCGTCAGCGGCAAAGTTTAGATCCATGAAGGAAAAAAGAAAGTGAATGAACTTTTATAACTGAACAAATTTCCATATGCATAAAAAAGTTTTTATATATATATTTTTTTTGTGAATTAAGTAAAGTTTATAACAACCTTTTTCCAAAACATAATATAAAATGTGAGGTATAACAGGATAATGCATACATGTATATTGCACAGGATTGCTTCTTATTTTTATTGGATAGTAGTCTGTTTATTTCAATTGTTAGTTTTTTCCTTTATTACCTCTTGTGTTATTTATTTCACCCCATATTTGTTCCCACTACCGCACCTTAAGTTGGAGTCTTTAATCTCGTTATATGCAAATATAATGACAATAAAGTCCATTCTATTCTATGTATCATTTGTTTTCAAAACGGTTACAAAAAAGTGGGACCCCAAAAATTTACTATGGGACCCCATTTTTATGACTTGATTGGGTCCCTGGGATCCCAGTTTGAAAATTCCTAGTGATGGAGTATTGGTGCGTGCATAACAGCAGCAGGTGATTGTGGCCTGCGGGCCGATTTCATTACTAATCAAGTATCATCCCGGGGGCCATAGATAATTGACTTTGTCACATAGGCACTAGAAAGTCTTCTCTCCCAAAACTGTCTTTCTTATCTCTTCACCAGGGTCCTCTGATGTGCCATACCACTAAGATGTACAGCACGGAGGACGGCGTTCAATTCCATGCGTTTGGCAGGGTGCTGAGCGGGACCATCCAGGCAGGACAGCCGGTCAAGGTTTTAGGAGAAAACTACACACTGGAGGATGAGGAGGATTCCCAAGTTTGTACCGTGGGCCGGCTTTGGATTTCAGTCGCCAGGTACGCTTCAAGGCTTTGCCTTCATTTTTGACAGTGAAAAGTTAAAGAGGGGTTCTTATTTAGTTAATCTCACCCCCTCTTTTTTAAGATACCAAATTGAGGTCAATCGAGTCCCTGCTGGGAACTGGGTCCTTATCGAAGGATGTGACCAGCCGATAGTCAAGACTGCCACTATCACAGAGCCCAGAGGGAATGAAGACGTGAGGCTGGTCTTAAATACAAAGTCTAAAAATGCATAATTCTGTGTGGTTCACATTTTTTATTATTTACTCAATTTCCAGGCTCAGATTTTTAGGCCGTTGAAGTTCAACACGGCTTCTGTGATTAAGATCGCCGTGGAGCCCGTCAACCCGTCGGAACTGCCCAAAATGTTGGACGGTCTGAGGAAGGTCAACAAGAGTTACCCCTCTCTCACCACAAAGGTACAATTTTACCAATAACAACACGATTGAGCAGGACTTGATGAGTTGGTCAAGAGAAGCAAATACAACTTTAAGTGGCTTCCACTTTGCTTTAGGAGCTTTAGCTTACGTTTTTTATGTGGCCTGCAGGTGGAGGAGTCAGGAGAACATGTCATCTTAGGCACAGGGGAGCTTTACCTGGACTGCGTCATGCACGACCTGCGCAAGATGTACTCTGAAATTGACATCAAAGTAATTTTCACCACTTTTGTAAATTATTTTAACATGTCCTTTTCTTTTGTAACAACGCTTGCCAATAATCTCCGCAGGTTGCCGACCCGGTTGTGACCTTCTGCGAAACGGTTGTGGAGACGTCGTCCCTCAAGTGCTTTGCTGAGACGCCAAACAAAAAGTGAGTGTATAAAAAAGAAAACATCCCTCATTTTGATGCAATCTGTGTAAAATCACTACAATACAAAGTACATCGAGTCCTCGGGTTACGAGCTGGTTCTTTTCTTAGAACGTGTTGAAATTTGGAACTCAAAATAACACATAGGTCACTCACACGACTGACATACAGTTGGGATGGGCGATATGGCTTAAAATCTATATTACGATATAGTTTGCATCTTCCTGCGGTAAATATATATATTACAATATGTTATTTGGCATATTAATGATAATAGAAACATTTCAAAATGGGTAACAAAGCCTCCTAATTTGGCTGCTGACATGCAGGAACATATTGTCATTTCCAGTTGGATAATTTTCTCAAAACTATTTGTTAATTTACTGCTAATATTTGGTTACTTTCTGTTATAAAATGCTCTATACACTTCTGATCAAATTTAATAAGCACCAATATTTTTCTTCTTTAATACTTTACATTAGTTTCGGGCAATACTACAAATTTGGGTGTCGAGTTCGTTACAGTGGCAGTATTGAAATCTTGATCACACTTATAATCAGACAAAAACACAGGATGGGGATGTCACAATATCTATTAAATATTTTAATGATTTTCTACTATTGGCTCTGATTTAAATCCATTGTTTTTTGCCGTTTTAAAGTCCTCTTGTGTCCAGTGACTTTTTTCCTGAATTTGTAAACAAAAATCAAACGACAAAAAATGTTTTACTATAAAAAAATATTGATCAAACCACTGTTTCGACTATATAATGATAGTATAACCTACTAAAATTACTGTTGATATTTGTATCTATCCGCCCACCTTTGTTTATATTCAAGAGCTCTAGCTTGCGGTTAGCGGTTAGCATATCTGTAATGCAGCATGTTTGGCTATTTCCCGTCCTCCAGTGATAATGAGATTTGTAATATGGTTTTGTGTTTACGGATGTTTTTAATTAATTTATGGCTGTCCTTTCGTAACCACATAACGCCGTAATAAAGAATAACACAAACTAAGGGCCGCCTGCACTACCACTAAAATAAGTATTATTTATTGATACCTCTCAAATGTCTGTATATCTAAGGTTGTGGCCAGCAAGTATGATATGACATCAGTGTGTGAATGTGGAAATAGTGTCAGAGTGATTTAATTTGAAAAGCGCTATACTAGTGTAATCCATTTACCATGTGATATTATCCAAAAAATATATGTACTGCTGAGAGCAGCCCTGATTGACAGCTGTGATGTGATTGGCAGGAATAAGATCACCATGATCGCCGAGCCCTTGGAGAAGGGGCTGGCCGAGGATATTGAGAACGAAGTGGTGCAGATCACGTGGAACAGGTATGAGGGAGACCGCTTCGACTATGAAATGTATTTATATGAATTGAAAAGGTCGATTAAGTCTAGGTGTAATGTGCCTTCCGAGTTCGACGCACCTCTAGATTTTTCATGTCCGATAATAGCCTGGGGGCTTATGAACGTTGCCATATTTCATTACTTTTATTCTCATTTATCCCTCGGTTAGCAGGGACAAGCATGTAAGAGTGATTTGTTCTTTTAATAACGGCTGTGATTGAAGTATGGCGAGTGTCGAGCTGTTACCTGTAAGACCAAGGAGTTTTACTGCAAACTCTTTGGTCCTTTTTTTAAAGCCTTAGAACATTTTTTGATGACTTTTAATTCAGCAGAGTGTGTTTCCTGGAATTAAATTTAACATTTAATTAAATTGTAGATTTATAGAACGCGCACGCAGGACATTTCCCTTCTGAAATATTTGGACAGAAAATAAAAGATGGTGTTTTGTTTGGTGGAAAGAATGTGGAGCTTTTTAAAGAGCCTCCTCACTGTATTGATCCGCTCACTTACGCTAATTGAAAATCCTCTGAAGGCAGGCATGAGATTTCCTGTCCCTGTGACACTATATATTCATGTGTGTGTGTGTGAGTGTGTGTTAGCTCTTGTAAGCACCTCTCTCGTGTGGCAGGGGTCATGTAAGTGCAGCGGTGCCAGAAGAGTGACACACTTCACACCCCATTAGACCAAAACCTCCGCTCTGCACATCCTCTTCCATTAACCCCTCGAGCTCCCCAATCAACCAATCTCCTTTATGTTCCAGCTGACACTTCACACAAAGCACCTTTTCTAACAGCTTCCCCTCTCTCTCTCTCTCTCTCTCTCTCTCTCTCTCTCTCTCTTCACCCTTAGGAAGAAGCTGGGGGAGTTTTTCCAGACAAAGTATGACTGGGATCTGCTGGCTGCCAGGTCCATCTGGGCCTTCGGACCCGACACGACGGGACCCAACATTCTCGTGGACGACACGCTGCCCTCTGAGGTCAGCTACCTCACGCTAGATGATTTTACTTCCAACCTTATCAAACGTAGGAGAATACAATGGAAACTCGATTTACAAACTTAACAGGTTCTTGAACAGGGTTGGTTAGTACATAAATGTTTTTGAATATTGAAGCAAAGTGAATAGGAATAATGGGTTCCAGCCTCGACAAAAGCCCATATTTTAGTGAAGGTTTGTACACTTTTAACACAGTATAAAGTAGGGCTGGGCGATATATCGATATAAACGATATATCGCATGTTTGTCTCTGTGCGATATAGAAAATGACTATCTCGTAATATTTGAGTATACATTCTCACGCAGTTGCTTTTCGCTGCGGGCATTACAGTGCAGGCGTTTCTCACTCCTTCTCGTCTCTCCTTCTCACGGAGACGTAAAACAAGCCCGCCTTCTTATATACGTCATACGCTATCGCCGAGCAGAGAGGTAGCAGCATGGCTAACGTTAGCTGAGGCAGGTGGTGCAAGCGAAGCAACATTAGAAGAGAGAGTAGGTGCGAAACGGATCACAAATCGAGGAAGAACAATAAATGCCCCAAAAAAACAGCAGGGGATCCATCATCTGGCGGTGGTTTGGCTTCAAGCAGGAAATTATTCAGCAGACATGAGCAATGTGCAAAGTATGCAGCAGAAGTGTTACTACAAAAGGTAGCAGCACTACTAATTTGTTCTTTCATTTAAAAAGTCACCCGCGAGAGAAAGAAGAGTATTTAATAAATACAGTTTTGATCAATTTACTTAGTTGTGATTTCCCTCTCTGCATGAAAGTTTAAAATGAGCATATATTAATGCAGTATGAAGAATAATGTTTTAATGTAGACACAAATAAACATCATACTGCTGTGATTATATGCATCAAGTGTTCATTCATGGCTAAGGAGAAATATCGAGATATATATCGTGTATCGCGATATGGCATAAAAATATTGCGATATTAATAAAAGCCAATATCGCCCAGCCTTAGTATAAAGTTCAATACAATACTGTATATCAAAGAAACATAACAAGGGGATGATGGACCATCTTTCTATTTAATAACAAAGCCAACTAGCTGAAATGATCTCCTATGCAGCCGCCCTGTTTACACACACAAAAACCGTCTCTAGTCCTGTGGTGCACTCAGTTTGAAATCACAAAACATGTTAACTTTGACAGCTTGCTACAATGATTACAAAGAAATGGATAAATATTACTTGTTGGTTGATTTTCTTGGCATGTAGCGGAAAGGGCGGGGAGCGAGGCAGTGTCGACAATGGTGTGGATACTGAAAGTTTCGAACCACACACTTCTTGTTTTTGGACTCATATTGAGCAAGCGTAACTAGAAAAAGTTTTGAAAAAAACCTTAAAACTCGTACGAAGTGGCATCGAACTAAACACAGCACTGCTGTGTTGAGTGAATGAGCACCGTAGATTCATGAAACTTTGGTGCACTGACACAAGGTTAATACACCAAAGTACATTTTTATTCGATCTGTGGTTTGTCAATTGAAAGGTTCATACAAAGAGGGTTCGTAATTGTAGGTTCCACTATACTTACAGCTGTGGGGTGTCTAATTTTTTTCCATATAAATATTAAAGGATACAAGCTACATTTTTTACAAAAAAAATCCAAAACGTATCCAACGAAGGTCAATATATGCCTGAAAACATTTATATTTGTGTCATGAATGACAAAGCATATCAGTGTAATATGTCAAGTAAATATGAAGAATATACAAATACACAGTTTGCAAAACTATCTTCATGAAATTTAACCACATGCAGTATTTATGGATATAAGAATAACATTTCTCTCAATTTTAAACAGCGCTGTGATCAGGCAGATGAGTCTAAGGTTAAATGATTAAACTTTGTTTTTTTGTGCACGGCAGGTGGACAAGGCGCTGCTGGGCTCGGTCAAGGACAGCATTGTTCAGGGTTTCCAGTGGGGCACCAGGGAAGGGCCTCTGTGTGACGAACGTAAGGCTCATCCTTCTGCCCGTTGCACACTTTGCTACAGTTTCAGCAAGTACTATAGGCGGAAGGAGTCTGTAAACTGTTGCCAACGAAAAAGACAGTTGTCTGGCTCTGAGAACTAATGCTAACAGCAAAGCATCTTTTATCATTTGTGCTTTAGAAAAAAAAGACAAAGATATGCACAGACATTCTGTGATGATTTGTGATGGTATAAGGACAGTATGACTTAGGAGCTGCCAATTACTCCCCAGTAGCCACAAATATGCATGGGTATAAAATTTGCAACTTTGCTGTTAATTTACTACTAAAGCAGTACCTCAACATTGCATTCTCAAAAAACTCGTATCTCATAGTACACCCGCCCATTGAAAGTAGTTGAAATCTATTTAATATGTACTTGGTCTTCCTAAAACGCCACGCGTTTAACTTAAGTGTGAGGCAAGACATATAATACATACAAATAGCCTGTACTACAAACAACAACACTATTTTCATGAAATATTATCCAGTGTTTACCTTGAGTAACAGACAGGTAACAATATTGCAGAGTTAACGTATTTGAGTGACAGGCTGGAAAGGTCAGTGTTGACAACGAGCTGTATGTATGTATGTGAAGTGAAGTGAATTATATTTATATAGCGCTTTTTTCTAGTGACTCAAAACGCTTTACATAGTGAAACCCA
Organism: Nerophis ophidion; assembly: GCF_033978795.1. Lineage (NCBI taxonomy): Eukaryota > Metazoa > Chordata > Actinopteri > Syngnathiformes > Syngnathidae > Nerophis > Nerophis ophidion. The sequence continues at coordinate 14,084,445 of NC_084617.1, forward strand.
ATATCTAAATTACATTTAAACCAGTGTGGGTGGCACTGGGAGCAGATGGGTAAAGTGTCTTGCCCAAGGACACAACAGCAGTAACTAGGATGGGGGAAGCGGGGATCGAACCTGCAACCCTCAAGTTGTTGGCACGGCCACTGTACCAACCGAGCTATACCGCCCCACATGTATGTATATTTATGTGTGTGTACCAAAGTTAAATGCTTGATTGTCCAGTTAAAATCACGGGTAGGTTGAACAAACTGAAACACAACACAACTCAATATTTTTAGGGATAATTTTCCGTGTTTAGTACGTTTCTGGCTGAATGACGCGATGGCTGGCTGTAGTTCTTGTGACGCGCACCGACGACGCTGCGGCTGGGCTAGCTTGCTGGGTCCCCATCAAATTCCGCTAGTACCGATTCAGGTCAAATCAAACGATAGCATATTCCAATATCTTATGTTGCCTGTAATGTCTCGTCCGGTTGCAGACTTGCCATCGGCTCAAGCACTCGGCGAGCAAACAGGTGTTAATGTAATTTCCTACACCAACAAAGTGAGCATGCCTTAGAGAAAGCGCTCAAAATTAAGGTTACACCAAGGGTCGGAAATCTTTAGCATGCAAAAAGCCATTTGACCACATTTCCAAGCAAATAAAACCCACATAGAGATGTAAACATTGTTTGATCCCTTAAATGACGATAACACCACTTACAGTTTCATTACACTTATGAAATCAAACACTAGACAGAAAACGACTCACATGGGTGTAACGAAGCAAAAAAACTAATTATTTTGAACTCTTGAGACTGAGAAGTATAACAAAATCATAGCACCGTTATCAGTTCAGTGTTCGACCCCAAAAATTGAAAAGTTTTTACGTACAAACAACAATTTATTACCAAGTGAACACACAAAAGCACCGAAAATTGGTACCGCTGAGTACCGGTATGGAAGAAATGTGAACAGTACCCACCCCTAGCCACAAATAACGATGAAAATGTAAATTGACCATATTTCAAAAGTGATTTACCTGATTGAAAACAATTTTAATTGGCAGTGTCTGTGTGTCAATTCACACACTTTCATACCTACAATTAGCTTTTTGAGTGCATATTTGCACACTGAAACCAACAAGGAACATGCATTGTGCAGTTAATACTCAAACGTTGCACTAAACACATCCCAAAAGATGAACCTGCAGAGTTTAAGTCAAGCCACCTTCAATCTTGGCTACAGAGCGAAAAGGGGATGGGGTTAGCTCAAGTGGTTGCAATCCACAATTAAATAAGGAAATTAGAAGAGGAGGACCAAACACTGTCAAAATTTGCACCGTCAAAACTACAGTATGTACTGTATTTCTGGAAGTATTGATGTGAGACCGCTAATATTTGCCCAGCTTAACTACTTTGCACCTCATGCTTGAGTGTGTAGAAGACTGTCTCCTTCTTTCCTCCTCCTAAATCTTCCTGTCCTGCCATCAGCCATCAGGAACGTCAAGTTCAAGATCCTGGATGCAGTCATCGCCCAGGAGCCGCTGCACCGAGGAGGGGGCCAGGTTATCCCGACTGCCAGGAGGGTGGTGTACTCTGCCTTTCTCATGGTGAGCTCATAGACCCCACCCACTCCTCTCCCGTCTGCTATTAAGACTGGCTTTCTTTAATGTTCCATTACCTTGATTGCACTTTGCATTTTTGCTGACCATCGGTCTCTTTAATTGTGGCGTGTTGACGTTCCTCTTTGGCTCTGTCTCCTTGTCTCGTTTTGACTGCGTGCCCATCATGGTTCACCTGTGCATGCATGAGACACATGGTTACCTAAAATAAAGCCAATCATGTGAATTTTTGTGTTGTAGGCCACTCCGAGGTTGATGGAGCCTTACTACTTTGTGGAGGTTCAGGCTCCGGCTGATTGTGTGTCCGCTGTCTACACGGTGCTGGCTCGGCGAAGGTCCGTCTCTGTTCTGATTCATTGGAACATCATCCTCTCTGATCTGTCTTTTGCTTATCAAACGTTCCGCCATCTCACAGGGGCCACGTCACTCAGGACGCGCCGATCCCAGGCTCTCCCCTGTACACCATCAAGGCTTTCATCCCGGCCATCGACTCCTTCGGCTTCGAGACCGACCTTCGCACTCACACGCAGGGGCAGGCTTTCGCTCTGTCTGTCTTCCACCACTGGCAGGTACGGGTTAGCGAATTTTGTTGAATGACATGTTTTCTTTTTCTTTTTTTTGTCCTGTCCAGCTTCTCAGGCAAAACATATTGTTGATGTAGTTGCCCATATCGGCTGTAAACAATAACAGATTTTATTGGTTATGCACTTCTCATTTGAGAACATTTTAAAGTACAAACCAATATTTAAAACAAAAGCTTAGCTGTTAAAACATGAAATACTAAAATTAAAACACTATCACTGATGCGTAAGAAACACAAAACATGAAAAATATTAGGTTTTCGAGCCGTGTGTCCGTCTATTTTATAATTTATTTTATATTATGTATTTTTAAAACATTTTTAATAACTTGGTGAAAAGATTTCAGTGTGCGTGTATGTACTAATTGTGCACATTCACCGATACCGCGATAATGTTGACCGTGATAATTTTGGTCACGATAACAGTGATCTAACATTTTCATATTGATACATCTCTATTACTGACTTATAAATATTTTTACAATGTTGGATACTCGTGTTAAACAATGCCAAGTGTCAAATCATAAGGTTCATTTTGGTGTGAGCTTGCACTCAGTTTTGGATGCCTTTGTTGATGACGTTTTGCAGTCTGTCTATGTTGTGACATCAGAGCAAGGTGGAAGCACTTACTGTATACATGAAGAGCAACAATAACACCTACACTTCCCCCAAGGGATTAATAAAGTATTTCTGATTCTGATTGTTTAGACATTTAGTCGAGTTTTCAGCCAGAGGGGAATATGAACCTCTACGTCTGCTTAAGGCCGTGAGAAAATACAAAAATAATTATGTATTTTTATCTAATCATTGCATGTGCATAATCATGTGAGACATGCACTGACTGATCACAGAATAGATCTGAGTTTTTTGATTGATTGAAACTTTTTTTGGTAGATTGCACAGTACAGTACATATAACCGTATAATTGACCACTAAATGGTAACACCCGATTAAGTTTTTCAACTTGTTTAAGTCGGGATCCACGTTAATTAATTCATGGTACAAATATATACTATCAGCATAATACAGTCATCACACAAGTTAATCATTAGATTATGTATATTGAATTATTTACAATCTGGGGGGTGGGATGTGGAGGGGGTTGGGGTGGTGGGGGGTTAGGTTTGGTTGATCTCAGCACTTCAGTCATCAACAATTATATCATCTGAGAAATGGATATTGAAACAGTGTAGATTCATAGGATATTTACAGCAAGCAGTGAATGTGATGAGCTCAGAAAGCATAAGAACAAGTACCGTATTTCCTTGAATTGCCGCCGGGGCGCTAATTCATTTAAAATCTCTTCTCACGCCTGCGCTTGCCAAAGGCATGCGGTAAAAGTAAGCATGCGCTAATTATTTTAAAACCTCTTCTCACTCCGGCACTTACCAAAGGTATGCAGTAAAATTTTTGAGTGTGATGTAAGCTTGGACCTTAAATCCTACTGAATAGCTCTTAATCTTCTTCCCTTTAAGCGATTTTAAATTACCGGTATTGAAATCAGCCTCCTCCATTTTGAAAATGATGACAGGTGAAGTGTCACTCGTGACGTCACAAGTTTGACCAGGCGGTATTACTAAGCATGCGCTAATTATTTTGGGAAGCGATTTTGACCTGGCAGTAATTCAAGGCAGGCGCATACTATATGCCCTGCGGCAATTCAAGGAAATACGGTATATACATTTGATTATTTACATTCCGGGTAGGTGGGATGTGTTGGGGGGAGGGTGTTAATCTAAGGTTGAAGTTGCCTGGAGGTGTTCTTTTAGTGCGCTTTTGAATTAGGATAGAGATGCACTAAGAGAATGTGCAGTTGTACCTAATGTTGTGACTGGGTGGGGGGAAAACAATCTGGGAGCTCCTCCACAATTGAACATATTGCAGACAGACTCAAAAGATGGGTTATAAAAGTGACTGTGTAGCAAATTTACAACAAAGACTATTTGATACATATTATCGAGACCACGAAGAAGTCTTAGGTCCCCTTTAAGTACGCTCTTTCCTCTTTTGGGTTGACATATTCTGTGAAATGTTTCATTGGGACTAAACAGATGAATTTATGATTATGGTTTTAATTGACTCCATTTATTTCTTATAGGTGAAATCCAATTTGCGTACGATATGGTTTTCATCTGACCGTTTGGAACACATTACTACCAAAAACCGTGGTACCACTGTATGCCCTTTTTTTTATTGCAGGTGTACCTAATGTTGTGTCCAGGAAATTTATTCACTCACCATCCAATCCACACGTTACTCACAAAGGCACAAAATCCATGATGCTTTGCCTGGCGAGTGAGCGGCCCGCCTGCCCGCCACTCAGCCTGAATCTCTGTTGATGTGCGGTGTTGAGTCATTAGGATTTAAATCTGTCTGTGGCTGCCGTGTTCGACATGTTTGTCCGTGCTCAGTTTGAGGGCTGCATGTGATTATTGAAGGCACAGTCCAGCATGTGGCAAGGAAACCGATCGCTCGTTGTAAAAGCTGTCGCGTCTCACCTGGACGAGGGTATATATGATATAAATTTGTCCAACGATAGAGCTATTAATACTATTGTTATATTGTAATAATGCATGTTGATGACACTCAAGCTGTGTCTCGCAAATTTGACATAATTCCCATTAGCGGCTGACATTCCTCCATAGTGCTTAGCCACTTCTAAGTCAGCAATACTCGCCTCTATGGTGACAAACAAACGATGCTCCTTTTAAGTACCATTATCACTAGAAGTTGAGGAATGGGTAAACATACTACACTACACACCAAAGGAAGATATACTAACTGCTACCCACAAGCTTCAACAGCTCTTGAATGTAAACAAAGGTCGTAATTTGATACAAACAGCAAAAGTAACGACAGCAAGTATAGTATCATTATATATTGGATACACTCAATGGATAATTTTTTTTTTTTTATCATCAAAAATCTTTTGCTGTTATTGTTTACAAATTCAGGAGGTAAGTCCCTGGACACTGGAGAATTTAAATGGCAAAAACCAAAGGATTTAAGTTTGAGCCAATAGTAAGGAATAATTGAAATATCAAATTTTTATTGTTATACCGACATCCTGTGTTTATGTCTGATTATAATTGTGATCAAATATTGGAAGTATCAGTATCAGCATTGGTATTCACCAATACCGCCCCGTCACTACCAGTTCTTGCTATTGAATCGATACCCAAATCTTAACAGTAAATGAACAAGTAAATTAATAATAGTTTTGACAAAATAATACATCCTGAACTTACACAATGTTCTTGCATATGTCAGCAGCCACATTAGGAGCTTTTATAACTTGTTTTGAAATGGTTTCACTGTAATTTTCATACCAAATAATATATTGTGATATGTATCGTTATCCCAGGAGGCTGCATTATACAAGTGAAACTCAACAAATTTGAATATGGTACAAATGTTTGTTTATTTTTCAGCAATTAGATTTACATGGTGAAACTAATATCCGATATAGGTTCATAACTAGAGATGTCTGATAATTGCCTTTTTGCCGATATTCCGATATTGTCCAGTTCTTAATTACCGATTCCGATATCAACCGATATCAATATATACAGTCGTGGAATTAACACATTATTATGCCTAATTTTGTTGTGATGACCCACTGGATGCATTAAACAATGTCACAAGGTTTTCCAAAATAAATCAACTCAAGTTATGGAAAAAAAATGCCAACATGGCACTGCCGTATTTATTATTGAAGTCACAAAGTGCATTCTTTTTTTTAACATGCCTCAAAACAGCAGCTTGGAATTTGGGACATGCTCTCCCTGAGAGAGCATGAGGAGGTTGAGGTGAACGGGGTTGAGGTGAGGGGCCGGGGGGGATGTCTATATTGTAGGGTCCCGGAAGAGTTAGTGCTCCAAGGGGTTCTGAGTATTTGTTCTGTTGTGTTACGGTGCGGATGTTCTCCCGAAATGTGTTTGTCATTCTTGTCTAATGCGGGTTCACAGTGTGGCGCATATTTGTAACAGTGTTAGAGTTGTTTAAACGGCCACCCTCAGTGTGACCTGTATGGCTGTTGACCAAGTATGACTTGCATTCACTTGTGTGTGTGAAAAGCCGTAGGTATTATGTGATTTGGCGGGCACCCAAAGGCAGTGCCTTTTCAGGTTTATTGACGCTGTGTACTTCTCCCTATGTCCGTGTACATCTCCGTACAGGGGCGTTTTAAAAATCCATAAATTTTTCTTTTTGAAACAGATACCGATAATTTTCGATATTACGTTTTAAACATTTATCGGCCGATTATATCGGCAGTCCGATATTATCAGACATCTCTAATTTTAACATGCAACTCAAGATATTTCAAGTCCTCTTCTGATATAATTTTGCAGTTTAGGAAAACCTTAAATTCAAAATCTCAGAAAATTTTAGGTTTTCAGAAACTGTAAGCCATGATCATCACAATTAAAATAAATAAATGCTTGGCGTCTCTCGCTGGCATGTAATGACTTTACAGTATGCCCCATTTGAAGTTACATAAATGTACTTTAGCACCACATTCAAATTGAGTTTAAATTTTGTATCGCAATATAGATTTTAGCCCGTTTCGCCCATCCCTAACCTAAATTACTCAAAGCGAGTGTATGGAGCGTTTTACAACTACTCAGTTTGTGGGCATTTCACCAGTATGTGTAGCTGACATTGTACTGTGTCTAACATTCTGCCGAGGAGTGATTTATTCCAAGTGGCATGGTGTGTCCTTGTCCTGGATCTCCCTGGCCTCTAACAGCAGTCACAACCTGGCTTGCATGATTATATTCACGTAGCATTAGTGGTGCTTCGACATAGATATATTCTGTGTGGTTGCCCCATTAAACTCCTTGTTCTGCCAGGAACGGCTTGTAATCAGTGTCAACTTGCTTTTTCGTCCATCTGTTGATTTGCCTTGCCTCCATCAATTTGTTATTTCCTCCCCAGGCCAGAAAACATGTCACCCATTGTTCAACTTTGCAAACAAGTGTCCACAAAGACGTCGCGTGTAGCGACATTATCACAGAGGCTCCTTGCCTTTTGGTCAGCATGACTCAAATCATTTCCCAAGACAACCTGCCAACGCCACACTGACACCAGCGTTGGTCACCAGCGTTGCTCGCACGTTGCCGCCTCCATCAACTTGATGGACGCCGCTCCTGAGTCAGTAGCTTGCCAATGAATCAGAGGATGCAAAAAAAAAAAAAAGGCGTCCACTCAGCGAGAACGTCACGCGTCTTTCACCTTGATGGATTGTTGCTGGGATTTTTAGCTCCGCTTGATGGAAATGAAAAATCCACAGCGGAGCAGCTGCAACTTGTCTTGAGCGCTTGAAGTTATTGAACATTATGTTCCTGGGTAACTCCGTTTTTGTTAGTAATCCTTTCCAGATTTCAGACGAAGACCAAAACAATTAGTGATGATAAATGCTTTAAAATGTGATATAGGAAATTATCCGTATTGATTTCAAAAAGTCAATTTTATGCCTTTTTAAAACGCCGTTGAACTGAGTGGTACAAGGACGTAGCGAGAAATACAGAGCACCAATAAACCTTAAAGGCACTGCCTTTGCGTGCCGACCCAATCACATGGTATCTACGGCTTTTCACACACACGAGTGAATGCAAGGCATACTTTGTCAACAGCCATACAGGTCACACTGAGGGTGGCCGTATAAACAACTTTAACACTGTTACAAATATGCGCCACACTGTGAACCCACACCAAACAAGAATGACAAACACATTTCGGGAAAACATCCGCACCGTAACACAACATAAACACAACAGAACAAATACTCAGAAAACCTTGCAGCACTAACTCTTCCGGGACGTTACAATATAAACCCCCCGCTACCCCCAATTTTTGCTCTACAGAAGGGCCTGGGTCCCGGAGCCCACTCAATGATTAAATCTGAATTACTAATCTTACTATTGACTTTAATCCCATTATATGGTTATATCCAACCTACTTACAGTTTAAACATGGTAGACCTTGTCAATTGATATGAAATCATGTGTTAATAACAAAGATTAACATTAGGGTTTAGGTCAGGCTGAATACTAAAATAAATAATTAAATATACTGCAAAAGAGTGAATTCATGAACATGTATTAAAATTGCTCAAATAAATACATCCATCCATTTCCTACCGCTTGTCCCTTTTTGGGGTCGCGGGGGGTGCTGGAGCCTATCTCAGCATTCTAACTCAGTGGTCCCCAACCCCCGGGACCGGACCGCGGCTCTATTGGTACCGGGCCGCAGAATATTTTTTTATTAATTTTAATTATTTTTTAATAAAACTTTTTTTTTTTTAATTAAAACAACATAAAAAACACAAGATACACTTACAATTAGTGCACCCACCCAACCCCGCCCCTCCGCCAGGCCGCAGGAAAAATTATCAAGCGTTGACCAGTCCGCAGCTACAAAAAGGTTGGGGACCACTGTTCCAACTAAACTAATAATAAATGATAATATATATTTTATATAATTAAAGTGCAAAAAAATACTTCTTCACCAATTTCAGTCATAATTTCTGTGCATTAGCCCTGTGACAAGGTGGCAATTTTTCCAGGGTGTACCCCGCCTTCCGCCCGAATGCAGCTGGGATAGGCTCCAGCTCCCCCCCCTCCCCCCTCCCCCCGCGACCCCGAATAGGACAAGCGGTAGAAAATGGATGGGTGGATAGAAACTTCTCTATGACTTTAACTCCAGACTTCTTCTGTTTGTTTGCTATTGTCATTACTGCCACAAGTGGTGAACAAATGTATTACAACTGAGTACCATTGCGGCTAATACGGACTGCAGCTAAGAAACTGATTTTTTTGGCCAGGGCCCTATGGTTAAGAAACACTGATTTACAGGCATGTAAAAGAAAGTTTCTTTCATATTTTAACGTT
>NC_084617.1:14098516-14121016 GCF_033978795.1 Nerophis ophidion
CAGTCCTCCGCCGCCCCCCCCCCCCCCCCCACACCACCTTCCCCTCCTCCTCCCCCCGCCAACAGGAAAGGCTGACTTCAGCTGACGTGACCTCCATCACTCCTCCAGCGCTCTGGCGTGAGCCGGCACTGTTCCCGGCCCCGAGCCATGAGACGGATGGCAGCCGGTCTGAATGCGAGGGCCCCGAGCACTTGTTACAATCTGTGGTCCTCACGCTAAATATAGACTGAAAGAGAGTTTTTTTTTTTCTTTCTTTTTTTTCTCCCATGTGGAAGGTTTATTAGCAAGGGCCAAGACAAACCTTTACGTTTTTTTATCCATCTGCTCTCGCCACCTCATTACTCAGCCTTTCCCTCCACCATGAATCCATCACGCCGCGCTTACCTGTCCTTGATCCCGTCCTGTGGCGAGGCCTTGTCGCCACGCCCACCTGCCCCCCCGCCCGTGTGGGTCTGGGACTCAGTCACACTTCTCTCTTCTTTGCTGCCGTCACATGACCCTTTTTTTAAGGTCACTTCATTAGGCACACTACAATCTGAGGCAGGCCTGGGCAATTATTTTGACTCCGAGTATAGCTCGGTTGATAGAGTGGTTTTGCCAGCAACTTGAGGGGTCTAGGTTCAATCCTCGCTTCTGCCTTTCAAGTCACTGCCGTTGTGTCCTTGGGCAAGACACTTTACCCGCCTGTTCCCAGTGTCACCCACACTGGTTTAAATGTAACTTAGATATTGGGTTTCACTATGTAAAGTGCTTTGAGTCACTAGAGAAAAGTGCTATATAATTCACTTCACTTCTCATTTAGAGAAACAAATGTGGCTGTGGGCCGATATGTCTATTTTTAGGAATACTTATACAAAACCTCACAATAATGTCGGATTAAATGCCAAAAACGTTATGGAATTTTACATTTTTCTATGAACAATAAAACACTGAATATTTACAAAATACGACTTTTTACTTCACATTTAGAGAAACAAATGTGTCTGGGGCCCGGTATGTCTATTTTTAGGAACACTAATACAAAACCTCACAATAATGTCCGATTGAATGCTAAAAACGTTATGGAAATTTTTATTTTTCTACGAATGATAAAACACTGACTATTTAGAAAATACGACACTTCACATTTAGAGAAAAAAAATGTCTCAGGGGCCGGTATGTCTATTTTTAGGAATACTAATACAAAACCTCACAATAATGTCGGATTAAATGCCAAAAACGTTATGACAGACCTGAAAAAAAAAAACATAATTGTATTTTGCATTTTTTCTATGAACGATAAAACACTGACTATTTACAAAATGTGACACATCATATTTAGAGAAACAAATGTGTCTGGGGCCGGTATGTCTATTTTTTAGGAACACTAATATGAAACCTCGCAATAATGTCGGATTGAATGCTAAAAACATTATGGAATTAAAAAAATTTTCTATGAACGATAAAACACTGACTGTTTATAAAATATGACACTTCACTTCACATTTAGAGAAAAAAATGTCTCGGGGGCCGGTATATCTATTTTTAGGAAGACTAATACAAAACCTCGCAATAATGTCGGATTGAATGCCCAAAACGTTATGACAGACCTTAAAAAAAACGTAATGGAATTTTAAATTTTTCTATGAACGATAAAACACTGAATATTTACAAAAAATGACTTTTCACTTCACATTTAGAGAAACAAATGTGTCTGGGGGCCAATGTGTTTATTTTTAGGAACACTAATACGAAACCTTACAATAATGTCGGATTGAATGCTAAAAACGTTATGGAATTTTACATTTTTCTATGAACGATAAAACACTGAATATATACAAAATATGACACTTCACTTCACATTTAGAGAAACAAATGTGTCTGGGGCCCGGTATGTCTATTTTTTAGGAACACTAATACATCGTCTTTCTCGTCTCTGGCTCCGCCCAGGCCGACGACATCATCTTCCTCGTCTCTAGCTCCGGCCAGACCGACAACATTGTATTCGTTGTCTCTGGCCCCGCCCAGGCAAACGACATCGTCTTTCTCGTCTCTGACTCCGCCCACGCCGACGACATCGTCTTCCTCGTCTCCGGCTCCGCCCAGACCGACAACATTGTATTCGTTGTCTCTGGCCCCGCCCAGGCAAACGACGTCGTCTTTATCATCTCTGACTCCGCCCAGGCCGACGACATCATCTTCCTCGTCTCTGACTCCGCCCACGCCGACGACATCGTCTTCCTCGTCTTTGACTCCGCCCAGGCCGACAACACCGTCTTTCTCGTCTCTGGCTCCGCCCACGCCGACGACATTGTCTTCGTCGTCTCCGGCTCCGCCCACGCCGACAACATCGTCTCCCTCGTCTCTCCCTCCACCCTCCCGTGACTTTGGACTTTTTTGTTTTTCTAGAAACGCCTGGAAGAGGTGCTACTGTCAGGCTTGTCACTGACAGGTCGGTTATGTTTTAGTTTTATCTCTGTTGGCTTTATTTCCTGTCAGCGCTTTTATTTTGTTTCGGTTTCCTGTTTTTCTCCCTGAGCGCTGTTTCTCCTCACCTGCTGCTGATTGGCAGCCTGGCCCCACCTGTTGTCAATCAGCTGGCTAGTATTTATACCTGCCTTGCCCTCCAGTCAGTGCTGGAGTATTGTGAGCTGTTTCCTAGTTCCTGAGTCCTGTTTTCCTGAATTTTATTTTTGACATTAGAAGTCATGTTTTCCTGCATCAAGCCTGCCGTCTCTGCATCCTGGGGTTCGTCACCAACACTTCCTGACATATCCATTACATTTTTGTATTGTTGCATGTGAAGCAATTATAATGTCAATAGAGGTAATTATTATTGTTATTTTTCATTATCAATAGTTTTATTTCTGTTGGTATTTGTATTGCTCCATTCGTAGTGCAATAATATTCATTGTCATTTCTGTGTTATTAATATTTACTTCAGCAATGTTATGTTGTTGTTATTGTCTCGCCTGGACAGGACATAAAACAATACAGTAAAGTCAAGGCACGGCTTATATACAAAAAATAGAACATGTTGCACTATTTACTATATATCTTATACTTTTGCATACTGTTTTAAAAATTTTTACGACAGACATTAAACTGGACACTCAAGCGAAGTGCAAAAATAATAACTAAGGCTGTCAAAAATACAGTTAAATTAAGTGATTATTCACACAAATATATTGCATTAATACTGTATAGTTGCAGATTAATCATGCAATTTATTATTATTTTTTGAAATGGCTTTTTACACTAATATATTTTAAGCTCAATTGCTTACCTGAAAGACGACAGGACTTTTACATTTATTTTTTTACCGACTTTTGAGCGAATACATTTTTTTTTACATTTAAAGAGGTTTGTGTATGATATGACAATCAAATTACATTTGTGTCAAAAAAATTGGGGCATTTTTTTTAGGTCATTTTGATGTCTATAAACCAATAATTGACTCTGGGGGAAAAAAAGTGTGATTTATGTGATTAAAAAATAATAATCTTTCAACACAACTAATAATCAGAATCAAAAATATTTCATTAATACCCGAGGGGAAGTTAAGATTTTCAGCGCAATCACAGAGAGAGAGAAACAAATATTCAGTGTAAGCCGGGGCCCTGGGAGAGGGGGCCCAGACTGAGGCCAAGGGAAAATAAAACCTCATAGCCATAGCACACATAAGCATGTGTGTAATAGGGAAACATCAAATAACATGGACATTATTATTCCACGCCATCACTTATCACTATTAATTAAAAAAAAAGATTGAAAAATAAATACGTAATAAATACATACAGCTTAATTAAAAAAAAAAAAAAAAATTATTACAAAAATTACAAAACGATTTAATAAAACAAAACAAAAACATCATATACACTGTGTTGGCCTCTGCAGTGTTACACGCCATCATTAATCACTGTTAATTTAAAAAAAAATTATTAAAAATTAAATGCAAATAAATACATACAGCTACAAAAAAAATTGTTTTATTCCAAAAAAAATTTATAAAAAAAACATATCCACTGTGATAATCACTATTAATGGACAAAAAAAGTGATTACTCTGATTAAAAATATTAATCTTTCGACAGCATTAATAAACAGAATCAGAAATACTTTATTAATCCCGAGGGGAAATTAAGATTTTCAGCACAATCCCAGAGTGAGAAAAACATTTTCAGTCTAAGCCTGGGCCCCTGGAGAGGGGGTCTAAATTGAGGCCAAGGGGAAAAAAACATCATAGCCATAGCACACACAAGAATATGTTTAAAGAGGGAAACATCAAAGAACATGAAGGACATTATTATTCCACGCCATCACTAATCACTATTCATTAAAAAAAGATTAAAAATTAATTACATAGTAAATGCATACAGCTTCAAAAATGTTTATAAATTTTAACAAAAATTACAAAAACATTTATAAAACAAAACCAAAACAATATATACACTGTGGTGGCCTCTGTGGTGTTCCACGCCGTCACTAATCACTATTGATTAAAAAAAAAAAAAGATAAAAAATTACATACATAAATACATACAGCTACAAAAAATATTTTTTAACAAAAATTACAATAAAATTAATAAAACAAACAAACAAAAAACATATGCACTGTGGTGGCCTCTGCGGTGTTCCATGCCATCACTAATCACTGTTAATAAAAAAAAAAGATTACAAGTTAAATACATACAGCTACAATTTTTTGAAATATATTTTTACAAAAAAATTAATAAAGCAAAACAAAACAAAAAACATATACATTATGGTGGCATCTTCAGTGTACCACGCCATCATTAATCACTATTGATTAAAAAAAAAAGAAGTGTCATTAATCGGATTAAAAATAATCTTTCGACAGTCTTAATAATCAAAATCAGAAATACTTTATTAATCCCAAGGGGAAATTAATTTTTTCAGCATAATCCCAGAGAGAGAAAACATTTTTCAGTCTAAGCCTGGGCCCCTGGAGAGGGGGTCCAAACTGAGGCCAATGGGAAAAAACCATCATAGCCACAGCACACAAAAGCATATGTTTAAAGAGGGAAACATCGAAGAAAACAAAGGACATTAAAGATATTGAAAGAGCAGAGCTGATGCAAACAGATATTTCTACATACAGCTACAAAAAAAATAAAATAAACATATACACTGTGGTGGCCTCTGCGGGGTTCCAGGCAATCACTATTGATAATTAAAAAAATGTAAAATTATAATCTTTCGACAGCAATGATAACAGAGAGAGAAAAAAATCAGTCTAAGTCTGGGTCCTGGAGAGGGGGTCCAGACTGAGGCCAAGGGGGAAAAAATCATAGCTATAGCACACATAAGCATATATTTAAAGAGGGAAACATCAAAGAACATGAAGGACATTAAAGACATTAAAAGAGCAGAGTTGATGGTACCCAGGGTCCAGACTGAGGCAAAGGGAAAAAAAACACCATAGCCATAGCACACATAAGCATATGTTTAAAGAGGGAAACATCAAAGAACATGAAGGACATTAAAGACATTAAAAGAGCAGGGCTGATGCAACCAACCATTTCTACATACAGCTACAAAAAAAAAAAAAAAAAGATTAAAAATCTTTCGACAGCACTGATACTACAAGAGAGAGAGAAAAAAATCTGGGCCCCTGGAGAGGGGGTCCAGACTGAGGCCAAGGGGAAAAACACCATAGCCATAGCACACAAGCATATGTTTAAAGAGGGAAACATCAAAGAACACGAAGGACATTAAAGACATTAAAAGAGCAGAGTTGATGGTACCAGCCATTTCTACATACAGCTACAAAAAAAGCAAACAAAAAAAGGATTTAAAAATCTTTCGACAGCACTGATAATAAGAGGGAGAGAAAAGAAATTAGTCTAAGTCCGGGCCCCTGGAGAGGGGGTCCAGACTGAGGCCAAGGGAGAAAAAAATCATAGCCATAGCACACATAAGCATATATTCAAATAGGGAAACATCAAAGAACACGAAGGACATTAAAGACATTAAAAGAACAGAGTTGATGGTACCAGCCATTTCTACATACAGCTACAAAAAAACAACAAAAAAAAACATATACATTGTGGTGGCATCTGCAGGGTTCCAGGCAATCACTAATAACTATTAATTTAAAAAAAAGATTAAAAATTATAATTTTTCGACAGCACTGACAATAACAAATAAATAATTTATTTATAAATGATACAGAACACTAAATAGAATGAAATGCAGTATTTTTATGATTAGTCGTCAAAATATATGTATATAAAAAATAATTAATATAATTCTCTTCTATCAAGCAGATGCTGACCCATCGGGAGCGCGCACGGTCACCGACGCGCACGCGCCTGCTCGCTGCGGAGACGCGCCTGCTCGAGCCCCGAGCTGTCACTCAAGCGGAGCCCCGGTTCGACAACGCTAGCGAAAGGGAGGAGATCCACATCCAGAAAAAAAAAAAAAAAAAAAAAGAACCGAGGAGGCGAGGAAGAACCTCCACCCCACCCGAGTTATGCGCCCTGCTTCCCGGTGAGCAACAGATCGGCGACTCGGCGGCGCTCCCACACCGGAGGAGGGATGAGCCGAGGAGGGGGAGACAATACCAGAGTCAGGCGGCACGTGTGAGCCCCTTTTCGGTGGAGCTCGCGTGGATGACGCGGAAGGACGAGGCGGTTGTTCGGTCCGAGCCAAAATGACCCCACCGCTGCCATCCTCTTCATCATCCTCATCCTCATCCGGTACCACGGAGGGGGCCCGGTTCTGGCAGCGCTTTTACGCGGCAGACCCCGTAGTGACCACCGCTGTGGACAGCAGGAGAGTGGCGTGGAGAGCCCCGCAGTAACACGCACACACCCTCGCCGAGACAAGTCCCGCGGATCTTCCAAGTTTGGACCGAGCGAAAGTCCGAACCTCCTCCTGCTCTCCGTCTTCTTCCTCCTCGGCTTCTCGAACCCAGCATCTTCACAGGCTCGCACAGCGGTAAGAAACAACCCCTTTTCTGTTTAAAAAAAAAAAAAAATTGTTTCGACGTGACCCGAAAAAAGTCCATTTTGGTGCCGAACCCGTCATCCCTTGAAGGGGTGTCGTGCACGCGCCGCGCGGCACCGCAGCGCGCATGCTCCCCGCGTCCCCACTGGGGCGAGGGTCAAAGTTGCCATTAAAGGCCTACTGAAATTAGATTTTCTTATTTAAACGGGGATAGCAGGTCCATTCTGTGTGTCATACTTGATCATTTTGCGATATTTTTGCTGAAAGGATTTAGTAGAGAACATCCACGATGAGATTTGCAACTTTCGGTGTTAAAAGAAAAGCCCTGCCTCTACCGGAAGTCGCAGACGATGATGTCACAAGTGTGGGGGCTCCTCACATATTCACATTGATTTTAATGGGAGCCTTTAACAAAAACAGTGATTCGGACCGAGAAAGCGACAATTTCCCCATTAATTTGAGCGAGGATGAAAGATTCGTGTTTGAGGATATTGATAGCGACGGACTAGAAAAAAAAAAATCGGATTCCGATGTTTTTAGACACATTTACTAGGATAATTCTAGGAAATCCCTTATCTTTCTGTTGTGTTGCTAGTGTTTTAGTGAGTTTAACAGTACCTGATAGTCGGAGGGGTGTGTTGACGCTAATGTCTTAGGGGAGTCGAGGGCAGCTATGGACGGCACACGCTCAGCTTTTCTCCGGTAAGAAGCGACTTTTTACCACAATTTTCTCACCGAAACCTGCTGGTTGACATTCGGTCATGATCCATGTTCGCTTGACCGCGCTCTGATCCATAGTAAAGTTTCACCTCCAGGAATTTTAAACAAGGAATCACCGTGTGTTTGTGTGGCTAAAGGCTAAAGCTTCCCATCTCCATCTTTCTACTTTGACTTCTCCAATATTAATTGAACAAATTGCAAAAGATTCAGCAACACAGATGTCCAAAATACTGTGTAATTATGCCGTTAAAGCAGACGACTTTTAGCTGTGTGTGTGTGCAGTGCTCATATTTCCTAACAGCCCGTGACG
Organism: Nerophis ophidion; assembly: GCF_033978795.1. Classification (NCBI taxonomy): domain Eukaryota; kingdom Metazoa; phylum Chordata; class Actinopteri; order Syngnathiformes; family Syngnathidae; genus Nerophis; species Nerophis ophidion. Next base: position 14,106,497 of record NC_084617.1, read on the forward strand.
TCTTGCGTACACGTCATCATTACACAACGTTTTCAAGACGAAACTCCCGGGAAATTTAAAATTGCAATTTAGTAAACTAAAAAGGCCGTATTGGCATGTGTTGCAATGTTAATATTTCATCATTGATATATAAACTATCAGACTGTGTGGTCGGTAGTAGTGGGTTTCAGTAGGCCTTTAAAGGCCTACTGAAATGAGATTTTCTTGTTTCAACGGGGATAGCAGGTCCATTTTATGTGTCATACTTGATCATTTTGCGATATTGCCATATTTTTGCTGAAAGGATTTAGTAGAAAACATCCACGATAAAGTTTGCAACTTTCGTTGTTAAAAGAAAAGCCCTGCCTCTACCGGAAGTTGCAGACGATGACGTCACAAGTGTGGGGGCTCCTCACATATTCACAGAATATGTGAGGCAATTTCCCCATTAATGAAAGATTCGTGTTTGAGGATATTGATAGCGACGGACTAAAAAAAAAAAAAAAAATCGCGATTGTATTGGGATGTATTCCGATGTTTTTGGACACATTTACTAGGATAGTTCTGGGAAATCCCATATCTTTCTATTGTGTTGCTAGTGTTTTAGTGAGTTTAACAGTACCTGATAGTCGGAGGGGTGTGTTGACGCGGTCACGCCAAATTTCTTCCCCCTACAAAAACCTCCCCCCCGGAAGACATTTGGCATTAATGCTTGAAGGACCCCAATGAGGGTGGAAGGACCTTAAAGCAGCCCACACAGCTGCCTGTTTTAAAAGCATTATAATTGGCTTGATTGTCATTGGTGAAAAATAACGTTGAGGAAAAAATATTAGCACGCGCTTCTTAATTGAAGCCCCCCTGTCCACGCGAAGGGTCCACATCCATCCATCCATTTTCTACCGCTTATTCCCTTTGGCGTCGCGGGAGACGCTGGTGACTATCTCAGCTACAATCAGGCGGAAGGCGGGGTACACCCCGGACAAGTCGCTTACTCCTCGCAGGGCCAACACAGATAGACAGACAACATTCAAACTCACATTCACACACTAGGGACCATTTAGTGTTGCTAAGAGTCGTCTCGGTTTTTGTAAAAGTTATTTTTTGTGTTTTTTCGCCTTGCAACATGATGAATTTTTACACGAAAAATTGTAGTGGTTACCAAAGGCGTCATTGGGTGCTCGGTGTTTGTGTCCCGATACCAATATTTTGGTATCGGTACCAAAAGTATTTTGGTACTTTTCTATAAAAAGGGGACCACAAAAATGTCATTATTGGCTTCATTTAAAAAAAAAAAAAAAAAAGTATTATGGTACATTAAAGGCCTACTGAAACCCACTACTACCGACCACACAGTCTGATAGTTTATATATCAATGATGAAATATTAACATTGCAACACATGCCAATACGGCCTTTTTAGTTTACTAAATTGCAATTTTAAATTTCCTGCGAAGTATCCTGTTGAAAACGTTGCGGAATTATGGCATCACGGGTTGTAGCGGTAATGTTCTTCCAGCACCGATCACGGCTAAAAGTCGTCTGGAATTACACAGTATTCTGGACATCTGTGTTGCTGAATCTTTTGCAATTTGTTCAATTAATAATGGAGACGTCAAAGAAGAAAGATGTTGGTGGAAAGCGGTGGATTGCAACACAAACACAGCCGGTGTTTCTTTGTTTACATTCCCTTAAAGATGACGGTGAAGCTTTAATATGGAACAGAGCGGTCAAGCGAACATGGTTCTCTACCACATGTCAACCGGCAGGTTTCGGTGAGAAAATTGTGGTAATAAGTCGGCTCTTACCGTAGACATGAGCGGAGCTCGTGTCGTTCCTCCTGAAGCTGTCAAAGAGGCAGCTGCCACTCTCTTGCCTCCTCCGTGGCTTCCCTCAGAGACACTGGCGGTCACCACACCTGTGGCCACACCCTTCCGACTTTCAGGTATGACTATATAATCTCACTAAAACACTAGTAACACAATAAGCAGATAAGGGATTTTCTAGAATTATCCTAGTAAATGTGTCTAATAACATCTCTCCCGTCCAAAGGCAAAACCCGCTAACTCAATTTTGGTCAAAACTGAGCTGATAATAATTTTGGAGTTCCGAGGTGATATGCTTTACATTAGTGTATGCGATATTGTAATTTGTTCCGTAAGTAAGCTGTTGCGCGCATGGCAGGACCTAGCAACTACCACATAACCGCGTAGATACAACAGAAAAACCTAGTATCTCAAGGGACCAATCGGAGCTTCTTTGTCAGTCGCCTTATTGTCTTTAATGAGACATTTGCACGAATGGGGGCCGACGGTCAACCTGATTATGTGATATTATGGCACGAGGGGATATTTGGAAGATTGGCCCAGGACGTTGCAAGCACCTTCATTAAATGTATTGTTCTTGAGTCTTCCCCTTGCATACTCTTTTGGGCAGATAACTGTGGAGGTCAAAATAAAAACTGGACGCTGTACACGGCTCTTGCCCAATGTGCAAACGCAGAATGGGGCCCACCCGAGATTGTGATAAAATATCTGGAGAAAGGGCAAACGTTCATGAGAGCAGATTCAATCCATGGCTCAATCGGCAAGAAAATGAAAGCTCAAAAAAACATCTATACGTTTGATGACTTTGCAAATCTTTGTAAGACAGCATCAAGATAGATTGGTTTTCCTTTGTTTCCTCAAAATCAGCTAGAAGTGAGTTACTAGGTTTTGCCTTTGAACGGGAGATCTGAATTACTCCCACTGCCCTCAACTTTTTTTTTTTTTCCTTCTAGTCCTTCACTCTAACTTTCCTCATCCACAAATCTTTCATCCTCGCTCAAACTAACGGGGAAATCGTCGCTTTCTCGGTCCGAATCGCTCTCGCTGCTGGTGGCCATGATTGTAAACAATGTGAGACTGTGAGGAGCTCCACAACCAGCGATGTCACGCGCACATCGTCTTCTACTTCCGGTACAGGCAAGGCTTTTTTATTAGCGACCAAAAGTTGCGAACTTTATCGCCGATGTTCTCTACTAAATCCTTTCAGCAAAAATATGGCAATATCGCAAAATGATCAAGTATGACACATAGAATGGACCTGCTATCCCCGTTTAAACAAGAAAATCTAATTGGAGTAGGCCTTTAAATTGGATTTATATTATTCACATGTGAATAATGCTGTATAATAGAATGTATTTATATTATTTACATGTAAAAAAAAATACGTAGGTGCTTATTGTTTATTGTGAGCAAACTGTGGTGCTGAAATTCCCCTGGGGATCAATAAAGTAATTTCTATTCTATTCTATTCTATAGCATATGTTTCTCATTGCAATTTTGTCCTTAAAAAATAGTGAACATACAAGACAACTTTTATTTTAGTAGTAAGTAAACAAACAAAGAATCCTAATTTAGTCTGCTGACATATGCAGTAACATATTGTGTCATTTATCATTCTATTATTTTGTCAACATTTTTAAGGACAAGTGGTAGAAAATGAATTTTTAATCTACTTGTTAATTTCCTGTTAATATATGCTTACTTTCTCTTTTAACATGTTCCATCTACACTTCTAAAATGTAATAATCATTTATTCTTCTGTTGTTTGATACTTTACATTAGTTTTGGATGATACCACAAATTTGGGTATCAATCCGATACCAAGTCGTTACAGGATCATACATCGGTCATATTCAAAGTCCTCATGTGTCCAGGGACATATTTCCTGAGTTTATAAACATTATACACATTTTAAAAAAACAAAAGATGTTGTGATGCAAAAAAATAGACGTAATCTTAGTAGTCTCGACTAGATACGTGCCTGTACTTGGTATCATTACAGTGGATGTTAGGTGTAGATCCACCAATGGCGTTTGTTTACATTTTGACACCGGTGAGCTACGGTGTGTAGTGAAGCATGTTTAGCTATTCCTCGTCCTGCAGGGATGATATTTGTAAGAAACATACTTTATTTGTTGCCATGGAGACCAGGATTAGTGATGTAGAAGTAGCTACAACGCGGATGGACGTTAGCCTCCAGCTAGCTAGCCATGTCTTAAAGCACCTCTTCCTTTCTGAAAGTCGCTTCCGGACGCGTCGTTTTGTGGGCGGTCTTGTTTACGTGGCTCACTCCTACAAGTCAATAACATAAACAGAGCGTACCTTTGTGCATTCACGCAAAGCATGAAACTTTTGGTGGACAAAATGAAACAGAGCAGGAGTGGAAGATTTTACATGTAAACAAACTCTTGTGTCACAGACCACACTATGGTGAGTTCAAGAACCGCCGAAATTAGTAGGACAAAGCGATGTTCACCAAATACTGTCATTAGTGATGCATAGACACAAACATATTAAACAGTGGGCTTTCTAACAATTGGGAAGGTTTATGTCATGTTTGTCAAACAAAAAAAATACTAAAACAAAACCAAAAAATGTTCCCCTCATCCTTTTTCCATTTTCAATCCTTTTTTAAGGGCCACTAGGGCGTCGCTAAAGAGCCACGGGTTGCTGACCCCCTATATAGGCGTTAGAATTAGAGATATTGTCCAACTCTTAATTACCGATTCCGATATCAACCGATATATTGTCATGATTCGTGATCCGGATCATGTTTTGTTTAGTTATTGTCACGACTTGGACTATGACTTGGAGATGTTTGTTTTTCCAAAGCGAAGGGAAATTGGCACGAACCAGACGTGAATGTGAGTACATTTTTATTTAATAATCTAGTAAACTAAACAAAAGGCAAACAAAGGGCGCGCACAATGGCGGAGAACAAAAAAAAAAACAAAAGACTAGTACAAAGGCTACAAACTATAAACATGAACAAAAACACTTGCACTGTGGCATGAATAACAAACCTTACGTGGCGTGGACAAAACGAACAGCATGATATGGCATGTAGGAGTACCGGGATATGTGGGTAAGTTGCCAGCCCGACTACCTGGAAACTGTGGCTTACATAATAAACATGATAAGTGCAAACAGGTGTGAGACAAGAAGACAGGGGCGTGACATGAAGACAAGATGAAAACTAATGAGTTGGCATGGCTCTCCCTTAGAGATAGGGTGAGAAGCTCTGCCATCCGGGAGGAACTCAAAGTAAAGCCGCTGCTCCTTCACATCGAGAGGAGCCAGATGAGGTGGTTCGGGCATCTGGTCAGGATGCCACCCGAACGCCTCCCTAGGGAGGTGTTTAGGGCACGTCCAACCGGTAGGAGGCCACGGGGAAGACCCAGGACACGTTGGGAAGACTATGTCTCCCGGCTGGCCTGGGAACGCCTCGGGATCCCCCGGGAAGAGCTAGACGAAGTGGCTGGGGAGAGGGAAGTCTGAGTTTCCCTGCTTAGGCTGTTGCCCCCGCGACCCGACCTCGGATAAGCGGAAGAAGATGGATGGATGGATGGATGGATGGAGTTGGCATGGTAACGAAAACAAACCAGGAAGTGCAAAACAGGAACTGAGTGTCCAAAAAACAAAACCGAACATGACCAAAACAAAACATGATCCATAGGCGTGACAGTCATGTTCTGTTAGTTTTGGAGTCCCTTAGTTCCTGTTTTGTGCACTTTGGGTGTTTGTTTTGGTTACCATGGGTGTTAATTGGTGTCACCTGCCTCTGATTAGTGCTCGGCACGTTCACCTGCTGTTGAGCACTAATCAGAGAGCTATTTATTCACGTTGGTTTATTCCTGTTCATGATTCCTGATCTTGATCCTGTGCTAAGCTGTTATCTTAACTTCCCGTGCGATCGGGATGTTTTTCCTTGGTTTGTTTCTGTCTTTTGGTACTATTATGATCAAATTATCATCTCCTACCTCACGCTGTCGTCCGGAGCCGTCCGTCCTACATTCCGGGAGAACACCACGTGACATATATACAGTCGTGGAATTAACACATTATTATTATGCCTAATTTTGTTGTGATGCCCCGCTGGATGCATTAAACAATGTAACAAGGTTTTCCAAAACAAATCAACTCAAGTTATGGGAAAAAAATGCCAACGTGGCACTGCCATATTTATTATTGAAGTCACAAAGTGCATTTTTTTTTTAACATGCCTCAAAACAGCAGCTTGGAATTTGGGAGAGCAGGAGGAGAGGTTGAGGTAGGTGGGGTTGAAGTTGGAAAGTTAGTGCTGCAAGGGGTTCTGGGTATTTATGTTGTGTTACGGTGCAGATTTTCTCCCGAAATGTGTTTTGTCATTCTTGTTTGGTGTGGGTTCACAGTGTGGCGCATATTTGTAACAGTGTTAAAGTTGTTTCTACGGCCACCCTCAGTGTGACCTGTATGGCTGTTGACCAATTATGCCTTGCATTCACTTGTTTGTGTGAAAAGCCGGCCGGCCCGCAGAGGTTTATTGGCGCTCTGTACTTCTCCCTACGTCCGTGTACCACTCTGTACAGCGGCGTTTTAAAATGTCATGAATTGTACTTTTTGAAACCGATACTGATAATTTCCGATATTACATTTCAAAGCATTTATCGGCCGATATTACCGGACATCTCCAACTAGAATGCAGGTTTTCCCGCAGCATTTTTTTGTTAAGGCGGCCTACTTAACAACAAAGAGCCACCGCCTAAACCATAGGTGTCAAACAATTTGGCCCGCCATTTAATTTCATTTGGCCCTTGAGGCAATATCAAATTAACATTAGAGCTGGCCCGCCGCAGTAACACCACATTCACCACTAATACTCATACTCGTCAACCCTTCCAATTTTCCCGGGAGACTCCCCAAGTTCAGTGACCCTCCCGAATTTCTCCCGATTTCCACCCGGACAATAATATTTGGGGCGGGCAGTAAAAGCACTGCTTTTGGCGTTCTCTACATGTCGTCACGTCCGCTTTTCTTCCGTAAAAACAGCGTGCCAGCCCACTCACATGATATATACGGCTCATACACACACACAAGTGTATGCAAGGCATACTTGATCAACAGCCATACAGGTCACACTGAGGGTGGCCGTATAAACAAGGTTAACACTTTTACAAATATGCGCCACACTGTGAACCCACAGCAAAAAAGAATGACAAACACATTTCGGGAGAACATCCGCACCGTAACACAACATAAACACAACCGGACAAATACATAGAACCCCTTGGATCACTAACTCTTCCGGGACGCTACAATATACACCCCCCGCTACCACCAAACCCCGCCCCAACTCAAACCCGCCGCCGAAAAAGGCATTAAATTTGTGTTTTTACTTTATTTGATATGCCATTGATATTTTTTAATTATTATTTGTCACTATAAAGTTATATAAGCCTTGCTTGGTCAATATTCAATGCAAAACTTGTTTGGGTCCCTATTAAAGGGTTGTGAATTGTGAAGTGAATTATATTTATATAGCGCTTTTCTCAAGTGACTCAAAGCGCTTTACATCATGACACCCAATATCTAAGTTCCATTTAAACCAGTGTGGGTGGCACTGGGAGCAGGTGGGTAAAGTGTCTTGCCCAAGGACACAACGGCAGTGACTAGGATGTCACAAGCGGGAATCGAACCTGCAACCCTCAAGTTGCTGGCACGGCCACTCTACCAACCGAGCTATGTTCAACCTCGGCCCGCGGCTTTGTTCGGTTTTAAGTTTTGGCCCGCTCTGTATTTGAGTTTGACACCCCTGGCCTAAACTAAAGTCATAAAAAAAATATATATATATATATATATATATAATTATTACAAAAAATAACACTAATAAAAAATAAATAAAGATAAATGTATCTATGTTTTTTCTTCAAAAAATAATAGTAATAAAAAAAAAATTATATATATATATATACATGTGAAGTGAAGTGAATTATATTTATATAGCGCTTTTCCTCAAGTGACTCAAAGCGCTTTACATAGTGAAACCCAATATCTAAGTTACATTCAAACCAGTGTGGGTGGCACTGGGAGCAGGTGGGTAAAGTGTCTTGCCCAAGGACACAACGGCAGTGACTAGGTTGGCAGAAGCGGGAATCGAACCACTCTACCAACCGAGCTAAACCGCCCCAATATATATATATTGTATTTTTTTGTTGTTTTTTGTCCTGTCTAGATTCTTAGGCAAATCATACAGTTGAAGTAGATGCCCTTTTGCTTACTTACAGTAAGTCATTAATTTGTCTTCGTAAGTCAATATTTACTAAGTCTAAATAATGACATACTCAGTATCTCAGGCAACTAGGACTATATATCGAGATACATATCGTATATTGCCTTCCCCGTCCGTCCGCCGGTCCCGGGCGGCACCCCTTCCTCCTGGGGAGACACCACCTTCACTAACAAACAATTTTCTGGGGCAAACACTGGAATGCATTAAAAAAAAATCCTGTGTGTTCTTGTCTCACATAAGGATTGTGAATGACAGACAAAAAAAAAGTGCAGTTCTTCTTTAAGTGCTGTATTGCTTTTGTGGGCCATATTTAAAAAAAAAAAAAAGGACGTGGCGGTCCAGGCCTGGCCCCCAGGCCTTGAGTTTGACACCTGTGACAAGGCGAGCTAAATATTTAAAAAGGCTGACCGTCATGCCGATACATGTCACAGCTGTGGTGTTGGTGTACCTAATAATATGGCCGGTGTGTTACTGTCATATATTTTCCATAAGCAGCAAACCCCCCCCCCCCCCCCCTCTTCATCCCATCACTATCATTCAGCGCAGTTAACCAGGGGCAGCGACCCACACCTGGCATCTTTCAGTGTGATGAAAAGCGCCGATCGCCTCCGCAGGAAGCTGCCGTGATGACATTTTCCTCCCCGCTGCCGCAGAAAACGAGCGTTTATTGCGGCGGGGATTCCCAAAGAAAAGTGTGATGGATGTTGCCACGGTGACCAAATAGCGAGACCTTCACACCGGGGAAGGTCTTGGATGGGACGCCTTGTAATGGCGTGAGCACCTCCATTCGTCCGCTCATCTTCGCAGACTCGAGGCGCGTTTATTGTATTAACCGTTTCTGCGCAGTGGTCCATCTGTCGCCACGTGACCCCGCCCACCTTGATTATTACCCCCACACCTCCTGCAGCAGCACCGGAGGAGAGAGCTTGGGTGGGGGGGTTGGAGTCGACCCCTGCGCCGGCACTCAAAGACAGATGAGGCGCGGATTGTGGGAGGCAGGCCATGAAACGCACTATCAGGGCTCCTGGGTGACCTTTCACCCAAATCACAGCCTTTGCACGTTCCCCCTGTAAATTCACTCCCTGTGAATTATCATCACCATGACAACCAAGGACAAAATCCTGCCGATTGATTGCCTTTTTACGGTACAGCAGGGGTGTCCAAAGTACGGCGCGGGAAATGGCTTTTTTATTTACCAAGCCGTGGAACGATCTGAATACACCTAAAAAGCAGCCCATTATATTATTCCTCATACTTCAACTTTTTTTTGTTATAGTTCGGCACGTTTTTCTTACGATTAATACGAGACGCCGCGGCCAACGAGCCCCCACATATGTTATACCGTCGGAAAGGTCTCACTCGCCTCTGTGGCGGTACTTTAATTTTTATGGGAACGGCGTGGTGCGGTTGGAAGAGTGGCCGTGCCAGCAACCTGAAGGTTCCTGGTTCGATCCCCACCTTCTGCCAACCTAGTCACGTCCGTTGTGTCCTTGAGCAAGACACTTCACCCTTGCTCCTGATGGGTCGTGGTTACGGCCTCCATCAGTGTGTGAATGGGTGAATGTGGAAATGTGTCAAAGCGCTTTGAGTACCATCTTTGAAGGTAGAAAAGTGAATTATATTTAAATAGCGCTTTTCTCAAGTGACTCAAAGCGCTTTACATAGTGAAACCCAATATCTATGTTACATTTAAAGCACTGGGAGCAGGTGGGTAAAGTGTCTTGCTCAAGGACACAACGGCAGTGACTAGGATGGCGGAAGCGGGAATCGAACCTGCAACCCTCAAGTTGCTGGCACGGCCACTCTACCAACCGAGCTATACCGCCCCGGTAAAAAGTGCTATAAAAGGATAACCCATTTATTTGTGTTACCATGGTGACTGTCAGAATAATTGTATCTAAGTTATCTCAAAACTTTGTTTCAATGAGTTCGCGGCGAGCAGACAAAAGCTGTCTTTGATCTTATCAATCAAAAGGTTTGAAAAACTCCACTGCGTAGGATGGGAAGTGACATGAAGGTGTCTGTTTCTTTGATGTATTGTAAACCACAGGAAGATTTTGTCTTGACCCGAGATCTACAAAGCAGAGAGAAAGCAGGTACCGTTTTGTGACCAAAAGTAGCGGCTGTTTACAACCGTCCCTTTAGAAACAGCTGTTGCCATGTAATCAGGGAAAGTCCAAATAACAGCGGAGGCGTACAATCTTTCGTCAGAGCGGGATGGGACACTGTACAAGGGTGCAGGTCCACGCGTTTCTCCTCTTTGAGCCAAATTTAATTCTGTCTCTGTTTAATTCCTTGCTTCTTTGTCAGTTTAATAGATGTGATCAGTGTTTGAACCTGACAGTGACTCTATTAACAAAAAAAAAAAAAAGAGCCAATTGAATGGGGACATACCCTTTTAATGAATGATTGCTCTGAGACGAACATCAAAAGGACAAGATTATCTCCTCTTGTAGCTCAGCCATACTTTGGGATCTGAGCCGAGGATGTCGTTGTGGCTTGTGCAGCCCTTTGAGACACTTGTGATTAAAGGGTATATAAATAAACTTAGATTGATTGAATGATTTTATAATAACGTAGGCTCCAGCACTCCCCGCGACCCCGAAAGGGATAAGCGGTAAAAAATATATAATAAAATCCTCTGAAGAGCAGGAAAACCTGCGAGACAGGGGATTTTATAATAAAATATATAATAAAATCCCCTGAAGAGCAGGGAAACCTGCAAAACAGGCCTGTAGGGATGAAATTGTTATGATCCGCTGCCCGGATCATATTATGATTTAGGTAGAAGCATTTAAGTCTCACCTTAAAACTCATTTGTATACTCTGAGCCTTTAAATAGACTCCCTTTTTAGACCAGTTGATCTGCCGTTTCTTTTCTTTTTCTCCTATGTCCCACTCTCCCTTGTGGAGGGGGTCCGGTCCGATCCGGTGGCCATGTACTGCTTGCCTGTGTATCGGCTGGGGACATCTCTGCGCTGCTGATCCGCCCCCTCTTGGGATGGTTTCCTGCTGGCTCCGCTGTGAACGGGGCTCTCGCTGCTGTGTTGGATCCGCTTTGGACTGGACTCTCGCGACTGTGTTGGATCCATTGTGGATTGAACTTTCACAGTATCATGTTAGACCCGCTCGACATCCATTGCTTACCTCCTCTCCAAGGTTCTCATAGTCATCATTGTCACCGACATCCCGCTGGGTCATTATTGTCACCGATGTCCCACTGGGTGTGAGTTTTCCTTGCCCTTATGTGGGCCTACCGAGGATGTCGTAGTGGTTTGTGCAGCTCCTTGAGACATTAGTGATTTAGGGCTATATAAGTAAACATTGATTGATTGACTGATTTTTGAGTCTGTTTGTATTTTCTGTTAGTTTTGGACTCCTTTTGTTATTGTTTGTGCACCTGTGAGTTAGTTTTGTCACCATAGTAACGTATTATCTTCACCTGCCGCTTGTTCCGGTTTGCACACCTGCGTTTTGGTAATCACTGTCATTATTTAAGCCCACCTTCTCCCGTCAGTCTGCCTTTCTTCGTAATTTGGTTTCACGCAACAAGTAACGACTTCTGTGTTCCAGCTAGCTTCCACGCTAGGTCCTTTTGTTTATGCTAGCTCCCATGCTAAGCGCCTTTTTGTTTTTCTAGCTCCCATGCTAGCTCTTTTTTGGTTTTGTCTCAGTCTGATTTATAGTTTAAATAAATGATTGGTTCTTACCTTCACGTTGTGTTCAAAGGCCGACTGCATCCTTGGGAGAACTAACCCGCATCACAATGCCACCAGGTCGTTACGGAAATAGCCTCCTTGTTTTTTGCTGACCTAATGTATATTCCGCTCTACCCTGGTATTGAGCAATGTATAACGGATAAACCACGGTAACCTTGACTATATATATATATATATATATATATATATATATATATATATATATATATATATATATATATATATATATATATATATATATATATATATATATATATATATATACTGAACGCAATGATGTCACATTATCAATGGGAAAATACATTTTTAAACAATATGATTTGCCTGAGCGGCTAGGAGACACCAAGAGTAACAAGCGGTAGGAAATTAATTACAGAAAACAGATTTAAAAGAATAAATATACTAAGATAAAATAAAAATTCAGATATTTTAACTTTGCACATCCCGCGGGCCGGATTTTGGACGCAGGCGGACCGGACCTTAGTTATGAAGTATTGCGGTATTTTAAAAGCGTCCATCCAGGCTTTATGATACTTTGCTTTTAATAACCTGTGTGACCATCACACCAGGATCAATATCACCATCTACTGTGAGAATGTATTTACAGTCTAATAACACTCTGGGGAAGGCTGCTGGTGGGGGTGGGGGTGGGGGCAATTAATGAGGCTCCATCAAGCTGGAGGCCCATTAGATGTTCTTGTAACCTTTTAAAGTGCATCACGCATGGCGGAGGAAGAAAAGGCTGTTGGGACTTATTGCTTTATGGTAAAATAGCCACGATGATGTTATATTTAACGATTAATTTGCTCATTAATGGTCTTTTTTAATCGTCTTTGTTCACCGGATTTTCGCAAGGGTCAAATTAATGCTTTTATAGTAAGGGAAAATACGTATTTGACCAGGCAGAGAGAAAGTGTCTCATGTCTTTTTGGTCTATTTCACTTACAAAATATATAACTACAAACCCAAACGTCCACTGCAGAGGACACTGGCTCTCAAGAGGATGTAGCTCACACATAACGAGTTGCATCTAGAGGCCCAGTGGTTCTATAATATACAAAACCCAAAACCAGTGAAGTTGGCATATTGTGTAATTCATAAATAAAAACAGTCTTGCTGAAATAAGCAGGGGCGTCCGTGAAAAAGACGTTGCTTGGATGGCAACATATGTTGCTCCAAAACTTGTATGCACCTTTCAGCTTTAATAGTGCCTTCACAGATGTGTAAGTTACCCATACCATCACAGATTCTGGCTTTTGGACTTAGCGCCTATAACAATCCGGATGGTTCTTTTCCTCTTTGGTCCGCAGGACACGACATCCACAGTTTCCGAAAACAATTCGACCACAAAACACTTTTTTCACATTGCATCAGTCCATCTTAGATGACCTCGGGCCCGGCGGCGTTTCTGGGTGTTGTTGATAAATGGCTTTGGCTTAGTAGAATTTTAACTTTCACTTACAGATGTAGCGACAAACTGTAGTTACTCACAGTGGTTTTCTGAAGTGTTCCTGAGCCCATGTGGTGATATCCTTTACACACTGATGTCACTTTTTGATGCAGTACCTTAGGGATCGAAGGTCACGTGCAGTGATTTCTCCACATTCTCTTAACCTTTTGATGATATTACGGACTGTAGATGGTCAAATCCCTAAATTCCTTGCAATAGCTCATTGAGAATTGTCGTTCTTAAACTGTTTGATGATTTACTCACGCATTTGTTCACAAAGTGGTGACTCTCGCCCCATCCTTGTTTGTGAATGACTGAGCATTTCATGGAAGTTGCTTTTATACCCAATCATGGCACCCGCCTGTTCCCAACTAGCCTGTTAACCTGTGGGATGTTCCAAATAAGTGTTTGGCGGGCATTCCTCAACTTTCTCAGTCTTTTTTGCCACTTGTGCAAGCTTTTTTGAAACATGTTGCTGGCATTCAATTCCAAATGATCTAATGTTTGCAAAAAATAACTAAGTTTACCAGTTTGAACGTTAAATATATTGTCTTTGCAGTCTATTCAATTGAAAGTGTGGCCCTGGGGCCCATATGCAGCCCGCAGCTTGAGTTCTTTTGGCCCAGAGCGTACTGTTAAAATAAAACCAAAAGACATAATGTAGTGAGAAAAAGTTCAGGGATGTCCTGATATGATTTTGATATCAGATATCGATCCAATACAAGCTCAATAACAAGTATTGGATTAGCGCAACCTCGACATACATAATAACAAGTGACCTTCATTGAACAATTTTGCAGTCTAAAACACAACATTTGTAAAGACAAACAAATATAAAATGTTATCAAATACATACACAAAGTCTCCAAGTCAGTGGCGCATTAAAATGGGATCTAGTAACAAACGTGTCCGCATCACTCCACTTACTTTTAATTTTCCTGAAGGAATCAATAAAGTACTATGTATCTATCTACTACGTCATGATCTTAAAGAATTATTGTGATATTTAGGTATTGCAGAATTTTTTTTCTAACCACTCCGCTTCAACTTAAAGAAAGCATAAGCTCTTTCCAGATGTTAATAATACATAGGTTAGTGTGTGTCATCACTACCATTATTCTCTGTCTGACTAATACCACGCTACAAAGTAATAACATGATGTCTATTTTGTGCTGATATCGTGTCGGGTTGTATCAGCCAGTAATCAAGACGCGATTATCGGTATCGTATTTGAGTGATAATGGATTTTTTCTCTTTCTGTTGCAACAATCCTACCAATCAG
>NC_084617.1:14126016-14156016 GCF_033978795.1 Nerophis ophidion
CTTTTTAGGGATATTCGGGGACTCGTAAAATTTTGAAAAAAACTTCAAAAAATACAACAAGCCACTGGGAACTGAATTTTATTGTTTTTAACCCTTTTGAAATTGTGATAATGTTCCCCTTTGAGTCTGGTCTTGGGCACCACGTGCTGGAACTGGCTCTCGGACCTCAGAGCGCGCGCAGGAATGTAAATTTGGATGAGGTCCGAGATATATTGAGGTGCCAGTCCATGTAAAGATTTAAAAACAAACCGCAATGTTTTAAAATCAATTCTAAAATGAACACGGAGCCAGCGCAAACTCTGAAAAATTGGGGTTATATGCTGGCGTTTCCTGGCCCCTGTTAAATGTCGTGCTGCCGCGTTCTGGACTAACTGCAACCGGGAGAGAGCTTTTTGGCTCATGCCAGCATAAAGTGCATTGCAGTAGTCCAGGCGACTTGAAATAAAAGCATGCACGACTTGTTCAAAAAGGTCAAAAGATAAAAACGGTTTAACCCTTACTAAAAGACGAAGGTGATAAAAACATGATTTTAAAACGCCATTGACTTGTTTGTCTAGTTTAAAATCGCTCTTACCGGATATCAGCTGAAATTGCGCCGTCCATGCAGCTGCCGTCGACTTCCTTTCAGAGACTGGCGTCAAGACACCCGTGGACACACCCCTCCGACTATCAGGTACTATTTAACTCACTAAAACACTAGCAACACAATAGAAAGATAAGGGATTTCCCAGAATTATCCTAGTAAATGTGTCTAAAAACATCTGAATCGCTCCAAATGCAATCGCCTTTTTTTTTTAAACTTTATTTATTTCTAGTCCTTCGCTATCAATATCATCATCCACGAATCTTTCATCCTCGCTCAAATTAATGGGGAAATTGTCGTTTTCTCGGTCCGAATAGCTCTTGCTGCTGGAGTCTCCCATTATAAACAACGTGAAGAGCCCTCACACTTGTGATGTCATCGTCTGCTACTTCCTGTAAAGGCGAGGCTTTTTTTATTAGCGACCAAAAGTTGGGAATATTAAAGGGGAACATTATCACAATATCAAAATGGTTAAAAACAATAAAAACCAGTTCCCAGTGGCTTGTTTTATTTTTCGAAGTTTTTTTCAAAATTTTACACCTCGCGGAATATCCCTAAAACAAGCTTTAAAGTTCTTGATTTTCGCTATTTGCGATGCGACTGTCCATTTCCCTGTGACGTCACACAGGGCTGCCAATACAAACAACATGGCGGTTACCACAGCAAGATATAGCGACGTTAGCTCGGATTCAGACTCAGATTTCAGCGGTTTAAGTGATTCAACAGATTACGCATGTATTGAAACAGATGGTCGGAGTATGGAGGCAGATAGCGAAGAAGAAATTGAAGCTATTGAGCTATTCGGCCATAGCATGGGTGTACCTAATGAAGTGGCCCATAGCATTAGATTAGATTAGATTAGATAGTACTTTATTTATTCTGTCAGGAGAGTTCCTTCAGGAAAATTACAATTTTCAGCACAATCCCATTCAAGATCAGACAAACATTACAGGGAGACAGAACAGGATCGCTGACGGGTCTGCCGGCTTCCAGCGCCCCTTACAAAAAAAGATGAGATACAGGTAAACAAGGGGGGGAGAAAAAAATAGAAGATAAAATAAAATAAAAAAATCGGTCTTAGCCTGGACCCTGGAGAGGGGGTGCAGACTGAGGCCAAGGGAAAAAAACAACAACTCAAAGCCATAGTACACATCCCTCTTACATGTGTGTAAGAGGGAAACATCAAACATCAAAGAAAACATAGGACATTAAAGACATTAAAGCAGCAGATATAACCAGACACTTCTACATACAGCTATGAATAAAAAGTAAAAGAAACATATCCACTGTGGTGGCCTTTGCGGTGTTCCACGCCATCGTCCGCTGGGGTGGAGGGAGGATGGCCAGAGACAGGAGCAGACCCAACAAAGCAACCAAGACAGCCGACTCCACTCTCGGCCAGTGTCCAGTCCGCATGGATGAGCGAGGATACGTCCAAGGTGACTGAGGTGTCCGACACCTGCTCACCCAGCCAAGACACCGCGAAGCCTCTCCGTCCCAGCGCTCAGTGCTAGCTCCACAGCCCTGTCCCCTCATCCGCATCTCCTCCAGTCCCTCCAAACCGACTCCGGTGTGGCAGACACCCAGCAGCTGGTCTCCATGGCCAAAAGGCTCCCGGGAGGCAGATCCAGAAGTCCACAAAAAAAGCACCACAGAGGTCACGAAAGTGACACCTCTTGTCACACAGTCCCAAAGGGTCCCGGACCAAAAGGCAAAAAAATATAATAACACATGAAAACAAGAGGGAAACACAAAAGGATGATACAAGAGCACAGAGCTCCTGCCTACAGCAGCCACTACAGCAGCGCCATCTTGGAAAAAAAAAAAGCATGGCTGCCTTATTAGCATCGCCGGTAAAATGTGCGGACCAAACGATCAGGACTTTCGCATCTTGTGACACTGGAGCAAATTAAATCCGTCGATTGGTAAGTGTTTGTTTTGCATTAAATGTGGGTATCTAGTTTCAAATGCACATACAGCTAGCGTAAATAGCATGTTAGCATCGATTAGCATAGCATGTTAGCATCGATTATTTGGCAGTCATGCCGTGACCAAATATGTCTGATTAGCACATGAGTCAACAACATCAACAAAAGTCATCTTTGTGATTTCGTTGACTTAATCGTTGCAAATGCATCTGCAGGTTATCCATACATCTCTGTGCCGTGTCTGTCTTAGCATCGCCGGTAAAATGTGCAGACACTCTGGCAAATTCAATGGGGGTCTGGCGGCAGATTTCTTGCCAGTGGTGCAACTTGAATCCCTCCCTGTTAGTGTTGTTACACCCTCCAACAACACACCGACGAGGCATGATGTCTCCAAGGTTCCCAAAATTTGTTGAAAAAAGGGAAAATAACAGAGCTGAGACCCGGTGTTTGAAATGTGTTGAAAATGAGAATGGCGGGTGTGTTACCTCGGTGACGTCATCGCTAAAAGAGCGATAAACAGAAAGGCGTTTAATTTGGCAAAATTCCCCCATTTAGAGTTCGGAAATCGGTTAAAAAAATACATGTTTTTTTTTTCTGCAACATCAAGGTATATACTGACGCTTGCATAGGTTTGATGATAATGTTCCCCTTTAACGTCGATGTTCTCTACTAAATCCTTTCAGCAAAAATATGGCAATATCGCGAAATGATCAAGTATGACACATAGAATGGACCTGCTATCCCCGTTTAAATAAGAAAATCTCATTTCAGTAGGTCTTTAAAAACACGCTTCCTTTTTCTCCGCAATTTAAAGGGTGAATGAAAAAAAAAAATATTAAAAAGGACCATAAAGTGTCCACAACATGTGAAGACGACAGCTCCCCAGTTGGTGTGTGTTTCGCCGAGCAATGTGGAATATCAAGGTATTATGTTTATATCTTGTTTGGCAGACGTTAGCACGCTGCCAGCACTAATCCTCCGAGTGCGGCGCGCTGAGGGGAAACGGCGTCTTTATTCCTGCCAAGGAGTCTGGATTCCCTCCGCCTGACACCGCGCGCCTTGCTCTGCCTTTTCTGCTTTGCCAGTTGCTGTGAAGAAGAAGAAGACGCAGAAGAGGGGGGACGCTTAGTGCTTTTGGACGCCGCTGAGAGGTCAAGGCTGTAAACGGGCGGGTTTTGTTGGTCACTTTGGGGCCTGGAGTGATTATTTGCTGCTGTGTCAGTCGTAGCGATTGGACGAGGGTGCAGGGAACTATAGTGTCATCTTCTGCTGCGGTTCTCACATTTTTTTATTTCCACCAAGTACCACCTCAGAAATAACTTGGCTTTACAAGTACCACCATAATAATCTGTGAAGTGTCTATACCAGGGGTCACCAACGCGGTACCCGCGGGCACCAGGTCGCCCGTAAGGACCAGATGAGTCGCCCGCTGGCCTGTTCTAAAAATAGCTCAAATAGCAGCACTTACCAGTGAGCTGCCTCTATTTTTTAAATTTTATTTATTTACTAGCAAGTTGGTCTCGCTTTGCTGGACATGTTTAATTCTAAGAGAGACAAAACTCACATAGAATTTGAAAATCCAAGAAAATATTTTAAAGACTTGGTCTTCACTTGTTTAAATAAATTCATGTATTTTTTTTAAACTTTGCTTCCTATAACTTTCAGAAAGACAATTTTAGAGAAAAAAATACAACCTTAAAAATGATTTTAGGATTTTTATACACATGTACCTTTTTGCCTTTTAAATTCCTTCCTCTTCTTTCCTGACAATTTAAATCAATGTTCAAGTAATCTTTATTTTTTCTATTGTAAAGAATAATAAATACATTTTAATTTAATTTTTCATTTTAGCTTCTGTTTTTTCGACAAAGAATATTTGTGAAATATTTCTTCAAACTTATTATGATTAAAATTCAAAAAAATATTCTGGCAAATCTGGAAAATCTGTAGAATCAAATTTAAATCTTATTTCAAAGTCTTTTGAATTTCTTTTAAAATTTTTGTTTTTGGAAAATCTAGAAGAAATAATGATTTGTCTTTGTTAGAAATATAGCTTGGTCCAATTTGTTATATATTCTAACAAAGTGCAGATTGGGTTTTAACCTATTTAAAACATTTAATCAAAATTCTAAAATTAATCTTAATCAGTAAAAATTACTAATGATTTCCCATAAATTATTTTTTAAATTTTTTCAAAAAGATTCAAATTTTTTTCAGTTGAATTTTGAATTTTAAAGAGTCGAAATTGAAGATAAACTATGTTTCAAAATCTAATTTTCATTTTTGTTTTGTTTTCTCTTCTTTTAAGCTGTTCAATTAAGTGTTTTTTTCATCATTTAATTCTCTACAAAAAACCTTCTGTAAAAGGAAAAAAAATGTTAATATTCTCTTTCTACCACGCCCAGGTAGTGTTTCCACGGTGCCTTTAGCTTCAAACTTGCGAATTATGCTCCCGACAGTGTCTCTTGGAATGTGTAATGTCTTTGTTATTTTCTTATATCCATATCCTTTCTCATGAAGAGAAATTACCTCCTCTCTTGACTTCTTTGACCACTCCCTGGACTTCACCATGTTGCAAATACACCATTGACCATCTACAAGAAGCTGAGCGTCACAGTCTTTTTCAATCAGTTATTGCTGTTGGTGTTTAGCTTTTCGATAAATTGTCTTGGCAACTAATTTTGTAGGCATGTCCCTTAGTCAAATGTTGGTACTTGATGCGTGTGTTAGCATGCTAGCATTTAATTATTTTAATTTATGTACACACCTCAGAGTAATATGTTTTGGTACTTGACGCATGTCAGAGTTAGCATTTTAGCGTGCTAGCTTTTTTACTATTTGAGTTTGAATGTGTTAATGGAAAAATCCTTGAGATGCAGCATCTCGTTTTCAAGGGGGACCAAATACATTTAAAATGAACACAATGCAGTACAACACAGGGAAAGTTACACAACAAACAATAACAGACAATCATTAAAGACAATTTTGCTCAGATACCTCTTAGCTCACACAACTCTCTCAGAATTTACAATAAAATAACATAATGCAGCTATTGTTGTAATAATAATAGATTTTTTTTGTAAAAAGCACTTTACATTGAGCAAACAACCTTAAAGTACCACTGTGTATCAACAAAAAAAATTATAATAAAAGGATAGTAAAAATAAACAAAAACTAAAACAACCTAATAGCTAGAATTATTATGCGTGTGTCTAAAAAAAAAAAGGCTTTTTTTATTTTAAAGCATTTTAAAAAGCATTCACAGTCTGTAGTGCACTCAGGTGGTCAGGGAGGGCGTTCCACAGACTGGGAGCGGCGGAGCCGAAAGCCCAGTCCCCCATTGTTCGTCGCTTTGTCCTTAGAGGTTGGAGGAGGTTAGCCTGTCCAAAGCGGAGGTGTCGTGTGGAGGATTTGGGGGTGAGTAGTTCTTTGAGGTAGAGGGGGGCATTTCCATGGAGGCACTGGAGGGTTAGTAGGGAGACTTTGTTGTTGGTGTTTAGCTTTTCGAAAAAATTGTGTTGGCAACTAATTTTGTAGGTATACTCCTTAGTCAAATCGGGGTACGTGATGCATGCAGTTATAAACCCGAGGTTGATATATTTTGTTAACTGTCTGCATGCTATTGTTAGCATGTTAGCGTAGTACTGTTTTTTTCTTCTTTTTTTTAATCTCGTTTTGGTAATATTTTTAGTTACTTCACATTACCTGGCTAGAGTGCTAAAGAATCTTTTTGTTGTTTAGCTTTTCGATGAATTGTGTTGGCAACTAATTTTGTAGGTATATCCCTTAGTCAAATTGTGGCACCTGATGCATGCGTTAGCATGCTAGCATTTAAAAAAAATTTTTTTTATATACACACACCTAAGAGTAATATACTTTGGTACTTGACACTTGTCAGAGTTAGCATTTTAGCATTGTAGCTTTTTTTTTTTTACTATTGTTGTTGGTGTTTAGCTTTTCGATAAATTTTGTTGGCAACTAATTTTGTAGGTCTACACCTTAGTCAAATTGTGGCACTTGATGCATGCATTAGCATGCTAGCATATAAAACATTTTTTTATGTACACACCTCAAAGTAATATATTTTGGTACTTGACACATGCCAGAGTTAGCACTTTAGCATGCTAGCTTTTATTAATAATTTAGCAGTTATACACCCAAGTGTGTTATATTTTGCTATCTGTCAGCTTGCTATTGTTAGCATGTTAGTGTAGTAGTACTTGTTAGAATAATTGTTTCTAAGTTATCACAAAAACTTTGTGCTGAAATAAGTTCCCAGCGAGACGACCAAAAGCTG
Source organism: Nerophis ophidion (assembly GCF_033978795.1). Classification (NCBI taxonomy): domain Eukaryota; kingdom Metazoa; phylum Chordata; class Actinopteri; order Syngnathiformes; family Syngnathidae; genus Nerophis; species Nerophis ophidion. Next base: position 14,132,825 of record NC_084617.1, read on the forward strand.
TCTTTAAACCTACCAGGAGTAAGGCTCGTAAAACTCCACTGTGTAGGGGGGAGGCAACATGATGGTGTTCCTGTTTCTTTTATGTATTGTAATCAAACAGAAACATATTGTCTGACCCAAGAACTACAAAATCAAAGAGGAAGCAGGACCAGGCGACCTCTTTTTGAACTGTTTTACGAACCTCTCTTTGAACTCTTTTACGAACCTCCTTCTTTGAACCATTTTACGACCTTTTCTGTGATCTGTTTACGAAGCCATCCCTTTGGAGGCAGTTGTTAACATGTGGTCAGAGAAAGTCCAAATAAAAGAGGGGGCTGTGACAGTCTCATGGGTTCCCAGGACTACCAAGGAAGGACATGGCTTTGAGCAGTTTGACTTTTGTATTATTCCTTCGAAAAAAACTTTCAGCTTTCGTTTTCACTTTGACGCGTCGTCGTCTGCCTGTCTATCTTTTCCTCTCGTGCTCAGCGTCCGCTTCCTTCTCTCTGCTCCAGTCCTTTTACGCATCCAGCCTTTTTACACCTTGCGAGGAGATTAGATAATTGTCCCCACGCACCTGATCTTGATTGTCGCTTCGTTCCCGGTGCGCCCCGCTTCGCCGCTCGCTCGCCGTCCCCGCCTCCTTGCCGCCATCTCCGGCGTGACCTGCCTCTGTGTCGGACTGCCGGCTCCGCCTCTCCACAGGGGCATACAATCTTTGGCCAGAGCATGCTGAGGCACTGTACAAGAGTACAGACCAGACGTTTCTCCTCAAATTGAGCCAAATTGAATACTGTCACTGTTTGATTCTTTGCTTCTTGTCTTGTTTAATAGATGTCATCAGTGTTTGAAACTGACAGTCCTGTTTTTTTTATTGTTTTTTTAGGTCATTTTGCTAATATTTTTGTTACTACTACTGTTAGCATTTCAGTACGGTTTTGTGTTGAAAATTTCTACGAAAATTGAATCTTCTTTGCAAAAAAAAATCTGTATATTGCACTGGTTTTTGAAGGTGAAAACTACCAAAAATGGCCCCGTGCATGCTTCTGATTTTTGTCAGTTTGTGGTCCTGGGTGGAAAAAAAGTTGGGCCATCCTGGTTTGACTCATGCGGTTAAAAAAAAAAAAAAAAAAAGCAAAGGGTTTGGTTGAAATGTTTAAATGGCAAAAGAGTGTGGCGTGCGTGCAGATTAAGCAGGATGTCACCTAGCCTTCGCTCGTGAAGGCAAAATGGGCAGTCTAGCAAATAAAACCGCTTGTGCGGCACCTTCCCACCGGGAATGTCACTGTAACATACCGCGATGGGCTCAGACGTTCATACGGGAGCGCCCCGCCAGCACATGTGCACGCACACACACACACACACACACACACGCTCCCAATGTTTACGCTCCAGTCATTGTGGAGCATGCATATTCAAAGTGATACGCCGCACTCGTGAGTCGGCGTGCGCTGACACATTTACATACGTGCCCGGGCCGTCGCCGAGCGGGGCCGTGATGCGGGGTGACAGGTTTTATGCCACTACCCTTCGGGGGGTGTTGGTCGGCGGGGGGGACTGGGGGCGCTGGGGGAGGGGCGGTCGTAGCCACACAACGTGACAGACGAGCGTGAGCGAGACCTTTCGTTTCAGGGTCGAGACCGCTGACACCTGACTTGATCTGCCTGCATGACCTAAAAAAAAAAACAGGACTGTCAGTTTCAAACACTGATGAAATCTATTAAACAAGACAAGAAGCAAAGAATCAAACAGTGACAGTATTCAATTTGAGGAGAAACGCCTGGTCTGTACTCTTGTACAGCTGATGCTTCTATGACCCCCCGCGTCGCCACTTTGAGGCTTGTCCTCAGTCGGGATGTTTCTAGATAACATTAAAGGCCTACTGAAACCCACTACTACCCACCACGCAGTCTGATAGTTTATATATCAATGATGAAATATTAACATTGCAACACATGCCAATACGGCCTTTTTAGTTTACTAAATTGCAATTTTAAATTTCGCGCGGAAGTATCATGTTAAAACGTCACGTTATGATGACGCGTGCACGTGACGTCACGCATTGTAGAGGTCATTTTGTTCCAGCACCGTTCACAGCTATAAGTCGTCTCTTTTCATCGCATAATTCCACATTATTCTGGACATCTGTGTTGCTGAATCTTTTGCAATTTTTTCAATTAATAATGGAGACGTCAAAGAAGAAAGCCGTAGGTGGGAAGCGGTGCATTGCGGCCGCCTTTAGCAACTCAAACACAGCCGGTGTTTCCTTGTTTACATTCCCGAAAGATGACGGTGAGGTTTTACTATGGAAAAGAGCGGTTAAGCGGACATGGTTCCCTACCACATGTCAACCGGCAGGTTTCGGTTGGAAAATGGTGGTAATAAGTCAGCTCTTACCGTAGACTTGAGCGGAGAGCTTGCTTCGCATAATTCCACAGTATTAAGGACATCTGTGTTGCTGAATCTTTTGCAATTTTTTCAATTAATAATGGAGACGTCAAAGAAGAAAGCCGTAGGTGGGAAGCGGTGCATTGCGGCCGCCTTTAGCAACTCAAACACAGCCGGTGTTTCCTTGTTTACATTCCCGAAAGATGACGGTGAGGTTTTACTATGGAAAAGAGCGGTTAAGCGGACATGGTTCCCTACCACATGTCAACCGGCAGGTTTCGGTTGGAAAATGGTGGTAATAAGTCAGCTCTTACCGTAGACTTGAGCGGAGAGCTTGCTTCGCATAATTCCACAGTATTAAGGACATCTGTGTTGCTGAATCTTTTGCAATTTTTTCAATTAATAATGGAGACATCAAAGAAGAAAGCCGTAGATGAGAAGCGGTGTATTGCGGCCGCCTTTAGCAACTCAAACACAACCGGTGTTTCCTTGTTTACATTCCCGAATGATGACGGTGAAGCTTTACTATGGAACAGAGCGGTCAAGCGGACATGGTTCCCTACCACATGTCAACCGGCAGGTTTCGGTGAGAAAATGGTGGTAATAAGTCGGCTCTTACCATAGACTTGAGCGGAGAGCTTTCGTCGCATGATTCCACAGTATTCTGGACATCTGTGTTGCTGAATCCTTTGCAAGCGGTGTATTGCGGCCGCCTTTAGCAACACAAACACAGCTGGTGTTTCCTTGTTTACATTCCTGAAAGATGACGGTGAAGCTTTACTATGGAACAGAGCGGTCAAGCGAATGCGGTTGGATTGGACCACACACACAAAGTGTATTATGCAGCGATCATTTCAAAAGATTGTGGTACGAAAAGGGTCCCTTCAGGGGGCTGGGATGGGCCTCGCCACCACCCGTCGACTGGTGCTGAAGAAAGGTGCAACCATATAATCTCACTAAAACACTAGTAACACAATAAGCAGATAAGGGATTTTCCAGAATTATCCTAGTAAATTTGTCTAATAACATCTGAATCGCTTACACTGTATAGTCTTTTTTTTTTTATTCCTTCACTCTTACTTTCCTCATCCACGAATCTTTCATCCTCCCTCAAATTAATGGGGAACTTGTCGCTATCTTGGTCTGAATTGCACTAGCTGCTGGTGGCTATGATTATAAACAATGTGAGGATGTGAGGAGCTCCACAACCCGTGACATCACGCGCACATTGTCTGCTACTTTCGGTACAGGCAAGGCTTTTTTATTAGCGACCAAAAGTTGCGAACCTTATCGTGGATGTTCTCTACTAAATCCTTTCAGCAAAAATATGGCAATATCGCGAAATGATCAAGTATGACACACAGAATGGACCTGCTATCCCCGTTTAAATAAGAAAATCTCATTTCAGTAGGCCTTTGAACAATTATTAATGAACTTTAAGTCATTTTTGCAATCGCATCAAATTACAAACCCCAAAACCAGTGAAGTTGGCACGTTGTGTAAATGGTAAATAAAAGCAAAATACAATGATTTTCAAATCCTTTTCAACTTATATTCAATTGAATAGACTGCAAAGACAAGATATTTAATGTTCCAACTGAGAAACAAATTTTTTTTTGCAAATAATAATTCACTTAGAATTTAATGGTAGCAACACATTGCAAAAAAGGGACATTTTTACCACTGTGTTACATGGCCTTTCCTTTTAACAACACTCAGTAAACGTTTGGGAACTGAGGAGACCAATTTTTAAAGATTTTCAGGTGGAATTCTTTCCCATTCTTGCTTGATGTACAGCTTAAGTTGTGGTATTTTACGCTTAATAATGTGCCACACATTTTCAATGGGAAACAGGTCTGGACTACAGGCAGGCCAGCCTTTTACTACGAATCCACGCTGTTGTAACACGTGGCTTGGCATTGTCTTGCTGAAATAAGCAGGGGCGTCTATGATAACGTTGCTTGGATGGCGACATATGTTGCTCCAAAACCTGTATGTACCTTTCAGCGGCATAGCTCGGTTGGTAGAGTGGCCGTGTCAAAAACTTGAGGGTTGCAGGTTCGATTCCCGCTTGTGCCATCCTAGTTACTGCCGTTGTGTCCTTGGGCAAGACACTTTACCCACCTGCTCCCAGTGCCACCCACACTGGTTTAAATGTAACTTAGATATTGGGTGTCACTATGTAAAGCGCTTTGAGTCACTTGAGAAAAGCGCTATATAAATATAATTCACTTCACTTCACAAAGGTGCCTTCACAGATGTGTAAGTTACCCATGCCTTGGGACCTAATACACCCCCATACCATCACAGATGCTGGCTTTTGAATTTTCCGCCTATAACAATCCGGATCTTTTCCTCTTTGGTCCGAAAGACACGACGTCCACAGTTTCCAAAAAACTATTTGAATTGTGGACTCGACAGACCGCAGAACACTTTTACGCTTTGCATCCGTCCATCTTAGGTGAGCTCGGGCTCAGCAAAGCCGGCGGCGTTTCTGGGTGTTGTTGATAAATGGCCGTGGTAGTAGAGTTTTGACTTGCACTGACAGATGTAGCGACAAACTGTACTTACTGACAGTGGTTTTATGAAGTGTTCTTGAGACCATGTGGTGATATCCTTTACACACTGATGTTGCTTTTTAATGCTGTACCGCCTGAGGGACCCGAAGGTCACAGGCTTACATGTTAGACGTTGTAACTGCAAGTGAGACCTGTTGTATTTATACAGCTTTATTTATCCGCCGCATACTGTAACATATTTACGATGTGAATAGTAGAATATCATTTTTGGTCCTCCTTTTTTCTTCTTGAGTACAGTGAGCAGCGTATCATGAAGAAATAATCATATTTCTGTGCAACAAAGAAGTCTGGTATTTATGCAGCTTTTTTATTCTGCCCCCATACTGTAACATTTACGATGTGAATAGTAGTTCCATAAGCATACTGTAACATTTATGAGCAGCATATCATGCACTTGTCTTGATCGGGAAAGACTTATTACGCAAAAATGATGTGAAAAGTGAGACTTTTAAGACATTTTTTTTTTTAATCATCAACTGCTTTGACACATTTATGCTAATTTAAACACACTTGGTATATATTTTTAATTGTATTATTTTTAATAATCATATTTTAAGGACTGTGTATCAAGAATGGTCATTTGTACTGTTCTAATAAAAAATGTAATAAACCAACATTTAAACTAAAATAACTTAGTTACATTAAAAACATGTTTTAACAACTTTAAGCTTTTATTTATTTAACGGCGTTTAAGAAAAATTTAGTTTTTTAAAAACATTTTGGTTCCACAAAAATGTTTAGCTGAATATTATTTTAAGAAGCAACTTGACAAGTAAAGCATAATTTCCCCCTTTAATTGTAGTATTACGGTATACATTATTTACAGTACAATACTTGGTATACATCTGCATTTTAAAAAACATTTTTTGGTTGTTTTTTAACCTTCATTTACCTGCCACACACATTTATACACCAGAGTTTGTGACACTGGGAGCAAGACTATTTGCTCCACGACTCCCATTAGAAAGCAACCAATCTGATTTATATTTACTTAATGGCAGCAACTCAGCCTAAAAACTTACATAAATCCGAGTTTACATGAAAGGACAATGGGGGAGGCTGAACATAAACTTTTTAAAGACACCAATAACATTTTTTATTCCCACTTTAATGTGCCCATTATACAATTTATGGCCCCTTTTAATGGGTTTATATGGGTCAAATTGCCAGAATGATGCCTCAAGCCAAACAGTTTTAGAAAACAAAACAACAATATGATGGTGCACATGCTGAAGAATAAATGAAAAAAACAAAAAAAACAACTTATATATATATATATATATATATAAAATATCCATTTTCTACGGCTTATTCCCTTCGAAGTCGAGGTGGGCGCTGGTGCCTATCTCAGCTACAATTGGGCGGAAGGCAGGGTACACCCTGGACAAGTCGCCATCTTATCGGAGGGCCAATACAGATGTATATATATATTTATTTTACCACTTTATAAGTGTTTCATCTGAAATGTATTTTAATCCATGGATGGATGGGTATTTTAATAATTATTGAAATTATTTTACTATCTTTTTTTACTAAACCATTTTTTTTTTTATCTGCATAATTATTATATATTTTTTTCAATCTCGTTCTCAAATACTTTTTTTTTTTTAATTATAATTTTATTAACACTTCGGCAGTATGATGGGTATTTTAATAATTTTAGAAATTATTTTACTACCTTTTTTTACTAACCCAGTTATTTTTTATTAATCTCCATTAATTATTATGTATTTTTTTCTATCTTATTCTCAGTTACTAAAACTTTTTTTTAAATGATTATAATTCTATTAACACTACGGCAGTATAATGGGTATTTTAATAATTATTGAAATTACTTTACTACCTTTTTTTATCAACCCATTTAATTTTTTTATTGATCTCCATTAACTATATATATTTTTTTGTCATTCTCAATTACTTAAATTATTTTTTTGAATTATTATAATTCTATTTACACTACGGCAGTATGATGGGTATTTTAATACTTATTGAAATAATTTTACTACCTTTTTTTACAACCCAATTATTTAAAAAAAAAAAAAATTGGTCCCATTAATTATTATATATTTTTTTTCTTTGTCATTCTCAATTACTGAAATGTTTTTTTTTTAATGATTATAATTCTATCAAAACTACAGCAGTATAATAGTTGTCCCTGATTGGCTCGATGTCATCACATGGTTTGACTCGCAGGGAAGTTACCAAATATGGTGGTTTGTCAAATGAAGAGCTACAAAGACACTTTTCATGACTGTAACAAATGTTTTTTTTTCTGGAACGCACGCACTTTTCACCACGCCTGATTGGCCCGTACAGCCGAGTTCACAGACCGCGGGCCGACACCTTGTCACACGGGGGCAAAGGGGTGGGGTGAGGGGGCGCACACATGGGTGCACACCACAGTGGAGCACAGGACGCACGGAATGTAGAATTTACATGTGGAGAAAGAGGACATTTTAATATTTTTTTGGGGGTTGGGGGGCATTTTTGCAGCTCGTGCAGTTGTGAGTCACTGCTTCCAAACGCACACATTACTCCCATCTCATCAGCGCCGTGTCAGCCCTTCCCCCCTTTCTTCTTCCCCTTCTTCTCCGAAAGGTCACCACCTCGATTTCTGGGTCACATGTCATCATTCAGCGCAACGTAAACATCAGCACAAGTTCAAGTCCCTCCTTTCTGATTGGCTACATCCTTTAAAAACACACGTTGTAGCTGCAAACGCACACGTTGTAACCGCAAACGCACACGTTGTAACCGCAAACGCACACGTAGCTGCAAACGCACACGTTGTAATTGCACACATAACTGCAAACACACAGTTTGGAACTGCAAACGCACACGTTGTAACTGCAATTGCTCACGTTGCAACTGTAAAAGCATACGTTGTAAACACACATGTAACTGAAAAGGCGCATGTTGTAACCGCACACGTTGTAACCGCACACGTTGGAACTGCAAACACACACGTTGTATCCGCAAATGCACACGCTACTGCAAAGGCGCATGTTGGAAACGCACACACAAATGCACACGTGGTAACCGCAAACACACACGATGTAAACGCACACATTGGAACTGCAAACGCACACATTGTAACTGCAAACGCACACATTGTAACTGCAAACGTTGTATCCGCAATTGCACACGTTGTAGCTGCAAACGCACACGTTACTGCAAAGGCGCATGCTGGAAACGCACACACAAAGGCACACGTGGTAACCGCAAACACACATGATGTAAACGCACACGTTGGAACTGCAAACGCACACATTGTAACTGCAAACGCACACAATTTAACTGCAAACGCACATGTTGTAACCGCAAATGCACACGTTGTAAACGCACACGTTGTAACCTCAAACACACACGTTGTAAACGCACACGTAACTGCAAACACACACATTGTAACTACAAACGCGCACGTTGTAACCTCAAATGCACACATTGTAACGGCAAACGCACGCGTTGTAACTGCAAACACACACATTGTAACTCCAAATGCACACGTTGTGACTGTAAATACACACATTGTAACTGCAAATGCACACATGTGTAACTGCACATGCACACGTTGTAAATGAACGCGTTTTAAATGCACACGTAAACGCACATGAAACTGCAAACGCACACGTTGTAACCCCAAACGCACACGTTGTAACCGTAAATGCACACATTGTAACTGCAAATGCACACAGTGTAAATGAACACGTTTTAAACGCACACGCAAACGCACACGTTGTAGCTGCAAACGCACACGTTGTAGCTGCAAACGCACACGTTGTAGCTGCAAATGCACACGTTGTAACCTCAAATGCACACGTTGTAACGGAAAACGCACGCATTGTAACGGCAAACGCACACCTTGTAAATGCACACGTTGTAACTGCAAACGCGCATGTTGTAACCTCAAATGCACACGTTGTAACGGCAAACGCACACATTGTAACGGCAAACGCACGCATTGTAACGGCAAACGCACACGTTGTAAATGCACACATTGTAACTGCAAACCCGCATGTTGTAACCTCAAATGCACACGTTGTAACGGCAAACGCGCATGTTGTAACCTCAAATGCACACGTTGTAACGGCAAACGCACGCATTGTAACTGCAAACGCACACGTTGTAAATGCACACGTTGTAACTGCAAACGCGCACGTAACCTTAAATGCACACGTTGTAACGGCAAACGCCCGCATTGTAACTGCAAATGCACACGTTGTAAATGCACACGTTGTAACTGCAAACGCGCACGTAACCTTAAATGCACACGTTGTAACGGCAAACGCCCGCATTGTAACTGCAAACGCACACGTTGTAAATGCACACGTTGTAACTGCAAACGCGCACGTAACCTTAAATGCACACGTTGTAACGGCAAACGCCCGCATTGTAACTGCAAACGCACACGTTGTAAATGCACACGTTGTAACTGCAAACGTGCACGTTGTAACCTCAAATGCACACGTTGTAACGGCAAACGCATGTGTTGTAACTGCAAATCCACATGTGTGTAACTGCACATGCACATGTAAACAAACACGTTTCAAACGCTCAAGGAACTGCAAATGCTCACGTTGTAACGGCAAACGCACGCATTGTAACTGCAAACGCACACGTTGTAAATGCACACGTTGTAACTGCAAACTCGCACGTAACCTTAAATGCACACGTTGTAACGGCAAACGCCCGCATTGTAACTGCAAACGCACACGTTGTAAATGCACACGTTGTAACTGCAAACGCGCACGTAACCTTAAATGCACACGTTGTAACGGCAAACGCCCGCATTGTAACTGCAAACGCACACGTTGTAAATGCACACGTTGTAACTGCAAACGTGCACGTTGTAACCTCAAATGCACACGTTGTAACGGCAAACGCATGTGTTGTAACTGCAAATCCACATGTGTGTAACTGCACATGCACATGTAAACAAACACGTTTCAAACGCTCAACGAACTGCAAATGCTCACGTTGTAACGGCAAACGCACGCATTGTAACTGCAAACGCACACGTTGTAAATGCAGACGTTGTAACTGCAAACGCGCACGTAACCTTAAATGCACACGTTGTAACTGCAAACGTGCACATTGTAACCTTAAATGCACACGTTGTAACTGCAAACGTGCACGTTGTAACCTCAAATGCACACGTTGTAACGTCAAACGCATGTGTTGTAACTGCAAATGCACACGTGTGTAACTGCACATGCACATGTTGTAAACAAACACGTTTTAAACGCTCAAGGAACTGCAAATGCACACGTTGTAACGGCAAACGCACGCATTGTAACTGCAAACGCACACGTTGTAAATGCACACGTTGTAACTGCAAACGTGCACGTTGTAACCTCAAATGCACACGTTGTAACGTCAAACGCATGTGTTGTAACTGCAAATGCACACGTGTGTAACTGCACATGCACACGCTGTAAACGAACACGTTTTAAACGCACAAGGAACTGCAAATGCACATGTTGTAACTGCAAATGCACACAGTGTAAACGAACACGTTGTAAATGCACACGGAACTGCGAACGCACACGTTGTAGCTGCAATCGCACACGTTGTAGCTACAAACGCACACGTTGTAGCTGCAAATGCACGCATGGTAACTACAAACGCACACGTGTGTAACTGCACATGCACACGTTGTAAACGAACACGTTTAAAACGCACATGGAACTGAAAACGCACATGTTGTAACTACAAACGCACACATTGTAACTGCACATGCACACGTTGTAAACGAACATGTTTTAAACGAACACGTTTAAAACGCACATGGAACTGCAAACGCACACGTTGTTACTACAAACGCACACGTTATAACCGTAAACGCACACGTTATAACCGTAAATGCACACGTGTGTAACTGCACATGCACACGCTGTAAACGAACACGTTTTAAACGCACAAGGAACTGCAAATGCACATGTTGTAACTGCAAATGCACACAGTGTAAACGAACACGTTGTAAATGCACACGGAACTGCAAACGCACACGTTGTAGCTGCAATCGCACACGTTGTAGCTACAAACGCACAGGTTGTAGCTACAAACGCACACGTAGCTGCAAATGCACGCATGGTAACTACAAACGCACACGTGTGTAACTGCACATGCACACGTTGTAAACGAACATGTTTTAAACGAACACGTTTAAAACGCACATGGAACTGAAAACGCACATGTTGTAACTACAAACGCACACATTGTAACATCACATGCACACGTTGTAAACGAACATGTTTTAAACGAACACGTTTAAAACGCACATGGAACTGCAAACGCACACGTTGTTACTACAAACGCACACGTTATAACCGTAAACGCACACGTTATAACCGTAAATGCACACGTGTGTAACTGCACATGCACACGCTGTAAACGAACATGTTTTAAACGCACAAGGAACTGCAAATGCACATGTTGTAACTGCAAATGCACACAGTGTAAACGAACACGTTGTAAATGCACACGGAACTGCGAACGCACACGTTGTAGCTGCAATCGCACACGTTGTAGCTACAAACGCACACGTTGTAGCTGCAAATGCACGCATGGTAACTACAAACGCACACGTGTGTAACTGCACATGCACACGTTGTAAACGAACATGTTTTAAACGAACACGTTTAAAACGCACATGGAACTGAAAACGCACATGTTGTAACTACAAACGCACACATTGTAACTGCACATGCACACGTTGTAAACGAACATGTTTTAAACGAACACGTTTAAAACGCACATGGAACTGCAAACGCACACGTTGTTACTACAAACGCACACGTTATAACCGTAAACGCACACGTTATAACTGTAAATGCACACGTGTGTAACTGCACATGCACACGTTGTAAACGAACATGTTTTAAACGAACATGTTTTAAACGAACACGTTTAAAACGCACATGGAACTGCAAACGTTCAAGTTGTAACTACAAACGCACATGTTATAACCGTAAATGCACACGTTGTAACTGCAAATGCACATGTTGTAAACAAACACGTTTTAGACGCACACGGAACTGCAAACGCACGCGTTGTAGCTGCAATCGCACACGCAGCTGCAAACACACACGTTGTATCTACAAACACACACGTTGTAGCTGCAAACACACACGTTGTAGCTGCAAACACACACATTGTATCTACAAACACACACATTGTAGCTGCAAACGCCCGCAGCTTTTTCAATGTCTCAGTAATTCCCTGAATGGAGCATCAGTGAGGAGGAGGGGATGCAGCAATCAAAAAGCAAGCTGGAAGGAAAAAGACACAAAGGTTATTTTTGGACCCTGTTCTATATACAACATGTCCCCCCCCCCAGACAAGGGGATGCTCCGGGGTCATGTTGGCTGTTTATACTTCCTCTAATGGAAAACTCCCTCCTGCAGTCACACAAAGGCCAGGGATATACAAACATTTTAAATGTTGCACTGTGCCCATTTTATTGTTACTTTGACAGCAAACTCTGCTGAATGTGTTTCTTAAGTAATTTCACATTGTTGTTATCGGGCTTTTTCCCCATAATTACATCTGATTGGCTAAAATAACCTCTTGGTTAGGGGTTTTAGCGCCACCTGTTGCACACGGAATGGTGGTTGCACGGTTTGGACGAAAGCATTAGGGTTGATAAGTATATTTATATGTATGTATGTATGTATGTATATAAAAGCAGCATAACATGCACCATCTTGATTAGAGAAGCCTATTTACGCAAAAAGGACGTCAAGATAGGAGGAGCTCAGATCTAAGCATGTTGTTGGTAGTTTTTTTAAAAAAAATCTTATTCCTGAGGCTACCAAGTAAAAGCAGCAAGCAGCATATCATGCACTGTCTTGACTACAGAAACATTACCATTAATATGGACCAATCATTCAAATGCTACGGTAGTGTTATCTGTACTCACATTCCTGCTAGCTTAAAGGGGCGGCATAGCTCGGAGTGGCCGTGCCAGCAACTTGAGAGTTGCAGGTTCAATTCCCGCATGTGCCATCCTAGTTACTGCCGTTGTGTCCTTGGGCAAGACACTTTACCCACCTGCTCCCAGTGCCACCCACACTGGTTTAAATGTAACTTAGATATTGGGTTTTAACTATGTAAAGCGCTGTGAGTCACTTGAGAAAAGCGCTATATAAATATAATTCACACACTAAAGGGGAACATTATCACCAAACCTATGCAAGCGTCAATATATACCTTGATGTTGCAGAAAAAAGACCATGTATTTTTTTTACCGATTTCCGAACTCTAAATGGGTGAATTTTGGCGAATTAAACGCCTTTCTGTTTATTGGTCTTTTAGCGATGACGTCAGAACGTGACGTCACCGAGGTAACACACCCGCCAATTTCATTTTCACATTACAAACACCGGGTCTCAGCTCTGTTATTTTCCGTTTTTTCGACTATTTTTTGGAACCTTGGAGACATCACGCCTCGTCGGTGTGTTGTCGGAGGGTGTAACAACACTAACAGGGAGGGATTCAAGTTGCACCACTGGCAAGAAATCTGCCGCCAGACCCCCATTGAATTTGCCAGAATGTCTTCACATTTTACCGGCGATGCTAAGGCAGACATGGCACAGAGATGTATGGATAACCTGCAGATGCATTTGCAACGATTAAGTCAAAGAAATCACAAAGGTGAGTTTTGTTGATGTTGTTGACTTATGTGCTAATCAGACATATTTGGTCGCGGCATGACTGCCAGCTAATCGATGCTAACATGCTACGCTAATCAATACTAACATGCTATTTACGCTAGCTGTACGTACATTTGAAACTAGATACCCACATTTAATGCGAAACAAACACTTACCAATCGACATATTTAAGTTGCTCCAGTGTCACAAGATGCGAAAGTCCTGATCGTTTGGTCCGCACATTTTACCGGCGATGCTAATAAGGCAGCCATGCTATGGGCCACTTCATTAGGTACACCCACGCTATGGGTGAATAGCGTCAAATAGCTTCGGTTTCTTCTTCAATTTCGTTTTCGCTCTCTGCCTCCATACTCCGACCATCCGTTTCAATACATGCGTAATCTGTCGAATCGCTTAAGCCGCTGAAATCCGAGTCTGAATACGAGCTAACGTCGCTATATCTTGCTGTTGTAACCGCCATGTTTGTCATGATCCACGTCCCGGATCATGGCATATTCTGGTTTTGGTTCTGTTTATCACATTCTGTCTAGTATTTGTCTTCCTCAGTTCTTTGTGGCACTTCCTGGTTTTGTTTCCGTTGTCATAGTTACCCATTTAGTGTCACCTGTCTCTGCCTTTGATCACGCGCACCTGCCCTTGATTACTTAGCTCCCGTATATATGCCCGCCTCTGTTTGACATTCAGTCTTGGACTCTTGCTTGCTACACGCAACAGCTGTAAATAGATTTTCCAACATTGTGGTAAATCTATTTTTTGTATACTTGTTAGCTTATATGCTATTTTGTTTGTTTATGGCCCTAGCTTCCACGCTAGCGCCCCTTTGTTCTTTCTAGCTCCCATGCTAGTTCTGTTGGTTTTTGGTTAGTGCCTTTGTGCAAGTGTTTTTGTTCTTAGTTTGTTTAATTATATAAATAAATTCTTATCCCTACCCTCATGCTGTGTTCCATCTTCCGCTGCACCCACGAGAGAACAACTCGTCACCACAATGCCAGCGAGACGTCACAATGTTGTTTGTATTGGCAGCCTGTGTGACGTCACAGGGAAATGGACGGTCGCATCGCGAACAGCGAAAATCAAGAACTTTTTAAAGCTTTTTTTAGGGATATTCCGGGAAGTCACTGGTTCAAATCCCACCTAGAACCATCCTCGTCACGTCCGTTGTGTCCTGAACAAGACACTTCACCCTGGCTCCTGATGGGTGCTGTTTGGCGCCTTGCATGGCAGCTCCCTCCATCAGTGTGTGAATGTGTGTGTGAATGGGTAAATGTGGAAGTAGTGTCAAAGCGCTTTGAGTACCTTGAAGGTAGAAAAGCGCTATACAAGTACAACCCATTTATTATTTAAGTGTAAAATTTTGAAAAAAAATTTGAAAAATAAAACAAGCCACTGTGAACAGATTTTTATTGTTTTTAACTAGGGATGCACCGATTAATCGGTAACCGAATATATTCGGCCGAATATGGCAAAAAAAACCACATTCGGCCTTCGGTGGAATGAGTTAAAAACAAGGCCGAATATGGCGTGTGACGCAATTTTTGACGCAGTGACGCAATCAAACAACGTGCGGTGACATTGGGATATGTTGTGTACCTGTATAAGTGTATGAGGTTACAAGCACACACTTATTGAGATTTAGTGGGGCCTCTGTTTACATTATTAGCCTTTTGTGTAGGCTACCTGTATAAGTGTAAGAGGTTACAAGCACACACTTAATTGAGATTTACTTGAGCCTTCTGTTTACATTATTAGCATATCTACTGTGGCTAAGCAGACTTTTGCCAAAAGGACAATAATTCATTTGTTGTGGGTTTATCCACTTTAATGCACTTTATTTTTTTTTGGAATGCATGTTTTGTTTGAAGGCCTAATATAAATGAAAAACTTTGTGCTTTTTTTTGAAAAGCAAAGGCTACTGAAATATTAAAAAAAAAGGTCAATATTCAATAAAAAATTACTTTATTTGAAAAACATGTCTAAATATTTTTCTAGGGTATTTATGCAATATAAAAAAAATGGTGAAAAACTGCATTCATTATGGCTTCACGGTGGCAGAGGGGTTAGTGCGTCTGCCTCACAATACGAAGTTCCTGCAGTCCTGGGTTCAAATCCAGGCTCGGGATCTTTCTGTGTGGAGTTTGCATGCTCTCCCCGTGAATGCGTGGGTTCCCACCGGGTACTCCGGCTTCCTCCCACTTCCAAAAACATGCACCTGGGGATAGGTTGATTGGCAACACTAAATTGGCCCTAGTGTGTGAATGTTGTCTGTCTATCTGTGTTGGCCCTGCGATGAGGTGGCGACTTGTCCAGGGTCCGCCCGATTGTAGCTGAGATAGGCGCCAGCGCCCCCCGCGACCCCAAAAGGGAATAAGCAGTAGAAATGGATGGATGCATTCATTATTCGGCCTTCGGCCAAGCGTTTAAATTTTATTCGGCTTCGGCCACAAATTTTCATTTCGGTGCATCCCTATTTTTAACCCTTTTGAAATTGTGATAATGTTCCCCTTTAAAGGGACATGCAGTAGGAAATGGATGGACAATTTTTTTTTTTTTTGTTTTTTTTTTTGGGTCTTGTTTTTGAGGCGATTAAGTAAAAGCAGCAAGCAGCATATCATGCAAGGTCTCAAAAGGACTCCAGACGCCACCGCAGCGTTGCTTTTGGTCTTCAGATTTAGATCACGATTCAATCCGGTATCGTCTACCTTCTTTTTTTTTGTCCTGAGGTTAGCAAGTAATAGCAACGAGCAGCATATCATGCACTGTCTTGACTCATTGATTGATTCCAAATGTTTAACGTCGCTGGTTGGAGAAGCAGCCTTGGTCTCTCGCTTCATTTGCCGTCAAACTGTTACATCACCAACATGTGCTGGGTCTTCCAGGACAATCCTCCTCCTCCTCGTCGTCTTCCTCGTCCGTCTTTTATCCCACAGTCACAGTTAAACAAAGTAACATTCACACATGAGGGACTTTTCGTAGCCGCGAGGCTTCAAGATGACGTGAGCCGCAGACCACCATGGAAAAAGGGCAAGAAAAAAAAAAAAAAAGGCCGGCGGGCGTGACAGATGCTCTCGCCAAGCCTCCATGGCGAGCTCGAGTCTCATCATTTCAGAGCGTTTGTGTCCCAAACAAAAGACATAAACACACTTAAGGCTTGACTTTAAAAAAGCGCTCAAACTGCCTTTTTAAATGCAAAGATCTAAGCGCTCGTGTCATACCGTATTTCCTTGAATTGCCGCCGGGGCGGTGATTAATTTAAAACATCTTCTCACTCCTGCGCTTACCAAAGGCATGCGGTAAAAGTAAGCATGCACTAATTATTTTAAAACCTCTTCTCGCTCCTGCACTTACCAAAGGCATGCAGTAAAAATTTGAGTGTGATGTAAGGATGAAATAGAAATAGTTTTGATACTGTTTGTTATTTTTAGATTTTCGTTGAATCACCGCAATGTGAGTCAACGTGCGGCCCGGATCAGGCCCGCAATCAGGTTTTATCCGGCCCGCGAGATGAGTTTGCCAAGTATAAAAATGAGCCGAAATCTTTCAATGAAAAAACTGCTGTTCTATATGTGTCCACTAGATGTCGCAATAGCAATTATTTTTTATCTTTCTAATCTAGATTACCGTATTTCCTTGAATTGCCGCCGGGGCAGCTAATTAATTTAAAACATCTTCTCACTCCTGCGCTTACCAAAGGCATGCGGTAAAAGTAAGCATGCGCTAATTATTTTAAAACCTCTTCTAACTCCTGCGCTTACCAAAGGCATGCGGTAAAAGTAAGCATGCGCTAATTATTTTAAAACCTCTTCTCGCTCCGGCACTTACCAAAGGCATGCAGTAAAAATTTGAGTGTGATGTAAGGATGAAATAGAAATAGTTTTGATACTGTTTGTTATTTTTAGATTTTCGTTGAATCACTGCAATCTGATTCAACGTTTAGGCCCGCAAACAGGTTTTATCTGGCCCGCGGGATGAGTTTGCGAAGTATAAAAATGAGCCGAAATCTTTCAATGAAAAAACTACTGTTCTATATGTGTCCACTAGATGTCAAAATAGCAATTATTTTTTATCTTTCTAACCTAGATTACCGTATTTCCTTGAATTGCCGCCGGGGCGCTAATTATTTTAAAACCTCTTCTAATTTCGGCACTTACCAAAGGCATGTGGTAAAAATTTGAGTGTGATGTAAGGATGAAAAGCACGTTTAATTAAAAAAAAAAACGTTATCATTGTCATACCTTATAAATTAAGTCCATGCAAGCTCCTTCTGATCAAAAGCATCGATAACTTGTTTACAGAAGTCTTCCTTATCTTTCTTCAGTTTTAAAAGTCTCTCTGTCTCGATGGAGATCTTCCTTTATTACCTGGGGCAGCATAGCTCGGTTGGTAGAGTGGCCGTGCCAGCAACTTGAGGGTTGCAGGTTCGATTCCTGCTCCCGCCATTCTAGTCACTGCCGTTGTGTCCTTGGGCAAGGCACTTTACCCACCTGCTCCCAGTGCCACCCACACTGGTTTAAATGTAACTTAGATATTGGGTTTCACTGTGTAAAAGCGCTTTGAGTCACTAGAGAAAAGCGCTATATAAATATAATTCACTTCACTTCACTACCTCCTGCTTCGATTGAAAGTCCAGTTTAGAAAACTGCTATCAGACCGCTGCTATCAGTTAGCTCGGCTCCTCAAGTGCGGGTGCGACGACAGAATTATCCTCGGACAACTCCCCCTCCGTGGGTGATCTCTTTATCCCACCGCTGCCACCAGGAAGGGTTATTGTATAAATAATACACTGGGTATTTAGAACTGGAACAAGCTTTATTTCAGCCCGGTTGTTTACATAGCCAGCATAGGAGTGTCCGTTGTGCACCCCCCGCGTCATATCCGTCCCAGCACTTATCACGTCACTCATTGTCACTTCTTCTGTTGTCGCTAGAAGGATCACTAGCGCCCTCTACCACCAGGAGGCAGGAGTCATTTAATGACTCACATTTGACACTCGCAGCTACGGTATCGTGATGGTCTCAAGCCGTCATCTTGCGGGTTCCCAGGACCACCAAGGAAGGACATGGCTTGAGCAGTTTGACTTTGTTTATTTTTCAATTAAACATCAGTCCAGGTCGCTCTTCCGCTCGTTCACCCTCGCCGCCATCTTGGGCCGGCTCCAGCGTGCCCTGACTGTCTGTCGGACCGTCGGCTCCACAGGTATATTAATAAAACATAGCTGCTTACTGTTCTTTTTAGCATACTGGTATTCAATAGCTTGGACCTTAAATCCTACTGAATAGTTCTTAATCTTCTTTCCTTTATGCGATTTCAAATTACCGGTATTGAAATCATCCTCCTCTATTTTGAAAATGATGACAGGGGAAGTGTCATTTCATGCACTGTCATGACTTAAAAATCAATCAATCAATGTTTATTTATATAACCCTAAATCACAAATGTCTCAAAGGACTGTACAAACCACTACGACTACGACATCCTCGGAAGAACCCACAAAAGGGCAAGGAAAACTCACACCCAGTGGTTATTATAAAAAAGGTTATTACGATGACCACGACATTCAATGCCTCTGAATCAGAGACAGTCAAATAATAGTTTTTTTTTTTACCTTTATACTTCTTCAATTCAGTGAGCAGCATATCATGCACTGTCTTGACTAATTAAGTCCTAATTAGCATAAAGATGACTCCTTCAAATCAACCCTCAGGAGGGGACAAAGCATTTAGTAGACATGAATTTATAGATGCTATTGTTCACAACTGTGTTGCTGTTTTTGAGTTCAGCAAGCAGCATACCATGCACTGTCTCAACTTAAGAGGGGTGTTACTAGGACCACGACATCAAAGTGTCTCTGAGTCAGAGTCAGACATACAAAGTAAAATATTTTTTTTTACCCTTATACTTCTTCAATTCAGTGAGTAGCATATCATGCACTGTCTTGACTAATTAAGTCCTAATCAGCCTGAGGAGGACTCCTTTAAATCAACTCTCAGAGGGATTTTTTTTTCTTAATAGACATTGTTTTATAGATGCTGTTGTTCACAATACCATTTGAACTCAGTTGCTTTTTTTCAGTTCAGTAGGCGGCATACCATGCACTGTCTCGACTTAAAAGATGTGTTACTACGACCGCAGCGTTCAAGTGTTTCGGAATCAGAGTCAGACATACAAAACAAAATAATGTTGTTTTTTTTTTACCTTTTGTACTTCTTCAATTCAGCAAGCATCATATCATGCACTGTCTTGACTAATGAAGTCCTAATTAGCCTGAGGATAACTCCTTTAAATAAACTCTCAGAGGGAAAAAAAAATAGTTGACATTATTTTATAGATGCTATTGTTCACAAGACCATTTGAACTCTGTTGCTGTTTTTGAGTTCAGCAGGCAGCATATCATGCACTGTCTCGACTTAAAAAGAGTATTACGACCACAACATCAAAGTGTCTCTAAATTAGAGTCAGATGTACATAGTAGAATATAACTTTATTACCTTTTATACTTCTTCAATTCAGCAAGCAGCATATCATGCACTGTCTCGACTAATGAAGTTCTAATTAGCCTGACGATGACTCCTTTAAATCAACTCTTAAGGGGGGGAAAAGCATTTAGTAGACATGAATTTATAGAAGCTATTGTCAACAACTGTGTTGCTGTTTCTGAGTTCAGCAGACAGCATTTCATGCACTGTCTCGACTTAAAAAGGGTTATTACTATGACCACAACATTCAAGTGTCTCTGAATCAGAGTCAGACATACAAAGCAATATAATATTTTTTTTTACCTTTTATACTTTTTCAATTCAGTGAGCTGCATATCATGCACTGTCTTGACTAATTAAGTCCTAATTAGCATAGAGATGACTCCTTTAAATCAACCCTCAGGAGGGGACAAAGCATTTTGTAGACATGAATTTATAGATGCTATTGTTCACAACTGTGTTGCTGTTTTTGAGTTCAGCAGGCAGCATATCATGCACTGTCTCGACTTAAAAACGGTATTACTATGACCACGACATCAAAGTGTCTCTGAGTCAGAATCAGACATACCAAAGTAAAATAAGAGTTTTTTTTTACCTTTTGTACTTCTTCAATTCATCGAGCAGCATATCATATAGCATATGAGTCACTGTCTTGACTCATGAAGTTCTAATTAGCCTAAGTATGACTTCTTTAAATCAACCTTCAGGGGGGAAAAAAGTATTTCGTAGACATTAATTTATAGATGCTATTGTTCACCAGACCATTTAAACTCTGTTGCTGTTTTTGACTTCAGCAGGCAGCATACCATGCACTGTCTCGACTTAAAAACGGTATTACAATGACCACGACATCAAAGAGACAGACATACAAAGTAAAATAATAGTTTTTTTTACCTCTATACTTCTTCTATTCAGTGAGCAGCATATCATGCACTGTCTTGACTAATTAAGTCCTAATTAGCCTGAGGATGACTCCTTTAAATTAACCCTAAGGGGGGGAAAAAGCACTAAGTAGACATGAATTTATAGATGCTATTGTTCCCTAGACCATTTGAACTGTTTTTGTATTCAGCAAGCAGCATATCATGCACTGTCTCGACTTAAAAACGGTATTACGATGACCACAACATCAAAGTGTCTCTGAATTAGAGACAGACATACAAAGTAAAATAATAGTTTTTTTTTACCTTTATACTCCTTCCATTCAGTGAGTGGCATATCATGCACCGTCTTGACTAATTAAGTCCTAATTAGCCTGAGGATGACTCCTTTAAATCAACCCTTTTAGGGGGGAAAACAAATCTGGTAGACATGAATTTATAGATGCTATTGTTCACCAGACCATTTGAACTGTTTTTGAGTTCAGCAAGCAGCATATCATGCACTGTCTCGACTTAAAAAGTATTATGATGACCACGACATCAAAATGTCTCTGAACCAGAGTCAGACGTACATAGTAGAATGTAACTGTTTTACCTTTTTACATTTTACATTCAGCAAGCAGCATATCACGCACTGTCTTGACTATCCATCCATCCATTTTCTACCCCTTGTCCCTTTCGAATGAAGCCCTAATTAGTCATTAAATGACTCCTGGTTGAGCAGATTGCTAATCAATACGACAGCACCTGGCATGACATCTGATCTTGTTATATTCAAAATGTACATTTCCTCGGCTGCCTAATTATTGTTAGGAGCAGCTGAAGCCTTGGCGGAGGTCGGCGCCCGCTCTCCCACTGCTCCTCCCTCCATTCCCGCGTTTTCGGGGCCTCATAGCACAATCTGGAGATAAGAGGCGGGCTAATGCGAGCAGGCCGTGGGGGTCTTTTAGCGCGCTGCCCCACATTTCACGAGGTGGCTCTAAAACGCCGCCGGCCTGGGCGGCTGGGAGGCGAGGGGAGGGATTTACCGTGGGGCCGCGGCGGAATTATCGAGTCTACGCCGCTTAGAGTTAAAGTGCTTCGTTCCTCCGGGCGACCTTTTCTTCAGATGCGCCGGTTCGCCGTCGCCGTGCAAAAATGATGGCGAATCGTGAAAATAAAAAGGAGGTCCTTAAAGGCTTTGTGTATGTTCGCGTGATGGATTCCTCGCCGGCGTTGATCATCACGTCGACATTTACACTACTTTCATGACATACTGCGGCGCCTTCCGCTTTTCTCGCGACGTCGCCACGTAGCGAGTGTGCGAATCTCTCGCCGGCGTTTTCATTCACTCGCCATCTGCTGCGGTTTGGCGGCGACCGAGAATCAATTCTTAATGTTGGCAGCTTTGCAT
Source organism: Nerophis ophidion (assembly GCF_033978795.1). Classification (NCBI taxonomy): domain Eukaryota; kingdom Metazoa; phylum Chordata; class Actinopteri; order Syngnathiformes; family Syngnathidae; genus Nerophis; species Nerophis ophidion. The sequence goes on from NC_084617.1 coordinate 14,155,193, forward strand.
CCAGGTTTTTTTTTTCCTCCCGCTGCTCGATGCTTTTTGATCTCCAGACCGGGGACAGGAAATGAGCCTCGGTAAATCTGACGCTCCAAGATTTCGGGGCTTTTTATGTGATTGTGGCGAACGTATCTCGCCCGTAAAACGGGTGGAATGCCACCTTAAAACTCATTTGTATACTCTAACCTTTAAATAGACCTCCTTTTTGGACCAGTTGATCTGCCGCCTCTTTTCTTTTTCTCCTCTGTCACCCCTCCCTTGTGGAGGGGGTCCGGTCCGATGACCATGGATGAAGTACTGGCTGTCCAGAGTCGGGACCCAGGATGGACCGCTCGCCTGTGTATTGGTTGGGGACATCTCTACGATGCTGATCCGACTCCGCTTGGGATGGTTTCCTGTGGACGAGACTCTCGCTGCTGTCTTGGATCCGCTTTGAACTGAACTCTCGCGGCTGTGTCGGAGCCACTATGGATTGAACTTTCACAGTATCATGTTAGACCCGCTCGACATCCATTGCTTTCTGTCCCCTAGAGGGGGGGTTGCCCACATTTGAATTCCTCTCCAAGGTTTCTCATAGTTATCATTGTCACTGGCGTCCCACTGGGTGTGAGTTTTCCTTGCCCTTATGTGGGTTCTTCCGAGGATGTCGTAGTCGTAGTGGTTTGTACAGTCCTTTGAGACATTTGCGATTTAGGGCTATATAAATAAATATTGACTGATTGATGATTGACCATGGGGAGGAGATCTTGCCCCAAGTGGAGGAGTTCAAGTACCTCAGCGTCTCGTTCACGAGTGAGGGAATAGTGGATCGTGAGATCGACAGGCATGGG
>NC_084617.1:14161016-14266016 GCF_033978795.1 Nerophis ophidion
TGTCACACACACACTAGTTGTGGCGAAATTATTCTCTGCATTTGACCCATCACCCTTGATCACCCCCTGGGAGGTGAGGGGAGCAGTGAGCAGTAGCGGTGGCCACGCCCAGAAATAATTTTTGGTGATTTAACCCCCAAATTCAACCCTTGATGCTGAGTGTCCAGCAGGAAGGGAATGGGTCCCATTTTTATAGTCTTTGGTATGACTCGGACGGGGTTTGAACTCACAACCTACCGATCTCAGGGCGGACACTCTAACCACTAGGCCACTGAGCAGGTTGGCCACTGATTGCACCTCTAATCAGAAGTTCTGAATAGATTTTGATGAAACTTTTCGGTTATAGACGCCGATCTACATTTCTGCCAGTGGGTGCTCAGTGTGTGTGTGTATTGGTACCGTGGCCAAAAGTATTTTGGTACTTTTCTAAATAAAGGTGACCGCAAAAAATGTCATTATTGGCTTTAACAAAAATCTTAAGTTACATTAAACATATGTTTCTTATTACAAGTTTGTCCTTAAATAAAATAGTGAATAAACAAACCCCATTTCCATATGAGTTGGGATGTTGTTGATAAATGGCTTTTGCTTTGCATAGTAGAGCTTTAACTTGCACTTACAGATGTAGCAACACACTGTATTTAGTGACAGTGGTTTTCTGAAGTGTTGTGGAGCCCATGTGGTGATATCCTTTAGAGATTGATGTCGATTTTTGATACAGTGCCGTCTGAGGGATAGAAGGTGACAGTCATTCAATGTCGGTTTCCGGCCATGACGCTTACGTGGAGTGATTTCTCCAGATTCTCTGAACCTTTTGATGATATTATGGACCGTAGATGTTGAAATCCCTAAATTTCTTGCAATTCCACTTTGAGAAACATTGTTCTTAAACTGTTTGACTATTTGCTCACGCAGTTGTGGACAAAGGGGTGTACCTCGCCCCATCCTTTCTTGTGAAAGACTGAGCATTTTTTGGGAAGCTGTTTTTATACCCAATCATGGCACCCACCTGTTCCCAATTACCCTGCACACCTGTGGGATGTTCCAAATAAGTGTTTGATGAGCATTCCTCAACTTTATCAGTATTTATTGCCACCGTTCCCAACTTCTTTGTCACGTGTTGCTGGCATCAAATTCTAAAGTTAATGATTATTTGCAAAAAAAAAAAAAAGTTTATCAGTTTGAGCATCAAATATGTTGTCTTTGTAGCATATTCAAAAGGTTCAGAGAATCTGGAGAAATCACTGCACATTGGCGGTACCGCATCAAAAAGCCACATCAGTGTGTAAATGATATCACCACATGGGCTCAGGAACATTTCCGAAAACCACTGTCAGTAACCACAGTTTGTCGCTACATCTGTAAGTGCAAGTTATAACTCTACTATGCAAAGTGAAAGTTATCTCTCAACAACACCCAGAAACCCTGTCAGCTTTGCTGGGCCCGAGCTCATCTATGATGGACTGATGCAAAGTGTAAAGGTGTTCTGTGGTCTGACGAGTCCACATTTCAAATTGTTTTTGGAAACTGTGGACGTCGTGTCCTCCGGACCGAAGAGGAAAAGAACCATCCAACTTCATGGGTTGAAAATGATTTGCAAATCATTGTATTCCGTTTATATTTACATCTAACACAATTTCCCAACTCTTATGGAAACGGGGTTTGTACAAGACAACTTGTCTTTTAGTAGTAAGTAAACAAACAAAGGCTCCTAATTTAGTCTGCTGACATATGCAGTAACATATTGTGTCATTTTCCATTCTATTATTTTGTCAACATTATTAAGGAGAAGTGGTAGAAAATGAATTATTAATCTACTTGTTCATTTACTGTTAATATCTGCTTAATTTCTCTTTTAACATGTTCTATCTACACTTCTGTTCAAATGTGATAATCTCTTATTCTTCTGTTGTTTGATACTTTACATTAGTTTTGGGTGATACCACAAATTTAGGTATCAATCCGATACCAAGTCGTTACAGGATCATACATTGGTTTTTGTTATGTTTGGTCATTTTTGGACTCCCTTAGTTCCTGTTTTGTGCACCTCTGGGTTTGTTTTGGTTTCTATGGGGGTTAGTTTGGTTCACCTGCCTCTGATTAGTGGTCGGCATGCTCACCTGCAGTCTACCACTAAACAGAGAGCTATTTATTGACCTTTCTCGCCACGCTCAGTCTGGCTTCTTTGTTTGTTTCATGCAACTTTTACATTTGGATACTCCTGGTTCTTGTTTCTATGTTTCCTGTGCTAAGTTTTTGCCTCACACATCCTTTTTGCTTGTTTTCTGTTTTGCTGTGATTTATGATAAATAAATCATCTCCTACCTGCATGCTTTCGCCCGGAGTCGTCCGTTTGCATCCCGGGGGAAACGAACCTTGCAACAAGCTGCAACCCCGCCGGAAGACATTTCCTGGGTTTATAAACATAATATAAAAAAAAACAAAATAATATTTTTGTGATGTAAACAAATATCTATGTAATCATGTAGTATTGACTAAATTCGTTATTGTACGTGGTATCATTACAGTGGGTGCTAGGTGTCGATCCACCAATGCCGTTTGTTTATATTGTCGCGTCCCGTAAAAGTTGATGTCGCAGGGAATTCTGGGAATTTGTTCTCTAGTGTTTATGTTGTGTTGCGGTGTAAATATTCTTCCAAAATCTGTTTTGTCATTGTTTTTTAGTATGATTTCACCATATGGCACATGTTTATGACAGTGTTGGCGTTGTTCACACTGCCACTCTTAGTTTGACATGACTAAGTATGCCCTTCATTCGCTCGTGCTCAGTGTGATCAAAGTCAAGAGGATTGCGACATGAGCTCATCATCGGACACGATGTTATCTTGGTTAGACTTTAACCATAGACTGTATGACTTGTGACTTTTTATCATATAAAACGGTCCAAACTCGCCACAGAATTAACATCAACGAGATTAATTATTCAAAAATGATTCCATAAAATGAAAGTTGCTCGAGCACCCACGGGTTTGGCGCCTATGAACAGGGTAAGGAACTACTGGTTTTAGGTCTGATCCGGATCATTTCGATTACGTTTATGTTTACTATACCAGCCTCAATTCTGTGTGTTTATTCTAGCGATCCCGCCTCCACCCGCAGAGATAAAGACAGTGAAGGACTGCCAAGAGGGTTCACTCTGTTTATTTCATTCCGCAAAAGATAGCATTAAACCTTTCAGTCGGCGTCTGAATTTATTACTTTTTTGCTTTTCTTTGGAGGGACAGATGTAATACTCAGACTATACGTGCACCAAAATATAAGCCCTACCCACCTCATTTTTAGACATATTTTATTTTGTACATATATAGTCCGCACACGCGTATAAGGTGAGAACATGGAGTCATTAAATATTTGTGTTTGTTGACAAATTTAACAAGTCCTCCTGCAGCCGTATGTTCACCTTTTTTGTATTGAGGAAAAGTCCCCAGCGAGCTAAATGGCCGACGGGAGGATTGTGTGAATGCGCTTGATTTAATGTGAACAATTTTATTGGTCCGCCGTGACCCGTTGGGAAGTTTCACTGGTCGGATGTGTCCGATTTTTCAGCTGCCTGTGCAGCTGTAAGATCGATATATTGGCCCCAGCTTTGCATAGGTCGGAGGATTCAAAGCCTGGGGAAAAAAGTTGCGGGTTTTTGTCCAGAAATGAAAGTACTTGGTAATTTTATTTTTATTATATATTTTTATACTTGGGTAACAATATTCTTTTAATATTGTTTTTTTTTTTTTTACATTTTAGATGTGTATATATTTTTAGTATTTTACAACCTTATCATGTTCTATTTTTTTGTATTCTTAACATTTTACCTATTGTTTTATTTATCTTCACATTTTCCCTTGCACTATTATTTTTTATACCTTTTATTAATCTGAAATTTGTATTTATTTGGGGTATTTTGTATATCAATACCCTTATTATTTTACAATTTTTATAAAATAATTTTAACTTTTTACCTACTGTTTTAAATATTTTTTTTGAATTACATTTTTGCTTGTATTATTTTTTTGTCTTTATTTACATTTTTACAATTTGTATTTATTTGCGTTATTTTTTTTGTAAATTACTGTTTTGCTTATCTCCACATTTTCCCTTGTACTATTATTTTTTATACCTCATATTTATTTGACATTTGTATTTATTCGTGGTATTTTGTATTTCAATACCTTTTATTATTTTACATTATTTTTTATAATTTTTACTTTTTACCTACCGTTTTAAATAACTTTTTTACTTACATTTTTCCTTGTATTATTATTTTTTGTCTTTATTTACTTTTTTGTAACTTGTATTTATTTGCGTTTATTGTGTGTGTTGTACAATGTCATTATTTCATTTTTTTTTATTACTTAACCTTGTAATTTCCATTCGAATGTCCCTAATATCAATACAAAACCCAAAACCAGTGAAGTTGGATGGTTCTTTTCCTCTTCGGTCCGGAGGACACGACGTCCACAGTTTCCCAAAACAATTTGAAATGTGGACTCGTCAGACCACAGAACACCTTTACACTTTGCATCAGTCCATCATAGATGAGCTCGGGCCCAGCAAAGCTCACAAGGTTTCTGGGTGTTGTTGAGAGATAACTTTCGCTTTGCATAGTTGAGTTATAACTTGCACTTACATACGTAGCGACGAACTGTGGTTACTGACAGTGGTTTTCGGAAGTGTTCCTGAGCCCATGTGGTGATATCATTTACACACTGATGTCGCTTTTTGATGCGGTACCGCCAATTTGAAGTTATTTCTCCAGATTCTCTAAACCTTTTGATAATACAACCGACCGTGGATGGTGAAATCCCTAAATTCCTTGCAATAGCTTGTTGAGAAATGTTGTTTCTCAAACTGTTCGACGATTTGCGCACGCATTTGTTGACAAAGTGGTGACCCTCGCCCCATCCTTGTTTGTGAATGACTGAGCATTTCATGGAAGCTGCTTTTATACCCAATCATATCATAGCACCCACCTGTTCCCAATTCGCCTGTTCACCCTTGGGATGTTCCCAATAAGTGTTTGATTAGCATTACTCAACTTTCTCAGTCTTTTTTGCCACTCATGCCAGCTTTTTTGAAACCTGTTGCAGGCATAATAACACAATTTTCGGGTTCGAACGTTCGGTATCTTGTCTTTGCAGTCTATTCAATTGAATATTCCATTAGGTTGAAAAAGATTTGCAAATAATTTTATTCTATATTTACCGTATTTCCTTGAATTGCCACAGAGCATATAGTATGCGCCTGGCTTGAATTACTGCCAAGTCAAACTCGCTTCGCAAAATAATTAGCGCATGCTTAGTATTACCGCCTGGTCAAACTCGTGACGTCACGAGTGAAACTTCCCCTGTTATCATTTTCAAAATGTAGGAGGCTGATTTCAATACCGGTAATTTGAAATTGCATAAAGGGAAGAAGATTAAGAGCTATTCAGTAGGATTTAAGGTCTAAGCTTATATCAAACTCAAATTTTTACTGCATGCCTTTGGTAAGTGCCGGAGTGAGAAGAGGTTTTAAAATAATTAGCGCATGCTTACTTTTACCGCATGTCTTTGGTAAGCGCAGGAGTGAGAAAAGGTTTTAAAATAATTAGCGCATGCTTACTTTTACCGCATGCCTTTGGTAAGCGCAGGAGTGAGAAGAGGTTTTAAATTAATTAGCGCCCCGGCGGCTATTCAAGTAAATACGGTATTTACAATTTACACAACGTGCCAACTTCACTGGTTTTAGGTTTTGTATGATTTTTAATGCTTTTTATTTTTGAATTACTGTTATTTGATGCTTTTTATTTTTGAATTACTGCTATTTTTTGGTTTTTAGTTTTATATTTTTTATATTTCATTCTTAATACTGTTTTATGACTGCTCCCACATCTTTGTATTGTGCACAATACCAAACAATTTAGGTAATGATAATAATAATAATAATGAATACGTTTTATATATGTACAGTTTTTTTGTGTGGTAAAATACGTATGAATATATTAGGTTGCGTTGAATAAGGCTCTGTTTCACACCAATAGAAAAACTTTTGAACTCTGCTTAAAATCTCTAAAAAGGCACCATCGACAAGAGAGGGAGGAAAAGTATGTTTTTTTTAATCTAGCCTCATGCAAAAACTACCAAATTAATTTCCATTTAACAGACACTATTAATTATAATTATGGCTCCATTTATTAATATATATTTTTTCATGTTTCAATGTAAATAGCGGGCAGCGCGGTGGCACAGGGATTAGTGCGTGTGCCTCACATTACGAAGGTCCTGAGGTCTGGCAACCCCCGCGACCCTAAACGGGACAAGCGGTAGAAAATGGATGGAACTTTAATATAATGAACTTTCTATATGGCAACATTTTTATATCCTTTGCAGGCCAGGTTTTAAAAAACATTTGATCGTAAGTCATTTTCACAGAAATGCAAAAAAAAGTTAAAAACAGTAAAACACACTTGTAAAAAGTGAAATAGATGCACAAAAAAAATTGTATCGCAATGTTTGGGTTCTGGATTTCTCTAGTGGGACTAATTCAAAGTCATGATTGCAGACTCAGCTGACTAAATTGTGATTCACTTAGTCCAGGGATGTCCAAACTTTTTCCACTGAGGGCCGCACACGCATGCCAGGGCCATTTTGATACTTTTCATTTTCAAACCATAGCAAAACATATGGTTTTTTTTTTACCTTTATGGCTGCCGGGGACCATAAAGGGTTTAATGTTAGAAACATGTCAAACTATTATTTTTTATTTTTATTTAATACTTATAGTAAATATCTACAGCAGGGGTCACCAACCTTTTTGAAACCAAGAGCTACTTCTTGGGTACTGATTAATGCGAAGGGCTACCAGTTTGATACACACTTAAATAATTTGCCAGAAATAGCCAATTTGCTCAATTTACCTTTTAATCAATAAATCTCTCTCTCTCTCTCATATATATATATATATATATATATATATATATATATATATATATAGGGTGTACCCCGCCTTCCGCCCGATTGTAGCTGAGATAGGCGCCAGCGCCCCCCGCGACCCCGAAAGGGAATAAGCGGTAGAAAATGGATGGATGGATGGATATATATATATATTATATATATATATATATATATATATATATATATATATATATATATATGAATGGGTATTTCTGTCTGTCATTCTGTGGTACATTTTTTTCCTTTTACAGAAGGTTTTTTGTAGAGAATAGATGATGAAAAAAAAACACTTAATTGAACGGTTTAAAAGAGGAGAAAACAGGGAAAAAAATTGAAATAAAATTTTGAAACATAGTTTCTTTTCAATTTCGACTCTTTGAAATTCAAAAATCAACCGAAAAAAAAGAAGAGAAAAACTAGCTAATTTGAATCTTTTTGAAAAAATTTAAAAAAGAATTTATGGAACATCATTAGTAATTTTTCCTGATTAAGATTAATTTTAGAATATTGATGACATGTTTTAAATAGGTTAAAATCCAATCTGCACTTTGTTAGAATATATAACAAATTGGACCAAGCTATACTTCTAATAAAGACAAATCATTATTTCTTCTTGATTTTCCAGAACAAAATTTTGAAAATAAATTCAAAAGACTTTGAAATAAGATTTAAATTTGATTCTACAGATTTTGTAGATTTGCCAGAATATTTCTTTTGAATTTTAATCGTAATAAGTTGGAAGAAATATTTCACAAATATTCTTTGTCAAAAAAACAGAAGCTAAAATGAAAAAATAAATTAAAATGTATTTATTATTCTTTACAATAAAAAAAAAAACTTGCACATTGATTTAAAATGTCAGGAAAGAAGAGGATGGAATTTCAAAGGTAAAAAGGTATATGTGTTGAAAAATCCGAAAATCATTTTTAAGGTTGTATTGTTTCTCTAAAATAGTCTTACTGAAAGTTATAAGAAGCAAAGTAAAAAAATTAATGAATTTATTTAAACAAGTGAAGACCAAGTCTTTGAAATATTTACTTGGATTTTCAAATTCTATTTGAGTTTTGTATCTCTTAGAATTAAAAATGTCGAGCAAAGCGAGACCAGCTTGCTAGTAAATAAATAAAATGTAAGAAATAGAGGAAGCTCACTGGTAAGTGCTGCTATTTGAGCTATTTTTAGAACAGGCCAGCGGGCGATTCATCTGGTCCTTACGGGCTACCTGGTGCCCGCGGGCCCCTGATCTACAGTATATCAACTTCAAGTTGATATAAATTTAAAAAAAACAAAAAGGTTTTATGCCTTCTCTGTCAAAGACAACTTTGTTTTTAATAATGATACTAAAATATGCAGTATTTCCCCCAATGCCCAAAACATTCAGAAAGCAATGTTTAATGCGAAGTAATTAGAGCCTTAAAAAGATCAATAATGCAGGACACCATTAGTTTTAATTCATTATTATTTTTGAGTAATCACAGTGAAAATAGAAATAAAATCCCATTAAATATATTTGGGATTCAAAAGGTGCCCACTCAGAAAGTGATACATTTTTATTCGTTTTTTTTTTACTTTCAACACTAAAGTTACGAGATCAACTTCAGATATATCTGTCGATTTTACATTTGAAGTATTATTTTGTTTGTTTTATGCTCTTTTGTCAAAGAAAACATTGATGTTTTTGTATGGCAACCACACAAAATATGCAACATTTTCCACATAAAACATTTTAAAGTGAAATATATGAAATAATTGGAACGTTGAATAGGTCAATAATTCACTATAACATTGATTGTTTTTTTTTTGGAGCAATGGCAAAAAAAGGAAAATAATGATAGACAAATAAAAACAAAAATAACCAGCTTGCATAGTAGTTTTGTGTCAACATTGCAACTTGTTCTAGTTAGATTTCACCTCATTCCACTTTTTAAATTTTTGGGGAATTCATTTTTGCAATAGCGTGAATTTTTGAAGGGAATTATATTTATATAGCGCTTTTCTCTAGTGACTCAAAGCGCTTTACATAGTGAAACCCGATGTAGGAGCCTAAATACTGTTTAGTTAATTTACATTTTATGGAAGGTGCTTTATGTTTATTCAGCCAAAAGGGGACTATTTACTTTATTTGCATGATAAGAAAGTTGATATATTGAATGCTTAGAGTAATTATATCAATCTCACTTTAATTGTAATTATTACATTTGTCAAAATGATTTGATGACGTTACTGTTTTAAGTGCATGTATGGCGGAAGGATCTGTGTGGTAAGGGGGTTTTTTGGACGCAAGGTGTTATGGGTAATTGCTGTCAGGTGCGGTGGAATCGAGCCACACAGTTTTTTGACCTCACTCATACTTATTCTCATTCATACTTTTTTCTAACTGGTACTGCAACAAACTCTATTTAATTTGTTCCCACATCGTGACTGTTTTATGTTTTGAATTATTAAGACCACAAGTAAACCATAAAAACGAAGAAGAACGTCTGGAGTTTTGTTTTGTTGTTGCCGCAGCAAGCGGAGTGAATGTGATAGTAGAGGAGCGTCAAGCTTAAGGCTACTTTAGGAATCTACACCCGATATCCAGAGGTGGGTAGAGTAGCCAGAAATTGTACTCAAGTAAGAGTACAGTTACTTTAGAGATGTATTACTCAAATAAAAGTAAGGAGTAGTCACCCAAATATTTACTTGAGTAAAAGTAAAAAGTATGTTGTGAAAAAACTACTCAAGTACTGAGTAACTGATGAGTAACCTGATTGCGGCAAAAAATAATGCACAAAAACATAAAAATAGCAATGAACAAATTCAGAGCCAGGAATATCTCTTAAGCAACTAAAACAATAATATATATTAAATAATAGTACATTAAAATAAAATGAAAAAAATGGCACATTGAGCCACAATAACTTAACAGCACCATAGCCTCAGTAGGATGGACTGCTCGTCGGGACCCAGGATGGACCGCTCGCCTGTCTATCGATTGGGGACATCTCTACACTGCTGATCCGCCTCCGCTTGAGATGATCTCCTGTGGACGGGACTCTCGCTGCTGTCTTGGATCCGCTTTGGACTGAACTCTCGCGGCTGTGTTGGAGCCATTATGGATTGAACTTTCGCAGTATCATGTTAGACCCGCTCGACATCCATTGCTTTCGGTCCCCTAGAGGGACCGAAAGCAATGGATGGACCTCATATATACATATACATACACACACATCATGTACATACACACACATATCATACATACACACACAAATCATTTATACACACACATATCATATATATATACATATATATGTATATATATATTAAATATATATATATATACATTTATATATACAGTATATAATTTATATTTATTTATTTTGCCGTTTTTGTTGACATGTTAAAGGTGTTTTAATGAATATACATGCATGTTTAACATATAGATTCCTATCTTTCATGAAGACAAGAAAATAAGTTGGTGTATTACCTGATTCTGATGACTTGCATTGATTGGAATCAGACGTTCACGTTTTCAAATGGAGGAGAAAAAATGTTCCTCTTTTCTGTCTAATACCACATGAAAGTCGTTGGTTTTTGGCATCTTATTTGTCCAGCTTCCATATTCGTTTTTATACACTTTACAAGAAATACATTGGCGGCAAGCTCCGTAGCTTGCTAGCTTGTTTGCGCTGGCTTTCGGAGACTCTTATTTTGTTAGCGCAGGCGCGATGGAGCGGCGCTTTTATTGTGAAGACAGGAACTGTGCGATCAGTCTTTAGGTTTATGACGGGAAGTACGGTTGAAATAAAAAGTGTCTTTTTTCCTTTACACTTTTGATTGATTGATTGAAACTTTTATTATTAGATTGCACAGTACAGTACATATTCCGTACAATTGACCACTAAATGGTAACAACCGAATACGTTTTTTAACTTGTTTAAGTCGGGTCATGTGACCGCCTGGCTCTGTTTGATTGGTCCAACGTCACCAGTGACTGCATGTGATTGGTGAAAGGCAGGCATGCGTAGATCCTACTTTGAAGCTGTCATTAACCAAAACAAACATTAACAGATCGATAAAAAAAAGTAACGAGTAGCGAGCTGAATGTAGATAAATGGAACGGAGTAAAAGTAGCGTTTCTTCTCTATAAATATACTCAAGTAAAAGTAAAAGTATGTTGCATAAAATCTACTCGTAGAAGTACAATTTATCCCAAAAGTTACTCAGGTAAATTTAACGGAGTAAATGTAGCGCGTTACTACCCACCTCTGCCGATATCTAAGTTACATTTAAACCAGTCTGGGTGGCACTGGGAGCAGGTGGGTAAAGTGCCTTGCCCAAGGACACAACGGCAGTGACTAGGATGGCGGAAGCATTTCCAGAATGTGTGCTGGGCCGGTTAGCTATGGGCTGCAAATGGCCCCCCGGGCCACACTTTGGACACCCCCTGACTTAGTCCATCCTCCAACATGGAGGATGAACTTTGACCCTCCCATTTCACCCCGAGGTGGTCTCGCTGAAAGCCGTCCTGTCACATGACCCCCGTCTGATGAATGACTTAGTGACCGGCCATCTTTATCTCTAATTGGAGATCCTTGTGCTCGCTCACCCGTGTCCCTCGTGAGGACACGCATGAACATGAGGCGTGTCTTGTGACTCACCCGCCACAGTCTGGAGCGGCGGGAAGGAAGCGTGACCTCCTGCAGGGAGGACGCTGGCAAAGGAAAGTTTGCTTTGTCCGCTCGGACATTTGGGTCAGGCGTGAGGACAAAAAGAAGCTCGGCCTGCTTTTTCTGCACTATTTGCGTCTTTGAAAAACTGTTTTTTTTTTTTTGTGCCTCCAGCTCACAGGTTGGATTCCTGGATGCTACCGCCAAGCATTTTACATTTTTGAGCAGAAAAAGTGTTTTTTTGATTGATTGATGGGTAATTGCATCTTGGGGGTGCAGTACCTGGCTAAAAACACCAGAGGCGCACTTATGTATAATACTGAGGGCTTGATTGTTAAACTAAAAAACCTTGAAAAAACACACATCCATCCATCCATTTTCTACCGCTTATTCCCTTTCGGGGTCGCGGGGGGCGCTGGCGCCTATCTCAGTTACAATCGGGCGGAAGGCGGGGTACACCCTGGACAAGTCGCCACCTCATCACAGGGCCAACACAGATAGACAGACAACATTCACACTCACATTCACACACTAGGGCCAATTTAGTGTTGCCAAAAAACACACAATTTTTGGTCATTTTAATGCGCTGTAAAATTTACACAAAAATCACAATAGAAACGAATAAAAAAAAACAATTTTTATTTGCATTTTGTCAATTTTTTTATTTAAAAAAAAATACATTTTGTAAGAAATAAAAACAGCTTTTAAGACATTTTTCAACAAATTAAAAAATAATAAATCAAAATATTTATTTTTGTGTTACGTAAAATTTATATAAAAATGACGATACAAATGTATAATAAATAAATGGATGTTACCAATTTTTATTTGCATTTTGTCCATTTAATCCATCCATTTTCAACCTCTTATTCCCTTTTGGAGTCGCAGGGGGGCGCTGGCGCCTATCTCAGCTACAATCGGGCGGAAGGCGGGGTACACCCTAGACAAGTCGCCACCTCATCGCAGGGCATTTTGTCCATTTAAAAAAAATTTAATTTAAATATATCTTGTAAGAAATAAAAACAGCTTTTAAAACACTTTACAACAAATAAAAAAATAGCAAATAATCAATTAAAGTATTTATTTTTATGCGACATAGAGTTTATATAAAAATTACAATATAAATGTATAATAAATAAGCAATTATTACAAATTTGTATTTCCATTTTGTCCATTTTTTGTTTTATTTTTTAAAATACATTTTGTAAGAAATAGAAACAGCTTTTAAGACATTTTACAACACATTAAAAAATAACAAATAATAAATCAAAAAAAATATTTTTATGCTACTTAAAATGTATATAAAAATGACGATACAAATGTATAACAAATAACCAATTGTTACCAATTTTTATTTGCATTTGGTCCATTTAAAAATTTTTTTTAAATACATTTTGTAAGAAATAAAAACAGCTTTTAAAACACTTTACAACAAATAAAAAAATAACAAATATCAATTAAAGTATTTATTTTTATGCGACAAAGTTTATATAAAAATTACAATATAAATGTATAATAAATAACCAATTATTACTCATTTTTATTTGCATTTTGTCCATTTTTTGTTTTATTTTTTTTAAAAACATTTTGTAAGGAATAGAAACAGCTTTTAAGACATTTTACAACAAATTAAAAAATAACAAATAATAAATCAAAATATGTATTTTTATGCTACTTAAAATGTATATAAAAATGACGATACAAATGTATAATAAATCACCAATTGTTTTAAATTTTTATTTGCATTTTGTCCTTTAAAAAAAAATTTTTTAAATGCATTTTGTAAGAAATAAAAACAGCTTTTAAAACACTTTACAACAAATAAAAAAATAACTAATAATCAAAGTATTTATTTTTATGCAATATAAAATGTATATAGGAATTCCAATACAAATGAATAATAAATAACCAATCATTACCAATTTTTATTTGCATTTTGTCCATTTTTATTTTATTTTTTAAAATACATTTTGTAAGAAATAGAAACAACTTCAGTAAAATATGTGTCCATCATTTTTTTTTTAAAACATGGAAAATAGGTCTAATCAAATAATGTCCAAAATTATTCACATATCCATAATTATTTTGATAAAATCCTATGAATACATTTTAGAATTCAATGTAGGAAAACTAAAAATAACGTAATAAGAAATATATAATAACTAATGGTACTTATTAAACTTTATATTTTAGCTGGAGCTGACATTAAGTCGACATCATATTAAAAGATAGTAATGAAAAATAGTTATTTTTTAAATTATTTTGTGTCTTTTAATAACAAGGTCCATGTCCAAAATCATTCACATAATTTTTCTTCAGATTGCTATGAAATAAACCAAATACCTACAAGAAATGAAATAATACTAATACAAATTTGATTTTTATTGCACTTTTAAGACCCTTTATAACAAATAAAAAAATAACAAATAATCAATTAAAGTATTTATTTTTATGCGACGTAAAGTTTATATAAAAATTACAGTATAAATGTATAATAAACAACCAATTATTACAAATTTTTATTTGCATTTTGCCCATTTTTTAAAAGAAATAAATTTTGTAAGAAATAGAAACAGCTTCAGTAAAATATAATGTGTCCATGATTTTTTAAGAACAACATGAAAAAATTGGCGTAGTCAAATTATGTCCAAAATTATTCATATATCCTTAGTCATTTTGAAAAATTCTTATGAATACATTTTAGAATTTAATTTAGGAAAACTAACAATAATGTATTAAGAAAAATATAAGTACCTTAACATTAAGTCAACATCATTTTACGAGATATTAATGAAAAATACAGTTTTTTTAATATAATTTTGTGTCTTCTAATAACTAGGTCCATGAAATTATTCATATTAATTTTCTTAAAATTGCTATAAAATTAAAAAAAATACCTACAAAAAAATGAAATATTACCAATACACATTTGAATTGTATTGCGCTTTTATGACCCTTTACAACAAATAAAAAAATAACAAATAATCAATTAAAGTATTTATTTTTATGCGACGTAGAGTTTATATAAAAATTACAATATAAATGTATAATAAATAACCAATGATTACTAATTTTTATTTGCATTTTGTCCATTTTTTGTTTTATTTATTTAAATACATTTTGTAAGAAATAGAAACAGCTTCAGTAAAATATAATGTGTCCATCATTTTCAATAACAACATGAAAAATAGGTCTAGTCAAATTATGTCCAAAATTATTCATTTATCCATAATTATTTTGATAAAATCCTATGAATAGATTTTAGAATTCTATTTAGGAAAACTAACAATAATGTATTAAGAAATATATAATAACTAATGGTACTTATTAAACTGAATCTTTTAACTGGAACTGACATAGTTAAGTCACCATCATATTAAGAGATATTAATGAAGATTACAGTTTTTTTTTTTGTGTGTGTCTTGTAATAACAATGTCCATGTCCAAAATCATTCACATAATTTTTCTTAAGATTGCTATGAAATAAACAAAATACCTACAAGAAATGAAATAATGCTAATACAAATTTGATTTTTATTGCGCTTTTAAGACCCTTTGTAACAAATAAAAAAATAACAAACAATTAAAGTATTTATTTTTATGCAGCGTACAGTTTTTCATTAAAAATTACAATACGAATGTATAATAAGTAACCAATTATTAAAATGTTTTATTTGCATTTTGTCCATTTTTTGTAAGGAATAGAAACAGCTTCAGTAAAATATAATGTGTCCATCATTTTTAATGACAACATGGAAAATATGTCTAGTCAAATTATGTCAAATTATTCATCCATCCATAATAATTTTGAAAAATTCCTATGAATACATTTTAGAATTCAATTCAGGAAAACTAACAATAATGTAAAAAAATATATATACTTATTAAACTTTATCTTTTCGCTGGAATTGACATAGTTAAGTCGACCTTCGACATCATATTAAGAGATATTAATGAAAAATACAGTTATTTTTCGTTATTTTGTGTCTTCTAATAACAAGGTCCATGTACAAAATCATTCATTTGAATTTTCTTAAAATTGCTATGAAATAAACAAAATACCTACAATACTTGTATATGCCGCTTTTAAGACCCTTTACAACAAATAAACAAGTAACAAATAATCAATTAAAGTATTTACTTTTATGCGACGGAAAATTTATATAAACATCACAACACAAATGAGTAATAAATAACCAATTATTACCAATTTTTATTTGCATTTTGTCCATTTAAAATGTCTTTTTTTTAAATACATTTTGTAAGAAATAGAAACAACTTCAGTCAAATATAATGTGTCCGTCATTTTGTAATAATAATAACTCAACATGACAAATATGGTCAGATAAAGTCAAATAATGTCCAAAATCATTCATATATCCATAATTTTTTACAAACTGCTTTTAATTTAGAAAAATTAACAATAATGTAATTATAAAATATATAATAACTAATGGTACTTATTAAACTGTATCTTTTAGCTGGAACTGACTTAGTTAAGTCAATATCATATTAAGAGATATTAATGCAAAGTACAGTTATTTTTATTATTTTGTGTCTTATAAAAACAAGATCCATGTCCAAAATCATTCATATTAATTTTCTTTAAGTTGCTATGAAATCAACAAAAGAACTGCAAACAATGAAATAATACTAATAACAATGTTTTTACATTGCGCTTTTAAGACGCTTTACAACAAATAAAAACATAACATAACAAAGTATTTACTTTTATGCTATGTAACATTTATATAAAAAATACAATAAAAATGTATAATAAATAACCAAATATTACCAATTTTTATTTGCTTATTGTCCATTTTTAATTTTTTTTTTTATAGCACATTTTGTATGTAGTATAAACAACTTCAGTCAATTAAAATGTGTCCGTCATTTTGTAATAAATGTCCAAAATCTTCATATATGCATAACCATTTTCTTAAAGTTGCTATGAATGCATTTTAAAATTTAATTTAGGAAAGCTAACAATAAATATATAATAACTAATGGTACTTATCAAACTGTGTCTTTTAGCTGGAACTGACATTGTTAAGTCGACATCATATTCAAAGATTTTAAAGAACATTTTGTATTTTTATTATTTTATGTTCAAATAACAAGGTCCATGTCCAAAATCATTCATTTTAATTTTCTTAAAATTGCTATGAAATAATCAAAAGAACTACATACAATAAAATAATACTAATAAAAATGTTTTTACTTTGCACTTTTAAGACACTTTACAACCAATAAAAAAAAAACAAATAAAGTATTTAGAGTAAAATTAAAGTAAAATTTGTACAAAAAGTACAATAAAATGTATAATAAATAACCAATTATTACCAGTTTTTATTTGCTTTTCGTCCATTTTTAAAAATTTTTTTATTTAAAGAACATTTTGTAAGAAAAAGAAACAACTTCAGTCAAATATGTGTTTGTCATTTTGTAATAATGATAACTAAACATGGAAAATAAGTGTCAAAGTCAAATTATGTCCAACTTCATTCATATATCCATAAACATTTTTAAAAACTACTTTTAATTTCGGAAAAATAAAAATGATGTAATAAGAAATATATAATAACTTAAGGTACTTAATAAACTGTATCTTTTAGCTGGAACTGACATAGTTAAGTCGATATCATATTAAGAGATATTAATGCAAAGTACAGTTATTTTTATTATTTTGTGTCTTCTAATAACAAGGTCCATGTCCAAATTTATTCATATATCCATATTCATTTTATTATAATTGCTATGAAATAAACAAAAGAAAAAAAAATGAAATAATAGTAATAAAATGTTATTTATACTGCGCTTTTAAGACATTTTACAAAAAATAAATAAAACAAATAAGAAATAATATTAGTGTTTATTAGAATAATCAACATATTAATCATTGATGATGACAACACCATAAAATAATAATACAACTTCATAGAGTCTTTATTCAATTTCCATGATCTTTTTCATCCCAAAAAAGTTTTCAACTAAAAGTAAATAATATTTTAAAACAACTCAATCATATTCTGTAACAAGTCATCACATTTGTAGGCTTTTAATAGACTTTCTTACCTTGGTCCACAAGACAACATTGGACCACTTTATAGTCATTAAAATCAAATTATAACAACTCAATGGTGAATTATCGGGGCGGTATCAATTACAGTGGATGAATTATGAAACGGAATGAATATTAAATGCGTTTCAGAAAGCGTTGAAAGCCCCACAGAGGATTTTCCCGCTAGACGAGTTCAAGTGTTTGTATGAATTACTAACAAGGTCTTAGTCAGCAGCAGACACCCTGGTGGCCGCTGATGTTTATGTTCACTCAATTATTCACCTCTTCCGGGACTTGCGGCTTATCAATAATTCATGTTAGACAACAAAAAGAACCTTAATAGGACATGCAGTCGCTCGCGTGTCTTCATGACTTTTTAGCCTCGCTCCAGGATGCTTTAACCCAGGGTCACCAACGCGGTGCCAGCGGGCACCAGGTGTCCCGTAAGGACCAGATGAGTCGCCCGCTGGCCTGTTCTAAAAATAGCTCAAATAGCAGCACTTACCAGTGAGCTGCCTCTATTTTTTTTTTATTGAATTTATTTACTAGCAAGCTGGTGTCGCTTTGCTGGACATTTTTAATTCTAAGAGAGACAAAACTCAAATAGAATTTGAAAATCCAAGAAAATATTTTAAAGACTTGGTCTTCACTTGTTTAAATAAATTCATTTTTTTTTTTTTACTTATAGCTTTCAGAAAGACAATTTTAGAGAAAAAATACAACCTTAAAAATGATTTTAGGATTTTTAAACACATATACCTTTTTACCTTCCTTCCTCTTCTTTCCTGACAATTTAAATCAATGTTCAAGTATTTTTTTTTATTATTGTAAAGAATAATAAATACATTTTGATTTAATTCTTCATTTTAGCTTCTGTTTTTTTTCACGAATAATATTTGTGAAATATTTCTTCAAACTTATTATGATTAAAATAAAATAAAAATATTCTAGCAAATCTAAAAAATCTGTAGAATCAAATGTATATCTCATTTCAAAGTCTTTTGAATTTTTCATATTTTTTTTTAATTCGGGAAAATCTAGAAGAGATAATAATTTGTCTTTGTTAGAAATATAGCTTGGTCCAATTTGTTATATATTCTAACAAAGTGCAGATTGGATTTTAACCTATTTAAAACATGTCATCAAAATTCTAAAATTAATCTTAATCAGGAATAACTACTAATGATATTCCATAAATTCTTTTTTTAATTTTTCAAAAAGATTCGAATTAGCTAGTTTTTCTCTTCAATTTTTTCGGTTGAATTTTTGAATTTTAAAGAGTCGAAATTGAAGATAAACTATGTTTCAAATTTTTATTTTATTTTTTTTGGTGTTTTCTCCTCTTTTAAACAGTTCAATTAAGTGTTTTTTTCATCATTTATTCTCTAAAAACCTTCCGTAAAAGGAAAAAAAAAATGTACGACGGAATGACAGACAGAAATACCCATTTTTTATATATATATATATATATATATATATATATATATATATATATATATATATATAAATATATATAGATTTATTTATTAAAGGTAAATTGAGCAAATTGGCTATTTCTGGCCATTTATTTAAATGTGTATCAAACTGGTAGCCCTTTGCATTAATCAGTACCCAAGACTTAGCTCTTGGTTTCAAAAAGGTTGGTGACTCCTGCTTTAACCTAACCTTAACCATAGGATGTAAACATGGTAGACTATAGGGTTAGACGTACTGTATGCAATAAATGTCCTTTGTTGAACAATATTGCAGTCTGAAACGTCCTATTTGTCAATATAAACATGTATCCAATAATCATAGTTGCATATTACTTACACGTGCAAAGTCTCCAAGGCAGAAGCGTATTAGAAACTATCCAGTAACAAACGTGTCCGCATTTACAAATGACTGTGTCGTAGGGGTGTAACGGTACGTGTACTTGTATTGAACCGTTTCGGTACGGGGGTTTCGTTTGGTACGGGGGTGTACCGAACGAGTTTCTAAGCTAAAGTCTTAACAAGCTGCTTTGCTTCTTCTGCCTTTGTCTCAGCACCCAGCATTGTCCCACCCACACAACCATCTGATTGGTTACATATATAACGGTAATAGCCAATCAGCAGTGCGTATTAAGAGCGCATGTAGTAAATGCTTCAGCGTCGAGCAGATAGGTGTTTAGCAGGTGAGCATAAGGAAGCGTACTCTCCCCAAATGATGATAAACACCTCCCAGTCAACTGCTAGTAACATCACTATGAGCCCGTTGACCTTCTAGAAACTTAAACTGCAGCTCAGCTCGCTCGCAGTTCTGGCTTGAGGTGAAGGCTAATAACCGAATAGCATAACGTTAGCTCATTTTGCGGTGTGTGTTTGTGTGTTTTACGGAAAGAAAAGCCTTGAATGGCAGGGTCCCTGCTATCACATGTTGATACAAATAAAACATTTACATAATAAAAATCAACTTCAGGCTTCCACAATGCTGTGATAAATTAAGCATGATGAGTTGACTTGAAACTGTTCAATGTTGCACTTTTTATATGTAGAAGAAAAGTGTTGTCATTTTATTTAATCTGAGTAACAATTTGAGGCAGTCTAATGTGGGCAGAATTATTATAGTGTTCCCAATGTTAAAAGGATAAAGCCATTGTTTACAAATTTGGTAAATAAATAACCAAAAAAATTCATATTTTGTTGTTTTCCTATTGTACCGAAAATTAACCCAACCATGACCTCCAAACCGAGTTACGTACCAAACCGAAATTTTTGTGAGCCGTTACACCCCTACTGTGTCGTGATCTTAGCTTCATGAATTATTGTGGCCACTAGCTGTTGACAAAAACGGAAATACTTCAAAAACATTTTTTTTGGAGCGGCGTGTTACAAGTTGCTCTTTGACTATTTCCGGTCGCTCAAACCTTCTTTCTAACATTTCGCATTATAAAATAATAAACCTATTTACTATGATTTGTACTCATATCATATCGCTTACTATTAGAATCGGCCAATATTCAAGGCTGTAATATCGGTATCGGAAGTGTAAAAGTTTAATTCGAACTCTAACCCAACCCTAACCTCAACCAAAAACCTAACCCAAACCGGAACCCCAAACTTAAGCCAACCTTAACCTTAAGCAGAACCCCAACCATACCCTTAAATCAAATCAAATCAACTTTATTTATAAATCACATTTAAAATGTAACACAGGGGTAGCCGAAGTGCAGTACGAGAGGCAGATTAAAAGATAACACAAAAAAACACAATACGATATCCAATTCTCGAACATAACCATAATCTTAAACCCATCCCTAACCTTAATCCCAGCCTTAATTCTCAAACCAAACCCTAACCTAAAACCAAACCTTAATTCCTGAACCTAACCCTTGTCACACCTAGGCTTGGATTAAAGTTGTTTCTTCGATGCCGAGAATGATTTGCACGGGCGAGACGTGACTGTGAGTACATCGTTGTTTATTTAAATACTATAATAAAAAATAAACAAACTAAGGGCGCTCACAAGGAGGTACATACACTTGGCTATGAACAAACAAAAGACTAGCATGAATGCTGCAAACTACAAACATGACACAAAAACACTTGCTCAATTGGCATGAATAATAATGAACTATAAACAAAACTAGCACAATGGCATAAATACAAAAACTTACACAGCATGGAACTATGGACGAGGGCATGAAGGAGGTGCAGTATGGGTAGCGTGTGTGAAGATCCCAGAATGAAGACAACAAAAAGAGTGACTTAAGTAGCTATGATAATTAGTGAAAACAGGTGTGAGGCTGAGGACAGGGACGTGACATGACAGGTGAAAAGTAATGAGTTGGCATGGAGACGAAAACAAACCAGGATGTGCCAAGACAGAACTTAAATGTCCAAAAAAACTAAACATAACCTGACCAAAACATAAACTTACAGGCGTGACAACCCTAACCTTAATCCCAACCTTCATTCCCAAACCTAACCTAAACCCAACCCTTAATTCTTAAACCTAACCTCTAACCTCAAACATAACCTTAATTCCCAACCCTAACCCCAACCCCAACCCTGACCCTAACCAAAGACTATAAAAATGGGACTCATTACCTTCCTGCTCGGCACTCAGCATCAAAGGTTGGAATTGGGGGTTAAATCCCCCAAAATGATTCCTGGGCGTGGCACCACTGCTGCCCACTGCTCCCCTCACCTCCCAGGGGGTGATCAAGGGTGATGGGTCAAATGCAGAGGACAAATATCACCACACCTAGTGTGTGTGGGACAATCATCGGTACTTTACCTTAACTTAACCTAACCCTAACCTCAAACCAAACCTTAATTTTCTGAAGCTAACCTTAATCTTAAACCAAAAACTTAACTCCAAAACCTAACCCTAACCCAGGGATCGGGAAGCTTTTTGGCTGAGAGAGCCAAGAAGCGCAATATTTTAAAATGTATTTCTGTAAGAGCCAATCAATCAATCAATCAATCAATGTTTACTTATATAGCCCTAAATCACTAGTGTCTCAAAGGGCTGCACAAACCACTACGACATCCTCGGTAGGCCCACATAAGGGCAAGGAAAAATTCACACCCAGTGGGACGTCGGTGACAATGATGACTAGGAGAACCTTGGAGAGGAGGAAAGCAATGGATGTCGAGCGGGTCTAACATGATACTGTGAAAGTTCAATCCATAATGGATCCAACACAGTCGCAAGAGTCCAGTCCAAAGCGGATCCAACACAGCAGCGAAAGTCCCGTTCACAGCGGAGCCAGCAGGAAACCATCCCAAGCGGAGGCGGATCAGCAGCGCAGAGATGTCCCAAGCCGATACACAGGCAAGCAGTACATGGCCACCGGATCGGATTGGACCCCCTCCACAAGGGAGAGTGGGACATAGGAGAAAAAGAAAAGAAACGGCAGATCAACTGGTCTAAAAAGGGAGTCTATTTAAAGGCTAGAGTATACAGATGAGTTTTAAGGTGAGACTTAAATGCTTCTACTGAGGTGGCATCTCAAACTTTTACCGGGAGGGCATTCCAGAGTACTGGAGCCCGAAATGAAAACGCTCTATAGCCCGCAGACTTTTTTTGGGCTTTGGGAATCACTAATAAGCCGGAGTCTTTTGAACGCAGATTTCTTGCCGGGACATATGGTACAATACAATCGGCAAGATAGGATGGAGCTAGACCGTGTAGTATTTTATACGTAAGTAGTAAAACCTTAAAGTCACATCTTAAGTGCACAGGAAGCCAGTGCAGGTGAGCCAGTACAGGCGTAATGTGATCAAACTTTCTTGTTCTTGTCAAAAGTCTAGCAGCCGCATTTTGTACCAACTGTAATCTTTTAATGCTAGACATGGGGAGACCCGAAAATAATACGTTACAGTAAACGAGGCGAGACGTAACAAACGCATGGATAATGATCTCAGCGTCTTTAGTGGACAGAATGGAGCGAATTTTAGCGATATTACGGAGATGAAAGAAGGCCGTTTTAGTAACGCTTTTAATGTGTGACTCAAAGGAGAGAGTTGGGTCAAAGACAACACCCAGATTCTTTACCGAGTCGCCTTGTTTAATTGTTTGGTTGTCAAATGTTGAAACGTAAAAAGAGCCATATAATGTTTTTTTTTAACACTGAACACAACAAAACGCGTGCATTTTTAAGTAAGACCAACATTTCTAGAGTATAGTAGGTCTCGTATTCTTCGTAATAACATTGTTATTCTGAAGCTAACTATGGAGGGGGCGTGGCCTGCGGGCCTGCAGCGAAGTGGGGGTGTTGCCAGGATCGGCCTCAAAATCAGCGACAGCTGGGCCTTGTTATCTAATCACCTGTCGCTCTGTTTATAAGTAGCAGCCAGGAGGAGAGACGGGGTTGGGGCTGGAGCCAGAGCGCGAGCGAGAACGAAAGAGAAAAAGACAATTGCTGTAAAGCAACTGAGAGACTTATTGAAAAATAAAACAATATTGTAACCCTGAAACAGGCTCTCATGTCGGTGCTTGGTGGTCTGAAGAACCCCCAGGAGGGCAAGTCCTACAGCAGGGTTTCTCAAAGTGTGGGGTGGGCCCCACTGGTGGGGAATAGAGACATGACAGGTGGGGCGCGAGGAACGGGAGGAAATTTCACTTAATTTTTTTTTTTTTTTTTTATATTCTTAGATAAGTTTTTTTAAATTCTGCTTTCATTGTCTATACACACTGTAAATCACTTTGTCATTCTGTCTGTGAAATCCGCCATATAAATAAATGTAAATTACTTAATTTTCCTGTAGGCTTTAAATTTCTAAGTAGGAGCGAAAGTTTGACAGACATAGCAACAGTAACTAATGGGGGCGGGGCTAAGCGGAACAAACTTTTGCGCGAATGGGTAGCAGGCTAATGTGTGGACCACAATTACACAAAATGGATACATTTGTTACTCGCACCTCAAAGGCCTGCAGAGAAACAAAAATCTGACGGGCCTAATCAAACAAAAACTTGATGTTATTTTATGTTATTGAGTTTGAATGTATACAACTTTATGTTAGTTGATGTTCAATAAATTTGAAAATGTTAAGCTTGCCCTGGTTTGAGCGATCACATGATGCATTTTGGACGTATCAAATCAGTTCTGGCAATCCAAGATGTCTTGACTCCAACGGCGTGTTGCCGCCGGGCGTTCATTACATCATTCTAATTAATCTCCGCAGGAAGCATAATTGATTGAGTCGAGCTAATAATCGCAAGGTGGTCCGGCCCTCTCGGCGCGCTAAGTGGCAATTTCACGCTAGCTGGGGGGGGCGACGTTGAGTTGTTTCGAAATCAAAATGTCAGGTGTCCGACTCTAACGAGGCGGCGGTTAGTCAGCCGCTCGTTAACGTCGCCGTGTTGAACCCCCGAGTAGAAACATTGTCTTATATGCGGACTTTGATCAAAGCGTGACGGGGCACTGCTTTTACAGTTAGCGTTCAAAATCAGTAGGGATCTTGAAGCATACATACACCTGTGAAGGTGTGGGAAAAAAAACTGTCAAAACTTTCGTACAATAGCGGTGCGGGATAAGAACTGCGTATGGATCTGAGTTTTTTAAAATAGACTACGTGTCGGATAGCATTCAAAACCAATAGGGGTCTTGGCACAGAGCGATGTGAAGAAAAGCAGTCAACAATGGTATCATATCGATACGGGACAAGGTTCATGCGTTATTATAATGTTGTGAACCAGACTGCTGTACTTGGGTTTTGCTGCGTTATATTGTGGCCAAAATCAATAGGGATCTTCACAGACCAACTTTCTTCTGAAAGCTTGAGGAACATCATATGAACATTTTGTATAGAAGAGAAACGGGACAAGGATTGTGTATTGATGTTTTTTTATTTATTTTTTACGCTCATCATCTTAATTATCAAAATCAATAGGGATCTTGACAAATAACAACATGCCGCTATACCAGTCAAAACTTGTAAGACGAGACAAGTATTGTGTGTATAGTTTATTTTTTCTAAATAGAGTCATGTTGCATCATATTGAGCTCAAAATCAATAGGGATTTTAACATAGATCAATATCCATCCGGAATTTGTTTGAAAAACAAAACATGTGTATTTATGTGGGTGGTTATAGATAGATAGTACTTTATTGATTCCTTCAGGAGAGTTCCTTCAGGAAAATTAAATGTGTATGTGTATATATATATGTATGTATGTATGTATGTATGTATATATATGTATATGTATGTAAGTATGTATGTATGTATGTATATGTATGTAAGTATGTATGTATGTATATATATATATGTATATATATGTATATGTATGTATGTATGTATGTATGTATATATATATATGTATATATATGTATGTATGTGCATGTATATATATATGTATGTGTATGTATGTGTATGTATGTGTATATATATGTATGTATGATGTATGTATATGTGTATATATGTATGTATGTATATGTGTATATATGTATGTATATATGTATGTATGTATATGTGTATATATGTGTATATATGTATGTATATGTGTATATATATGTATATATATGTATGTATATGTGTATGTATATGTATGTATGTATGTATATGTGTATATATATGTATATGTATGTATATATATGTATGTGTATATATTTATATGTATATATGTATGTATGCATATTTATATACTGTATATATATGTATGTATGTATGTATATGTATATACTGTATATATATGTATATGTATATATATGTATGTATGTATATGTATATACTGTATATATATATATGTGTATATATACATAAATCTGTATATATATCTATGTATATACATTTATATATATATATATATATATATATACATAAATCTGTATATATATCTATGTATATACATTTATATATATATATATATATATATATATATATATATATATATATATATATGTATATGTATATATGTATATATATGTATATATATATATATATATATATATATATATATATATATATATATATATGTATGTATATATATGTATATATGTATATATATATATATATATATATATATATATATATATATATATATATATATATATGTATGTATGTATGTATATATGTGTGTTACGGCTACTCTGTCAATCCAAAAAGGTTTCGAAATAATAAAAATAAAGTTTGCAGAGTAGCCTTGAGGAGGAGGTTTTATGACGCACTAAATTCCTAATAAGCACTCACGGAGATTCTTCAGTTTCAAATTGTTAATTTATTTTCACAAACAAAAAATATTCACCGTGGTTGACTTTCTATATAATACAAAATAACTTATTTAGTGGTAAACAAATAATATCACTCCTCACTCCTTCAATATGACAGACAGACAAAGGCAGCGCCCAGCTGTGCTGTCTTCCTAATTATAGGAGGAGGAAGTTGCCCACCAGGAGGAGCGTGAGCAGCTGAAAACAATCAGTCAATCAATCATAATTCATTTAAAACATCCAATAAATAATCAACAACTTCATTGGCATTATTGAATTAGATTGTCAAAACAATTAATAAATAAATAATATAAATAGGCTCCAAAAATGTGTATTTATATATATATATATGTGTGTATATGTATATATATATATATGTGTGTGTATGTATATGTATATATATATATATATATATATGTATATATATATATATATATATATATATATATATATATATATATATATGTATATACACACACATTGCCAATGTGATCATCTTGTGCAGGAAAGCGTTCAAAAGCATTCGGGTTCTTGACACGCAGCCATACATAACCACTGCAGGTTAAAAAGCAGCAAGAAAAGCGCCGAACGTTGTGAAACTGAAACCTATAGAGAAGAGCATGCTATCTCGAAACAGGATGTTAGCGGCTAAGGTTAGCGGTCAGCGTGTGGCGCACAATTGCTAACATAATTCATCCTCGGTGACAGGAAGTGCATGCGAGGTGTTAAAGTGATGGATAGCGAGGAGGAAGTGAGGAAGTCTCCGCTGCGGGGGTGGGGGACAGTAGATTCATTGGCGGGGGGCTGGGTATCAGAGAGACCCCCCCCCCCCTCTCCCCCCCCCCCTCCACGGGCGAGGGGGGCGGGGGAATACTAGCGAGCAGATGTTGTAATGCAGCCGGGCCCTGTTGGCCTCATGAATGGGACGTTGCATGAGAAACGCCGTGCGAGTGCATCCACGGCCTCAAACCGCCCGTGGATGCACACGCTCGTCTCATTAGACAGGCCGGCGATGTGTGTGTGTGTGTGTGTGTGTGTGTGTGTGTGTGTGTGTGTTTCACGGAGCAAGTGTGTGTCTCTGCAAATGCGGCACGTGTTAGCGACGGATTGTTTGGCGGAAAGGACACTTTTTTCCCCCCCTCCACAGCTCTTTTTGAGGCAGAGACATGATAGTAAGGGGACGGGTAGGGGGGGGGGGGGGGGTGAAGGGGGTTTGTATCCCTGCGGATATCGAACATCCACAGATAAGAGTGGGTGGGGCTGTAATTACCAGGATTGTGCAAAAGCTACAAAACTGATCTTTATTCAATGTAAAAATGCTGCAAATTTTCAAATTTGTTAGTCAGTACGTGTCCATGCCCTGAATTAGTCGGATTTCTCAAATAGTCTGGCTCTAAATAAGCATTCTAGAACCCATTGAAACACCTTAAAGGCCTACTGAAACCCACTACTACCCACCACGCAGTCTGATAGTTTATATATCAATGATGAAATATTAACATTGCAACACATGCCAATACGGCCTTTTTAGTTTACTAAATTGCAATTTTAAATTTCCCGGGAGTTTCTTGTTGAAAACGTCGTGGAATGATGACGCGTGCGCGTGACGTCACGGACTGTCAGGAAATATCAGCGCTGCGCACACACACAGCTAAAAGTCGTCTGCTTTACCGGCATAATTACACAGTATTTTGGACATCTGTGTTGCTGAATCTTTTGCAATTTGTTCAATTAATAATGGAGAAGTCTAAGTAGAAAGATGGAGTTGGGAAGCTTTAGCTTTTAGCCACACAAACACACGGTGATTCCTTGTTTCCTATGGATCACAGCGATCAAGCGAACACGGATCCCGACCAAATGTCAACCAGCAGTTTCTGGTGATAAAATTGTGGTAAAAAGTCGCCACTTAGTGGATATCAGCTGAGCTTGTGCCGTCCATACAGCTGCCGTCAACTACCCTCAGACATTGGCCTCAACACACCCGTGGACACACCCTTCTGACTATCAGGTACTGTTAAACTCACTAAAACACTAGCAACACAATAGAAAGATAAGGGATTTCCTAGAATTGTCCTAGTAAATGCGTCTGAAAACATCTGAATCTGTCCCAATGCAATCGCGTTTTTTTTTTAACTTGTTTTTTTTTTTTTTTTCTAGTCAGTCGCTATCAACATCCTCAAACACAAATCTTTCATCCTCGCTCAAATTAATGGGGAAATTGTCGTTTTCTCGGTCCGAATAGCTCTTTTTGTTGGAGGCTCCCATTAAAAACAATGTGAGGATGTGAGGAGCCCTCAATGGGTGACGTCATCATCTGCGACTTCCGGTAAAGGCAAAGCTTTTCTGTTAGCGACCAAAAGTTGTGAAATTTTTCATCGATGTTCTCTACTAAATCCTTTCAGCAAAAATATGGCAATGTCGCGAAATGATCAAGTATGACACATATAATGGACCTGCTATCCCCGTTTAAATGAGAACATCTCATTTCAGTAGGCCTTTAATGCCTATGTGTCAAAGTCTAGGTCCGCAGATGAATGATCTATAGTCCCCGGGATGATATTTGATTAGTATTAGAACCGGCCCGCAGGCCACAGCCGCCTGCTGCTGTTTTGCACGCACTAATACTTCGTCAGTGTTGTTGCTAGGACTTTTCAAAATGGGGTCCCAGGGACCCCATCAAGTCAATTTTTACAAAGTCAACTGTCGGCTTTATTATACGAGAAGTGAAGAGTTTGGGAACAACAGCAATTCAGCCACAAAAAGGCAGGCAACGTAAACTGACAGAGATGGGTCAGCGGATGCTGAAGCGCATAGTTCAAAGACTTTCTGCACAGTCAGTTGCTACAGAGCTCCAAACTTCATGTGACCTTCCAATTAGCCCACGTACAGTACGCAGAGAGCTTCATGGAATGGATTTCCATTGCCGAGCAGCTGCATCTAAGCCATACATCCCCAAGTCCAATGCAAAGCGTGGGATGCAGTGGTGTAAAGCGTGTGGCCACTGGAGTCTAGAGCAGTGGGAAAGCCTTCTCTGGAGTGAGAAGTCTCGCTTTTCCATCTGGCAATCTGATGGACGAGTCTGGGTTTGGAGGTTGCCAGGAGAATGGTACATTTCGGACTGCATTGTGCAGAGTGTGAAATTTGGTGGGGGAGGAATTATGGTCTGGGGTTGTTTTTCAGGAGTGCTTGGCCCCTTATTTCCAGAGAAAGGAACTTTGAATGCTCCAGGATACCAAAACATTTTGGACAATTCCATGCTCCCAACCTCGTGGGAACAGTTTGGAGCAGTGTCTAAAATCAAGTACTTAGGCATGGAGAATGAATGGTAAAAGAATGGGCCGCTCTCATGAGTTTAGTAATTTTCAGCCTGGAACTGTCATAGGATGCCACTTGTGCAACAAATCCAGTCGTGAAATTTCCTTGCTCCTAAATATTCCAAAGTCAACTGTCGGCTTTCTTATAAGAAAAGTGAAGAGTTTGGGAACAACAGCAACTCAGCCATACAGAGGTTGACCACGTAAACTGACAGAAAGGGGTCAGTGGATGCTGAAGCGCATAGTGCAAAAACTTTCTGCACAGTCATTTGCTACAGATCTCCAAACTTCATGTGACCTTCCAATTAGCCCACGTACAGTACGCAGAGAGCTTCATGGAATGGGTTTCCATGGCCGGGCAGCTGTGTCTAAGGCATACGTCACCAAGTTCAATGCAAAGTGTGGGATGCAGTGGTGCAAAGCGCGTGGCCACTGCAGTCTAGAGCAGTGGGAAAGCCTTCTCTCGAGTGAGGAGTCTCACTTTTCCATCTGGCAATCTGATGGACGAGTCTGGGTTTGGAGGTTGCCAGGAGAATGGTACATTTCGGATTGCATTGTGCGGAGTGTGAAATTTGGTGGGGGAGGAATTATGGTGTGGGGTTGTTTTTCAGGAGTGCTTGGCCCCTTAGTTCCAGAGAAAGGAACTTTGAATGCTCCAGGATACCAAAACATTTTGGACAATTCCATGCTCCCAACCTCGTGGGAACAGTTTGGAGCAGTGTCTAAAATCAAGTACTTAGGCATGGAGAATGAATGGTAAAAGAATGGGCCGCTCTCATGTATTTAGTAATTTTCAGCCTGGAACTGTCATAGGATTCCACTTGTGCAACAAATCCAGTCGTGAAATTTCCTTGCTCCTAAATATTCCAAAGTCAACTGTTGGTTTTATTATAAGAAAAGTGAAGAGTTTGGGAACAACAGCAACTCAGCCACAAAGAGGTTGGCCACGTTAACTGACAGAAAGGGGTCAGTGGATGCTGAAGCGCATAGTGCAAAAACTTTCTGCACAGTCATTTGCTACAGATCTCCAAACTTCATGTGACCTTCCAATTAGCCCACGTACAGTACGCAGAGAGCTTCATGGAATGGGTTTCCATGGCCGGGCAGCTGTGTCTAAGGCATACATCACCAAGTCCAATGCAAAGCGTGGGATGCAGTGGTGTAAAGCACGTCGCCACTGGACTCTAGAGCGGTGGAGACGCCTTCTCTGGACTGATGAGTCTTGCTTTTCTATCTGGCAATCTGACGGACGAGTCTGGGTTTGGAAGTTGCCGGGAGAACATTTCAGACTGCATTTTGCTGAGTGTGAAATTTGGTAGGGGAGGAATTATGGTGTGGGGTTGTTTTTCAAGAGTTGGGCTTGGCCCCTACGCCCCCAGGGACTCCCATCCAGTCATAAAAGTGGTTTCCCACAATACATTTTTGGGGTCCCACTTTTTTGTAGCCGTTTTGAAAATAAATGATAAAAGTATGCATTATTGTATCTCACATTCGAAATTGTGTTTTGGAAAAAGGTTATCATAAACTTTACTTCATTCATTAAAAAAAACATAATACAAAAGAAAACATTTTTTTATGCGTATGTAAATGTATTCTGTTATAAACATTTGTTCTCTTTTTTCTTTCCTTCGTGGATATAAACTTTATCGCCGCCGGTATTTTTTTAAATATATTATATATACATACACATTAGGGAAAAAATGTGGGAAAAAATTGATTCGAATACCAATCGAATCGTTTATATTGTGCGATTCAGAATCGATTCTAATTTTTTATTTATTTATTTTTATTTTTTTATCAATCCAACAAAACAATACACAGTAATACCATAACAATGCAATCCAATTCCAAAACCAAACCTGACCCAGCAACACTCAGAACTGCAATAAACAGAGCAATTGAGAGGAGACACAAACACGACACAGAACAAACCAAAAGTAGTGAAACAAAAATGAATATTATCAACAACAGTATCAATATTAGTTATAATTTCAGCATAGCAGTGATTAAAAATCCCTCGTTGACATTATCATTAGACATTTATAAAAATGTTAAAAAAGTGTCATAGTGGCTTACACTTGCATCGCATCTCATAAGCTTGACAACACACTGTGTCCAATATTTTCACAAAGATAACATAAGTCATATTTTGGGTTCGTTTAGTAGTTAAACCAAATTGACATTATTGCAATCAGTTGATAAAACATTGTCCTTTACAATTATAAAAGCTTTTTACAAAAATCTACTACTTTGCTAGCATGTCAGCAGACTGGGGTAGATCCTGCTGAAATCCTATGTGGGACATCGGTGACAATAATGACCCAGTGGGACGTCGGTGACAATGATGACAATGAGAACCTTGGAGAGGAGGAAAGCAATGGATGTCGAGCGGGTCTAACATGATACTGTGAAAGTTCAATCCATAATGGATCCAACACAGTCGCGAGAGTCCAGTCCAAAGCGGATCCAACACAGCAGCGAGAGTCCCGTTCACAGCGGAGCCAACAGGAAACCATCCCAAGCGGAGGCGGATCAGCAGCGCAGAGATGTCCCCAGCCGATATATATATATATATACACATGTGTGTGTATTGTATATGTGTGTTGGCCCTGCGATGAGGTGGCGACTTGTCCAGGGTGTACGCCGCCTTCCGCCCTAATGCAGCTGAGATGGGCTAACCCACCCCCCCCCCTGCAACCCCAAAAGGGACAAGCGGTAGAAAATGGATGGATGATTGGATATTTTTATTGTAATATTTTCAGAATGGGTTTGTTCTATTTTTGGCCAAAGTAAGACAAAGAAAAGCATCTGAAATTGTCTTTATTTTTTTTATTTTAATTCCCTGAGCTAAAATAAGCTTGACAGCCCTGCTCTAATGTAACTATTGGTCATACGCCCTGTGCCTCCCGTACACTAGGGGGCGATTATTAGCATATCCTGTCCTATTTTGACCTAATGCTGCATTTTCTATCATTTCTAAAAATGTTTTAACTTAATTTTCCTGGTGGACACTTTTTTTTTTCCAATATCGTCCATGAGCTGTTGGAGGGTGGGACATGATATTAAGTGGACAGAGGGTCTCTCCACAAGAAGTCATGAGTAGCACCCTCTGGCCTTCCGTGACATCAACATTCGCAATAATGGCTAAAAAAAAAAAGTGGGAAAAAACCCCTTAGTGGGTTTATTGTTTGTTATGAGGACACCCGAGGAAAGACTTACAGTATGTTGAACATGCACGTGTGTGTGTGTGTGTGTGTGTGTGTGTGTGTGTGTATGTGTGTGTATTTATCCCCTTCTTGAGACATCAACAAAGAAAAGTACCTACCATATGAGGAGAGGTGAACAAGTTAGGACATAAATCAGGATCCCAATACAGAAAACCATTGCATCTAATAGAGCAGGGGTGTCCAAACTTTTTCCACGGAAGGCCGCACACTGAAAAATCAAAGCAAGCCAGGGCCATTTTGATATGTTTTTATTTCAAAAAACAATACATGTGTAAAAATATACATTTAGGCCTCCACTCAGGCTCGATCCCAGGGACCCCAAAGGATTTTGGTCCCAAAAAATATTTAAAATGTGTCATTATTTTGTATTATTGTTATTCAAGGTTTGAATCTCTAGATCAACATTAAGTTTATCTGTCAGTATAATGTTTTTAAAGATTTAAGTTGTATGCCCTTTTTGTCAAAGAAAACCCTGTTTTGTTATGGGAAAAAAAACACAAAATATGCAATAGTTTCTCCCCCAATAG
The DNA here is from genome assembly GCF_033978795.1 of Nerophis ophidion. Taxonomy (NCBI): domain Eukaryota; kingdom Metazoa; phylum Chordata; class Actinopteri; order Syngnathiformes; family Syngnathidae; genus Nerophis; species Nerophis ophidion. Next base: position 14,194,420 of record NC_084617.1, read on the forward strand.
CATTTTAAAGTGGAATATTTGAGATTATAGAATTATTATAAAATTATTTTTTTTAACAGTGACACACAAAAAAAAGCAGCACTAAAATTATTGGGGATCCAAAAGGGTCCTACTCATTAAAAATAAAAAACTTTTTTTTTTTTTTTTTACTGTTTACTTGAAACACAATTGTCATGAGATCAACTTCAGATCCATCTGTCAATTATAACTTTTATTGTTGTTTATGTGTTTTGTTTGTTCTTATTATGCCCTTCTTTAGAAAAAAACATCAACTTTGTTTTTTGTATGGCAAACACAAAATATGCAACATTTCCCCCAAAAAATATCTCAAAGTGGAATATTTAATGTGACATTGGGTGGCAGAGGGGTTAGTGCGTCTGCCTCACAATACGAAGGTCCTGCAGTCCTGGGTTCAAATCCAGGCTCGGGATCTTTCTGTGTGGAGTTTGCATGTTCTCCCCGTGAATGCGTGGGTTCCCTCCGGGTACTCCGGCTTCCTCCCACTTCCAAAGACATGCACCTGGGGATAGGTTGATTGGCAACACTAAATTGGCCCTAGTGTGTGAATGTGAGTGTGAATGTTGTCTGTCTATCTGTGTTGGCCCTGCGATGAGGTGGCGACTTGTCCAGGGTGTACGCCGCCTTCCGCCCGATTGTAGCTGAGATAGGCGCCAGCGACCCCAAAAGGGAATAAGCGGTAGAAAATGGATGGATGGATTATTTTTTTTAAAGAAAATAACAGCCTGCATGGCAGGTTTGTGTTATTAGAGTAAACATTGCAACATTTTCTTGTCATATTTCACCTGTTTACTCTTTTACACCACTTTTTCTTTTTTTTTTTTTTTTAATCGTATTTTTAGCATGTGCTTAGGGCCGCTAAAAAATTACCCGCTGGCCGCGAATGGACTTTGAACACCCCTGTAATAGAGAATGCCTCCTTTGCACCCCCTAGTGGTGAAATCTATCAAAATTAGGGTGGTCCCAAAAAGGGGGGATTTTTCAAATTGACTGTGTCGGTTTTAAAAGTGTTTTCCCTCCGGTCAACATATGAAATAACAAGTGTGGGTAAAAATCTGAAGTGCTCCCCCTCTGGCCAAAGTATGTAATAACAAGTGTGTGTAAGAAATTGAAACGTGCCCCCTTTGGCCAAAATTAATTAAAAAAAAACGAATAAATATGTATATAGGGGACATACTGTAATAACTTGAAGTAAATATTGAAGATTAAAAACCGATGACAAACAAAAAAATTCCAAAAATATAAATGAACTAAAAGCAGTCTTATTCTCACAATGTGTCAACTTTTTTTCTTATAGAATTGGGAACAATTTCTCATATTCTTTTTATAATGCAATATTTTCTTGTAAATGTATGACATATTCATGTCAAATTTTTACTTTTTAATGCAAAATGTTGACATTCGTCATATAAAATGCTGACTTATGAAAATGTTGCCATTTTTCTGTGTTTTTTGTAAAACAGTGACATTTTCTAAAAAAAACTGATGACTTTTGTCATCGTTTTGCCAAGTGAAATTCCGATTATTATTATAATATTGCCAAAATTGGTAGTTTTCTTATAAAATTGTGACTTTTGTCGAGTAAAATTACAACGCTTTTCATAAAATTGACAAAGTGTTAAGCTTTTCTGGTAAAATTTCGACTGTTATAGGGTAAAATTCCAACTTTTATCATAACATTGCAGAAATGTTCTGTTTTTCTTGTAACAATTTGGCTTGCGCTGAGTAAAATCACGACTTTTATCATAACACTGCCAAAATTCTTGTGAAATTCCAACTCATTTTTCACAACAAGCTTTTTTATATTTACACAGTTTGGATGTATTATTAATGTTGTAAATACAAATCTTTATATATCTAGAAAGGGGGGTCCTAAAGAGGTCGGCAATATTTCGGGTCTCAAGAAGGTAACAATTAGAAGAATGTGTGTATGTGTGTGTGTGTGTGTGTGTGTGTGTGTGTGTGTGTTCATTTGTTTCTACCCTTCTTGAGTCATCAACAAGGAAAAGTACCTACCATGTGAGGACCGGTGAACAAGTTAGGACATAAATCATGGTCCCAATACGGAAAACTGTCGCATCCAATAGAGTATGTCTCATTTGCACCCCCTATGGTGAAATCTATCCAAATTAGGGTGGTACCAAAAAGGAGGCATTTTTCAAATTGATTGTCGGTTCTAAAAGTGTTTTCCCTCTGATCAACATATGAAATAACAAGTGTGTGTAAAAATTTGAAGTGTGCCCCCTCTGGCCAACATATGTTATAACAAGTGTGTGTAAGAAATTGAAATGCGCCCCCTTTGATAGGGACATACTGTAATAACTTGAAGTAAATAATGAAGATTAAAAACCGATGACAAACAAAAAAATTCAAAAATTATAACTGAACAAAAAGCAGTCTTTATCCCACAATGTGTCAACTTTTTTTCTAATAAAATAGGGAGCAATTTCTCATAATCATTCTGTTTCTGTAATCTTGCAATATTTTCTTATATTTTTATGACTTTTTCATGTACAAGTAAAATTGTAACTTTTTGGTGCAAAAAGGTGACATTCGTCATATAAAATGCTGACTTATCACAATGTTGCCATTTTTTTTGTGTGGTTTTTGTAAAACTGACATTTTCTGAGAAAACTGATGACTTTTGTCATCGTTTTGCCAAGTGAAATTCCGATTATTATTATAATATTGTCAAAAATGTTACAGTTTTCTTATTAAATTTTGACTTTTGTTGAGTAGAATTACAACTCATTTAAAAAAATTGACAAAGTGTTAAACTTTTCTGGTAAAATTTCGACTGTTATTGGGTAAAATTCCAACTTTTATCATGACATTGCAGAAATGTTCTGTTTTTCTTGTAACAATTTGGCTTGCGCTGAGTAAAATCTCGACTTTTATCATAACACTGCCAAAATTCTTGTGAAATTCCAACTTATTTTTCACAACAAGCTTTTTTATATTTACACAGTTTGGATGTATTATTAATGTTGTAAATACAAATCTTTATATATCTAGAAAGGGGGGTCCTAAAGAGGTGGGCGTTATTTCGGGTCTCAAGAAGGTAACAATTAGAAGAATGTGTGTGTGTGTGTGTGTGTGTGTGTGCGCGTGTGTGTGTGTGTGTGTGTGTGTGTGTGTGTTTGTGTGTGTGTGTGCGTGTGCGTGTGTGTGTGTGTGTGTGTGAGTGTGTTTCTACCATTCTTGAGTCATCAACAAGGAAAAGTACCTACCATGTGAGGACCGGTGAACAAGTTAGGACATAAATCATGGTCCCAATATGGAAAACTGTCGCATCTAATAGACCATGTCTCATTTGCACCCCCTATGGTGAAATCTATCCAAATTAGGGTGGTCCCAAAAAGGAGGCATTTTTCAAATTGATTGTCAGTTCTAAAAGTGTTTTCCCTCTGATCAACATATGAAATAACAAGTGTTTATAAAAATTTTAAGCGCTCTCCCCCCTGGCCAACGTATGTAATAACAAGTGTGTGTAAGAAATTGAAATGCGCCCCCTTTGATAGGGACATACTGTAATAACTTGAAGTAAATAATGAAGATTAAAAACCGATGACAAACAAAAAAATTCCAAAATTATAAATGAACAAAAAGCAGTCTTTTTCCCACAATGTGTCGACTTTTTTTCTTGTAAAATAGGGAGCAATTTCTCATAATCATTCTGTTTCTGTAATCTTGCAATATTTTCTTATATTTTTATGACTTTTTCATGTACAAGTAAAATTGTAACTTTTTGGCGCAAAAAGGTGACATTCGTCATACAAAATGCTGACTTATCACAATGTTGCCATTTTTTTTTTGTGGTTTTTGTAAAACTGACATTTTCTGAGAAAACTGATGACTTTTGTCATCGTTTTGCCAAGTGAAATTGCGATTATTATTATAATATTGCCAAAAAATGTTAAAGTTTTCTTATAAAATTGTGACTTTTGTCGAGTAAAATTACAACGCTTTTCATAAAATTGACAAAGTGTTAAGCTTTTCTTGTAAAATTGCGACTGTTATTGGGTTAAATTCCAACTTTTATCATAATATTGCAGAAATGTTCTGTTTTTCTTGTAACAATTTGACTTGCGCTGAGTAAAATCTCGACTTTTATCATAACACTGCCAAAATTCTTGTGAAATTCCAACTCATTTTTCACAACAAGCTTTTTTATATTTACACAGTTTGGATGTATTAATAATGTTGTAAATACAAATCTTTATATATCTAGAAAGGGGGGTCCTAAAGAGGTCGGCAATATTCGGGGTCTCAAGAAGGTAACAATTACAAGAATGTGTGTGTGTGTTTGTGTGTGTGTGTGTTTGTGTGTGTGTGTGTGTGTGCGTGTGTGTGTGTGTGTGCGTGCACTTGCAACAATCCGCTAAGTCATCTCTCATCATGGAGCTATCGGTCTTTTAGACAGCAGAATGGCCCCTCTAGTGTGGACTGAGGCGGAGCGCTGCAGCTGCTACACACACAAACACACACACATACACACACACACACACACACACACACACACACACGCACACAGAGAGAGAGAGAGAGAGCAAGAGCTGCCGCCCCTCCCTGTTTGTCTGATGCGTTTGCTTCGCTTTAATAGCAAGACTGACGCCATTTAAATCTTTCGCTTCAACGGGCGGGATGCAAATCCAGCTGCACAAGTGGGTTACTCAAGTCTTTCCCTGGCACACGGACCAGGTCAGCGAACGCAGCACGCCAACCGCCTCCAATTGGCCGGAACGTGAAATAACATATCATTATTAATACTAAGTTTCTCTTTAGGAAAGGGCGGCAACAGTGTGAATAACAATAAGAATTCTTAAACGGGAGACGGAAAAAAAAGGGTTTTCAAACTCCGGCTTCTCCTTGGCACTTGTCATCCAGAAAGTAATCACAGAGCTTCACTTTTTTCACATTTTGTTTTGTTACAGCCTTATTCAAATATGGAATAAATAATTGTTGTCCTCAAAATTCTCCACACAATACCCTATAGTGACAATATGTAAAGGTTTTGAAAACACCCCAAAACAAATTAATTTTTTTACTTGAATTTTTTTTTTTTTTTTTTGTCATGTCCAGCTACTCAGGCAAATCACATTGTTGATGTAGATGCATATTTTACTTCTACACATTTACTTTGCCTTATATGTATTTGACTTTATTAAATGGATTTATATTATTGTTTGGTGCAGCCGGGCCGGAGTAGGAGGGGATAGAAAAAGAAAAAAAGGAACACAGAAGGGGAAATTGCGGGGGCAATAGGGGGATAAGACAGAGAGACAACAGCAAACACAATAAAAACAATAATAACAACAACAACAACAAAAAACCTTTGTAAATTCATTAAAAAATTTAAAAAATCACATGTATAAAATAGGTATTCACAGCCTTTGCTCAATACTTTGTTGTTGCATTTTCGGCAGCAATTACAGCCTCAAATTGTGTGTGTGTATATATGTATGTGTATATATGTATATATATATATATATATATATATATATATATATATATATATATATATACATATGTGTGTATATATATGTGTGTATGTATGTATATATGTATGTGTATATGTATATATATGTACATATATGTGTATATATGTATATATGTGTATATATATATGTTCATATATGTGTGTATATGTATGTATATACAATACATACATACATACTGTGGTTTATCCATTTTACAGTGCTCAATACTGGGGTACAGCAGAATATACGTTAGGTCAGAAAAAGACACAGAGGCTATTTCATCCCTACAAGCCTATTTCGCAGGTTTACCCGCTCTTCAGGGGATTTTCCCCCCCTCTGAAGAGCAGGGAAAACCTGTGAAACAGGGAAAACCCCGCGAAACCGGGAAAACCTGCAGGGCCTTATGTAGTTTAACATCAGTTACCTATAGGTCGCAATGTTTAATCATTCTGTCCCTGCCCAAAAAATGCGTAGATACATAAATATAGTCGAGGTTATTTTGATTCATCCTTTATGCAGTGCTCAATACCGGGGTAGAGCCGAATATACACAAAGGAAAAAAACACAGAGGCTATTTCATCTTGACAAGCCTACTTCGCAGGTTTCCTTGCTCTTCAAGGGACCCCCCCCCCCCTCCCCCCTCCTCTGAAGAGCAGGGAAAACCTGCGAAACAGGCTTGTAGGGCCTTACGTACTTTAACATCAATTACCTATGGGTGGCGATGTTTAATCGTTCTGTCCCCGCCAAAAAAATAAATAAATAAATAGATAGATAAATAAATATAGTCCAGGTTATTGTGGTTAATCTTTTATACAGTGCTCAATACCGAGGTAGAGCGGAATATACACAGAGGCTATTTCATTCCAACAAGCCTGTTTCTCAGGGTTCCCAGGGGATATTATCCTCTGAAGAACAGGGAAACCTGGCAAACAGGCTTGTCGGGATGAAATAGCCTCTGTGTTTTTTCCTGACCTAATGTATAGATAAATAAATAAAATATGTACATGTGATTTTTTTTTTTGTGGTAAATTTGCACACAAAAAACACTTCACAATGTCATTATTGAGTATTGTGTGTAGAATTTTGAGGACACATTTTTGGGGGGGGATGAGGCTGTAACGTAATACGTGGAAAAAGTGAAGCGCTGTAAATACTTTTTGGATGGACTTTTGTTTATTGAATCATACAAATCAAGAAGGTGGGATACATGGTGGTCGTCCACCACCGTAATAAGGGCGACTTTGGAGCCGCGGCGCCGTAAAAAACAAACAAAAAAACAAACCTGTTTAATTCCGCTTTAATCCACGTCTTCTATTCCGCCGCATCAACAGAGAAGGCAAGCCAGGGGAGAATGATGCACATTCGGGGCTTCGTAATTTGCTCTTTTCCTGGTCGGCGACTCGCCAAATGAAGCCATCGCTAATCTCGTCGTCAAGGTGAGGCCGTCGTGTGATTTGTTGGATATCGTTAGCGTGCTAATGGGTTCTGGGAGGACACGGAATGGCTCCACGCTGTGCATCCAGGTGGGCCTCGTTCTGCAGCTACATCAGCCCGGAGCGCACAACTGTCAGACACACTGCTTTGTAATGAAAGACTAGACCCCCCCTTTTGGAGAATGGGAATAATATGAATAAAAGACACAAACACAGACACGCACACACACACAAACACACACACACACACATACTGGTTATCATTTGGAATGGGGACCAAGGTTTTGTTCCGAACTTGTGGGGACCACCCTTTCTACAGGTTGTGGAGGCATAAAAAAAGAGGTAAAATGACAACTGCCAGTTAGCTCACACACATCTTTAAATCTCTGGATTGATGAAGTAATGTGCTGATCATTTTACTGGGGACCCTGGGGAAAAAGAGTTAATGTGGTTCATGGGGACCAAATTTAAATAACTTTGCATAATTCACACACATTTGTACGTGACTAGTGAGGACCCCCCTTTTGAGAGAATGGGAATAATATGAATAAAAGACACACACACACACACACACACACACACACACACACACACACACACACACACACACACACACACACACAAACACACACACATACACACACACATACTGGTTATCATTTGGAATGGGGACCAAGTTTTTGTTCCGAACTTGTGGGGACCACCCTTTCTACAGGTTGTGGAGGCATAAAAAAAAGAGGTAAAATGACAACTGCCAGTTAGCTCACACACATCTTTAAATCTCTGGATTGATGAAGTAATGTGCTGATCATTTTACTGGGGACCCTGGGGAAAAAAGAGTTAATGTGGTTCATGTGGACCAAATTTAAGTAACTTTGCATAATTCACACACATTTGTACGTGACTAGTGAGGACGCCCCTTTTGAGAGAATGGGAATAATATGAATAAAAGACACACACAAACACACACACGCACACGCACACACACACACACACACATACTGGTTATCATTTGGAATGGGACCAAGGTTTTGTTCCGAACTTGTGGGGACCACACTTTCTACAGGTTGTGGAGGCATAAAAAAAAGAGGTAAAATGACAACTGCCAGTTAGCTCACACACATCTTTAAATCTCTGGATTGATGAAGTAATTAGCTGATCATTTTACTGGGGACCCTGGGGAAAAAAGAGTTAATGTGGTTCATGGGGACCAAATTTAAATAACTTTGCATAATTCACACACATTTGTACGTGACTAGTGAGGACCCCCCTTTTGAGAGAATGGGAATAATATAAATAAAAGACACACACACACACACACACACTGGTTATCATTTGGAATGGGGACCAAGTTTTTGTTTCGAACTTGTGGGGACCACCCTTTGTACAGGTTGTTGAGGTATGAAAAAAAGAGATAAAATGACAACTGCCAGTTAGCTCACACGTCTTTAAATCTCTGGATTGATGAAGTAATAATATGGTTCATGGGGACAAAATGTAAACAATTTTGTATAATTCACACAAATTTGTACGTGACTACTGAGGACCATTTAAAAATAAAAATAAAAAGTTCAAATTAAATATGGGATGATCCTCAGAATACAACACTACAACTGTCCTCTTATAGGAAGTTTCACCACTTAAATGTTTAAGCAAATCCTGCATCTTCTGTGACATTACTGAAAACTGCTATTTAATGGTAATTGTCATGTTCGGGGGCAGCACGGTGGAAGAGGGGTTAGTGCATGTGCCTCACAATACTAAGGTCCTGTGTTGTCCTGGATTCAATCCCAGTCTCGGGATCTTTCTGTGTGGAGTTTGCATGTTCTCCCCGTGACTGCGTGGGTTCCATCCGCGTACTCCGGCTTCCTCCCCGCTCCAAAGACATGCACCTGAGGATAGGTTGATTGGAAACACTAAATTGGCCCTAGTGTGTGAATGTGAGTGTGAAAGTTATCTGTCTATCTATGTTGGCCCTGCGATGAGGTGACGACTTGTCCAGGGTGTGCCCCGCCTTCCGCCCGAATGCAGCTGAGATAGGCTCCAGCGACCCCCCGCTACTCCAAACGGGCCAAGCGATAGAAAATGGATGAAATGGATGTCATGTTCGGTGGTCTGGATTATGTTTTTGTTAATTTCTGTTGTTTTGAACTCCATTTGTTCCTGTTTTTTGGTGTAATCTTGTTTGATTTGGTTGCCATGGTGACTTATGATTTTCACCTACCGCTGGTGTTCGGACGCTCACCTGGCTTTAGTCATGAGACTATTTGAACCGCCCTTGCCAGTCAGTCGGTCTGGCGACATTGCTAGTTTTCATGCCATAGTTCATGCTGCTCCTTTCATGATTACGTAGTTCACGCTGCTCTGTTCATGCCATAGTTCATGCTGCTCGTTTTCATGCCAAGTAAATTTTGTTTATTCATGCCACAGTTTAGTGAGTTTTGTTTCTTGTCCATAGTTCTAAGTTTTGTTTTCGCCTCATGCGCCTTTTTGTTTGTTCCTATTTTGATAGTGAGTCATTAAAAATGTTCCTCCCTTGACACCTGGTCCAGAGTAGTCAGTTTGCATCCTGGGAGAACAAACCCAAGCTGTGAAAACCCCCCACCTCTTGACAGAATGTCGCCAAACCACACCAAGTGACTGGCAAGGGCGGTTTAAATAGTCTCATGATTAGAGCCAAGTGAGCGTCCGACCACCAGCAGCAGGTGAAAATCAGAAGTCACCATGGCAACCAAAACAAACAAGAGTGCCCCAAAAAACAGGAACTAACAGAGTTCAAAACAACAGAAAAAAACAAAACATAATCCAGACCTCCGAACACGGCAGTAATGAAGTTTTTTGCAACTCCAACTACCTCATAAGGATGGAAAATTCTAAATGTGAATCATACTTTAAGGTAATAATGTTTTATAATCATGCTGTGTGAAAATGTCATCCGAAAGAATGCTCAACTGGATTTTGTTTTTGGAAAAATATATTAGTTTTAGCTATTGATGGATACCACACAGAATCACAGTACTATTAATGCCATGATAACACATGTTTTGTCAAGGCGTGGACTTTGGTGTGGTTTGTTTTCCCGTGGTGCAAATCGACTGGAGCGGACATGGCGTGAAGGTAATGACATCTTTTATTATTAACTCACAAAAAGGAACAAACGTAAGGCGCTCTCAGCAGAGGTTCAAAACTTGGCTCTGAAAACAATAACTTGCACAATGGCAGAACTATGGACAACAAAAACGAAAACACTGTGACGTGAAAAGCATGAATCTATGGCAAGAAGTGAGCAATCAGGTATGTGTAGAGGGTGATGTCACCAGGCCGACTGCCTGGCAACTACAGGCTTAAAAAGTGACGTGGTGATTGACAACAGGTGCATGAGTCCAAGTGAATCAAGTGCGTGACATGAGGACAGGTGAAAACTAATGGGTTGTCATGGAAACTAAAACAAACCAGGGTGCGTAAAAACAGGAACTAATGGAGTCAAAAACAAAACAGAACATAACTAAACAGACATGATCACAAAGACATGACATGTTTCACTTTTCAGGAATATACATTTTCTCTTTTACCATTATTTGAAACACGTAAACAAAGTAACCCAAATTTCCCTGTTGTGGGATCAATAAAGGGTTATCTAATCTTACCTTTAAACAACAGAAAGCTTAAAAATCACTTAGGCATCTTCAGAATGGATCTGATTATCATTTTAAAAGGATTCCCTTTGGAGGACCTGTTTTTTTGTCCCCATACCGTCAGAGGTCCTCTAAAGGTGTGACTGTGTAAACCAGGGGTCTCAAACACGCGAGACGTTTTTTTTGCGGTCCGCACCTTAATATGAAAATTAATGTTGGTGCTGCCCGTGAGTTTTATATAAATGGCGCTTTACAGCGTCATTCTTGTATACCCTCGTTTTTTCCGGGAGACACCCAATTTTCAGTGCCCCTCCAGGGGTAATCATCCTCCCGAATTTCACCCAAACAACAATATTAAGGAGGCATTGCCTTTCGTGTCCTCTACAACATGTACAAATAGCGTGCAAGCACACATGTTGTATTTGGCTTCTGTAGAAGCGGTAAGCGACTGCAGGACATAGTTGATCAACAGCCACACAGGTCACACTGAGAGTGCCCGTATAAACAACTTTATCACTGTTACAAATATGTGCCACACTGTGAACCCACACCAAACAAGAATGACAAACACATTTTGGGAGAACATCCGCACCGTAACACAACATAAACACAACAGAACGAATACTCAGAATCCCATACAGCTCTAACTCTTCCGGGCTACAATATTGTGTTTATGTTGTGTTACGGTGCGGATGTTCTCCCAAAATGTGTTCGTCAATCTTGTTTGTTGTGGGTTCACAGTGTGGCGCATATTTGTAACAGTGTTAAAGTTGTTTGTACGGCCATTCTTGTATGGCTGTTGACCAAGTATGTCTTGCAGTCACTTCCGTGAGTCTATAGAAGCCTCATACAATATGTGACACGCCCTTAGTATTGTTATCCGGATGAAAACCGGGAGAATGATTGCCCCGGGAGATTGTCGGGAGGGGCACTGATATTCCCGGAAAGATCGCGAGAGTTGGCAAATATGTTGCTAGGGCGCGAAAGCACATTAAAAAGTGCATGTTAGATTTTTTTTTAAGAAATCTTTTCTCAGTCTCACCCAGTTTCTGCATCCAGTGGCCCCAAGGTAAATTGCGTTTGAGACAAAATACTCAGAATCCGATGCAGCTCTAACTCTTCCGGGCTACAATATTGTGTTTATGTTGTGTTACGGTGCGGATGTTCTCCCAAAATGTGTTTGTCAATCTTGTTTGTTGTGGGTTCACAGTGTGGCGCATATTTGTAACAGTGTTAAAGTTGTTTGTACGGCCATTCTTGTATGGCTGTTGACCAAGTATGTCTTGCAGTCACTTCCGTGAGTCTGTAGAAGCCTCATACAATATGTGACACGCCCTTAGTATTGTTATCCGGATGAAAACCGGGAGAATGATTGCCCCGGGAGATTGTCGGGAGGGGCACTGATATTCTCGGAAAGATCGCGAGTGTTGGCAAATATGTTGCTAGGGCGCAAAAGCACATTAAAAAGTGCATGTTAGATTTTTTTTTAAGAAATCTTTTCTCAGTCTCACCCAGTTTCTGCATCCAGTGGCCCCAAGGTAAATTGCGTTTGAGACAAAATACTCAGAATCCGATGCAGCTCTAACTCTTCCAGGTTACAATATTGTGTTTATGTTGTGTTACGGTGCGGATGTTCTCCCAAAATGTGTTTGTCAATCTTGTTTGTTGTGGGTTCACAGTGTGGCGCATATTTGTAACAGTGTTAAAGTTGTTTGTACGGCCATTCTTGTATGGCTGTTGACCAAGTATGTCTTGCAGTCACTTCCGTGAGTCTATAGAAGCCTCATACAATATGTGACACGCCCTTAGTATTGTTATCCGGATGAAAACCGGGAGAATGATTGCCCCGGGAGATTGTCGTGAGGGGCACTGATATTCCCGGAAAGATCGCGAGAGTTGGCAAATATGTTGCTAGGGCGCGAAAGCACATTAAAAAGTGCATGTTAGATTTTTTTTTAAGAAATCTTTTCTCAGTCTCACCCAGTTTCTGCATCCAGTGGCCCCAAGGTAAATTGCGTTTGAGACAAAATACTCAGAATCCGATGCAGCTCTAACTCTTCCAGGTTACAATATTGTGTTTATGTTGTGTTACGGTGCGGATGTTCTCCCAAAATGTGTTTGTCAATCTTGTTTGTTGTGGGTTCACAGTGTGGCACATATTTGTAACAGTGTTAAAGTTGTTTGTACGGCCATTCTTGTATGGCTGTTGACCAAGTATGTCTTGCAGTCACTTCCGTGAGTCTATAGAAGCCTCATACAATATGTGACACGCCCTTAGTATTGTTATCCGGATGAAAACCGGGAGAATGATTGCCCCGGGAGATTGTCGGGAGGGGCACTGATATTCCCGGAAAGATCGCGAGAGTTGGCAAATATGTTGCTAGGGCGCGAAAGCACATTAAAAAGTGCATGTTAGATTTTTTTTTAAGAAATCTTTTCTCAGTCTCACCCAGTTTCTGCATCCAGTGGCCCACAGGTAAATTGCGTTTGAGACAAAATACTCAGAATCCGATGCAGCTCTAACTCTTCCGGGCTACAATATTGTGTTTATGTTGTGTTACGGTGCGGATGTTCTCCCAAAATGTGTTTGTCAATCTTGTTTGTTGTGGGTTCACAGTGTGGCGCATATTTGTAACAGTGTTAAAGTTGTTTGTACGGCCATTCTTGTATGGCTGTTGACCAAGTATGTCTTGCAGTCACTTCCGTGAGTCTGTAGAAGCCTCATACAATATGTGACACGCCCTTAGTATTGTTATCCGGATGAAAACCGGGAGAATGATTGCCCCGGGAGATTGTCGGGAGGGGCACTGATATTCTCGGAAAGATCACGAGAGTTGGCAAATATGTTGCTAGGGCGCAAAAGCACATTAAAAAGTGCATGTTAGATTTTTTTTTAAGAAATCTTTTCTCAGTCTCACCCAGTTTCTGCATCCAGTGGCCCCAAGGTAAATTGCGTTTGAGACAAAATACTCAGAATCCGATGCAGCTCTAACTCTTCCAGGTTACAATATTGTGTTTATGTTGTGTTACGGTGCGGATGTTCTCCCAAAATGTGTTTGTCAATCTTGTTTGTTGTGGGTTCACAGTGTGGCGCATATTTGTAACAGTGTTAAAGTTGTTTGTACGGCCATTCTTGTATGGCTGTTGACCAAGTATGTCTTGCAGTCACTTCCGTGAGTCTGTAGAAGCCTCATACAATATGTGACACGCCCTTAGTATTGTTATCCGGATGAAAACCGGGAGAATGTTTGCCCCGGGAGATTGTCGAGAGGGGCACTGATATTCCCGGAAAGATCGCGAGAGTTGGCAAATATGTTGCTAGGGCGCGAAAGCACATTAAAAAGTGCATGTTAGATTTTTTTTTAAGAAATCTTTTCTCAGTCTCACCCAGTTTCTGCATCCAGTGGCCCACAGGTAAATTGCGTTTGAGACAAAATACTCAGAATCCGATGCAGCTCTAACTCTTCCAGGCTACAATATTGTGTTTATGTTGTGTTACGGTGCGGATGTTCTCCCAAAATGTGTTTGTCAATCTTGTTTGTTGTGGGTTCACAGTGTGGCGCATATTTGTAACAGTGTTAAAGTTGTTTGTACGGCCATTCTTGTATGGCTGTTGACCAAGTATGTCTTGCAGTCACTTCCGTGAGTCTATAGAAGCCTCATACAATATGTGACACGCCCTTAGTATTGTTATCCGGATGAAAACCGGGAGAATGATTGCCCCGGGAGATTGTCGGGAGGGGCACTGATATTCTCGGAAAGATCGCGAGAGTTGGCAAATATGTTGCTAGGGCGCAAAAGCACATTAAAAAGTGCATGTTAGATTTTTTTTAAAGAAATCTTTTCTCAGTCTCACCCAGTTTCTGCATCCAGTGGCCCCAAGGTAAATTGCGTTTGAGACAAAATACTCAGAATCCGATGCAGCTCTAACTCTTCCAGGCTACAATATTGTGTTTATGTTGTGTTACGGTGCGGATGTTCTCCCAAAATGTGTTTGTCAATCTTGTTTGTTGTGGGTTCACAGTGTGGCGCATATTTGTAACAGTGTTAAAGTTGTTTGTACGGCCATTCTTGTATGGCTGTTGACCAAGTATGTCTTGCAGTCACTTCCGTGAGTCTATAGAAGCCTCATACAATATGTGACACGCCCTTAGTATTGTTATCCGGATGAAAACCGGGAGAATGATTGCCCCGGGAGATTGTCGGGAGGGGCACTGATATTCCCGGAAAGATCGCGAAAGTTGGCAAATATGTTGCTAGGGCGCGAAAGCACATTAAAAAGTGCATGTTAGATTTTTTTTTAAGAAATCTTTTCTCAGTCTCACCCAGTTTCTGCATCCAGTGGCCCCCAGGTAAATTGCGTTTGAGACAAAATACTCAGAATCCGATGCAGCTCTAACTCTTCCGGGCTACAATATTGTGTTTATTTTGTGTTACGGTGCAGATGTTCTCCCTAAATGTGTTTGTCAATTTTGTTTGGTGTGGGTTCACAGTGTGGCGCATATTTGTGACATTGATAAAGTTGTTTATACGGCCATTCTTGTATGGCTGTTGACCAAGTATGTCTTGCAGTCACTTCCGTGGGTCTACAGGAGCCTCATACAATATGTGACACGCCCTTAGTATTGTTATCCGGGTGAAAACCGGGAGAATGATTGCCCCGGGAGATTGTCGGGAGGGGCACTGATATTCCCGGAAAGATCGCGAGAGTTGGCAAATATGTTGCTAGGGCGCGAAAGCACATTAAAAAGTGCATGTTAGATTTTTTTTTAAGAAATCTTTTCTCAGTCTCACCCAGTTTCTGCATCCAGTGGCCCACAGGTAAATTGCGTTTGAGACAAAATACTCAGAATCCGATGCAGCTCTAACTCTTCCGGGCTACAATATTGTGTTTATGTTGTGTTACGGTGCGGATGTTCTCCCAAAATGTGTTTGTCAATCTTGTTTGTTGTGGGTTCACAGTGTGGCGCATATTTGTAACAGTGTTAAAGTTGTTTGTACGGCCATTCTTGTATGGCTGTTGACCAAGTATGTCTTGCAGTCACTTCCGTGAGTCTATAGAAGCCTCATACAATATGTGACACGCCCTTAGTATTGTTATCCGGATGAAAACCGGGAGAATGATTGCCCCGGGAGATTGTCGTGAGGGGCACTGATATTCCCGGAAAGATCGCGAGAGTTGGCAAATATGTTGCTAGGGCGCGAAAGCACATTAAAAAGTGCATGTTAGATTTTTTTTTAAGAAATCTTTTCTCAGTCTCACCCAGTTTCTGCATCCAGTGGCCCACAGGTAAATTGCGTTTGAGACAAAATACTCAGAATCCGATGCAGCTCTAACTCTTCCGGGCTACAATATTGTGTTTATGTTGTGTTACGGTGCGGATGTTCTCCCAAAATGTGTTTGTCAATCTTGTTTGTTGTGGGTTCACAGTGTGGCGCATATTTGTAACAGTGTTAAAGTTGTTTGTACGGCCATTCTTGTATGGCTGTTGACCAAGTATGTCTTGCAGTCACTTCCGTGAGTCTGTAGAAGCCTCATACAATATGTGACACGCCCTTAGTATTGTTATCCGGATGAAAACCGGGAGAATGATTGCCCCGGGAGATTGTCGGGAGGGGCACTGATATTCTCGGAAAGATCACGAGAGTTGGCAAATATGTTGCTAGGGCGCAAAAGCACATTAAAAAGGGCATGTTAGATTTTTTTTTAAGAAATCTTTTCTCAGTCTCACCCAGTTTCTGCATCCAGTGGCCCCAAGGTAAATTGCGTTTGAGACAAAATACTCAGAATCCGATGCAGCTCTAACTCTTCCAGGTTACAATATTGTGTTTATGTTGTGTTACGGTGCGGATGTTCTCCCAAAATGTGTTTGTCAATCTTGTTTGTTGTGGGTTCACAGTGTGGCGCATATTTGTAACAGTGTTAAAGTTGTTTGTACGGCCATTCTTGTATGGCTGTTGACCAAGTATGTCTTGCAGTCACTTCCGTGAGTCTGTAGAAGCCTCATACAATATGTGACACGCCCTTAGTATTGTTATCCGGATGAAAACCGGGAGAATGTTTGCCCCGGGAGATTGTCGAGAGGGGCACTGATATTCCCGGAAAGATCGCGAGAGTTGGCAAATATGTTGCTAGGGCGCGAAAGCACATTAAAAAGTGCATGTTAGATTTTTTTTTAAGAAATCTTTTCTCAGTCTCACCCAGTTTCTGCATCCAGTGGCCCACAGGTAAATTGCGTTTGAGACAAAATACTCAGAATCCGATGCAGCTCTAACTCTTCCAGGCTACAATATTGTGTTTATGTTGTGTTACGGTGCGGATGTTCTCCCAAAATGTGTTTGTCAATCTTGTTTGTTGTGGGTTCACAGTGTGGCGCATATTTGTAACAGTGTTAAAGTTGTTTGTACGGCCATTCTTGTATGGCTGTTGACCAAGTATGTCTTGCAGTCACTTCCGTGAGTCTGTAGAAGCCTCATACAATATGTGACACGCCCTTAGTATTGTTATCCGGATGAAAACCGGGAGAATGTTTGCCCCGGGAGATTGTCGAGAGGGGCACTGATATTCCCGGAAAGATCGCGAGAGTTGGCAAATATGTTGCTAGGGCGCGAAAGCACATTAAAAAGTGCATGTTAGATTTTTTTTTAAGAAATCTTTTCTCAGTCTCACCCAGTTTCTGCATCCAGTGGCCCACAGGTAAATTGCGTTTGAGACAAAATACTCAGAATCCGATGCAGCTCTAACTCTTCCAGGCTACAATATTGTGTTTATGTTGTGTTACGGTGCGGATGTTCTCCCAAAATGTGTTTGTCAATCTTGTTTGTTGTGGGTTCACAGTGTGGCGCATATTTGTAACAGTGTTAAAGTTGTTTGTACGGCCATTCTTGTATGGCTGTTGACCAAGTATGTCTTGCAGTCACTTCCGTGAGTCTATAGAAGCCTCATACAATATGTGACACGCCCTTAGTATTGTTATCCGGATGAAAACCGGGAGAATGATTGCCCCGGGAGATTGTCGGGAGGGGCACTGATATTCTCGGAAAGATCGCGAGAGTTGGCAAATATGTTGCTAGGGCGCAAAAGCACATTAAAAAGTGCATGTTAGATTTTTTTTAAAGAAATCTTTTCTCAGTCTCACCCAGTTTCTGCATCCAGTGGCCCCAAGGTAAATTGCGTTTGAGACAAAATACTCAGAATCCGATGCAGCTCTAACTCTTCCAGGCTACAATATTGTGTTTATGTTGTGTTACGGTGCGGATGTTCTCCCAAAATGTGTTTGTCAATCTTGTTTGTTGTGGGTTCACAGTGTGGCGCATATTTGTAACAGTGTTAAAGTTGTTTGTACGGCCATTCTTGTATGGCTGTTGACCAAGTATGTCTTGCAGTCACTTCCGTGAGTCTATAGAAGCCTCATACAATATGTGACACGCCCTTAGTATTGTTATCCGGATGAAAACCGGGAGAATGATTGCCCCGGGAGATTGTCGGGAGGGGCACTGATATTCCCGGAAAGATCGCGAAAGTTGGCAAATATGTTGCTAGGGCGCGAAAGCACATTAAAAAGTGCATGTTAGATTTTTTTTTAAGAAATCTTTTCTCAGTCTCACCCAGTTTCTGCATCCAGTGGCCCCCAGGTAAATTGCGTTTGAGACAAAATACTCAGAATCCGATGCAGCTCTAACTCTTCCGGGCTACAATATTGTGTTTATTTTGTGTTACGGTGCAGATGTTCTCCCTAAATGTGTTTGTCAATTTTGTTTGGTGTGGGTTCACAGTGTGGCGCATATTTGTGACATTGATAAAGTTGTTTATACGGCCATTCTTGTATGGCTGTTGACCAAGTATGTCTTGCAGTCACTTCCGTGGGTCTACAGGAGCCTCATACAATATGTGACACGCCCTTAGTATTGTTATCCGGGTGAAAACCGGGAGAATGATTGCCCCGGGAGATTGTCGGGAGGGGCACTGATATTCCCGGAAAGATCGCGAGAGTTGGCAAATATGTTGCTAGGGCGCGAAAGCACATTAAAAAGTGCATGTTAGATTTTTTTTTAAGAAATCTTTTCTCAGTCTCACCCAGTTTCTGCATCCAGTGGCCCACAGGTAAATTGCGTTTGAGACAAAATACTCAGAATCCGATGCAGCTCTAACTCTTCCGGGCTACAATATTGTGTTTATGTTGTGTTACGGTGCGGATGTTCTCCCAAAATGTGTTTGTCAATCTTGTTTGTTGTGGGTTCACAGTGTGGCGCATATTTGTAACAGTGTTAAAGTTGTTTGTACGGCCATTCTTGTATGGCTGTTGACCAAGTATGTCTTGCAGTCACTTCCGTGAGTCTATAGAAGCCTCATACAATATGTGACACGCCCTTAGTATTGTTATCCGGATGAAAACCGGGAGAATGATTGCCCCGGGAGATTGTCGTGAGGGGCACTGATATTCCCGGAAAGATCGCGAGAGTTGGCAAATATGTTGCTAGGGCGCGAAAGCACATTAAAAAGTGCATGTTAGATTTTTTTTTAAGAAATCTTTTCTCAGTCTCACCCAGTTTCTGCATCCAGTGGCCCACAGGTAAATTGCGTTTGAGACAAAATACTCAGAATCCGATGCAGCTCTAACTCTTCCGGGCTACAATATTGTGTTTATGTTGTGTTACGGTGCGGATGTTCTCCCAAAATGTGTTTGTCAATCTTGTTTGTTGTGGGTTCACAGTGTGGCGCATATTTGTAACAGTGTTAAAGTTGTTTGTACGGCCATTCTTGTATGGCTGTTGACCAAGTATGTCTTGCAGTCACTTCCGTGAGTCTGTAGAAGCCTCATACAATATGTGACACGCCCTTAGTATTGTTATCCGGATGAAAACCGGGAGAATGATTGCCCCGGGAGATTGTCGGGAGGGGCACTGATATTCTCGGAAAGATCACGAGAGTTGGCAAATATGTTGCTAGGGCGCAAAAGCACATTAAAAAGGGCATGTTAGATTTTTTTTTAAGAAATCTTTTCTCAGTCTCACCCAGTTTCTGCATCCAGTGGCCCCAAGGTAAATTGCGTTTGAGACAAAATACTCAGAATCCGATGCAGCTCTAACTCTTCCAGGTTACAATATTGTGTTTATGTTGTGTTACGGTGCGGATGTTCTCCCAAAATGTGTTTGTCAATCTTGTTTGTTGTGGGTTCACAGTGTGGCGCATATTTGTAACAGTGTTAAAGTTGTTTGTACGGCCATTCTTGTATGGCTGTTGACCAAGTATGTCTTGCAGTCACTTCCGTGAGTCTGTAGAAGCCTCATACAATATGTGACACGCCCTTAGTATTGTTATCCGGATGAAAACCGGGAGAATGTTTGCCCCGGGAGATTGTCGAGAGGGGCACTGATATTCCCGGAAAGATCGCGAGAGTTGGCAAATATGTTGCTAGGGCGCGAAAGCACATTAAAAAGTGCATGTTAGATTTTTTTTTAAGAAATCTTTTCTCAGTCTCACCCAGTTTCTGCATCCAGTGGCCCACAGGTAAATTGCGTTTGAGACAAAATACTCAGAATCCGATGCAGCTCTAACTCTTCCAGGCTACAATATTGTGTTTATGTTGTGTTACGGTGCGGATGTTCTCCCAAAATGTGTTTGTCAATCTTGTTTGTTGTGGGTTCACAGTGTGGCGCATATTTGTAACAGTGTTAAAGTTGTTTGTACGGCCATTCTTGTATGGCTGTTGACCAAGTATGTCTTGCAGTCACTTCCGTGAGTCTATAGAAGCCTCATACAATATGTGACACGCCCTTAGTATTGTTATCCGGATGAAAACCGGGAGAATGATTGCCCCGGGAGATTGTCGGGAGGGGCACTGATATTCTCGGAAAGATCGCGAGAGTTGGCAAATATGTTGCTAGGGCGCAAAAGCACATTAAAAAGTGCATGTTAGATTTTTTTTAAAGAAATCTTTTCTCAGTCTCACCCAGTTTCTGCATCCAGTGGCCCCAAGGTAAATTGCGTTTGAGACAAAATACTCAGAATCCGATGCAGCTCTAACTCTTCCAGGCTACAATATTGTGTTTATGTTGTGTTACGGTGCGGATGTTCTCCCAAAATGTGTTTGTCAATCTTGTTTGTTGTGGGTTCACAGTGTGGCGCATATTTGTAACAGTGTTAAAGTTGTTTGTACGGCCATTCTTGTATGGCTGTTGACCAAGTATGTCTTGCAGTCACTTCCGTGAGTCTATAGAAGCCTCATACAATATGTGACACGCCCTTAGTATTGTTATCCGGATGAAAACCGGGAGAATGATTGCCCCGGGAGATTGTCGGGAGGGGCACTGATATTCCCGGAAAGATCGCGAAAGTTGGCAAATATGTTGCTAGGGCGCGAAAGCACATTAAAAAGTGCATGTTAGATTTTTTTTTAAGAAATCTTTTCTCAGTCTCACCCAGTTTCTGCATCCAGTGGCCCCCAGGTAAATTGCGTTTGAGACAAAATACTCAGAATCCGATGCAGCTCTAACTCTTCCGGGCTACAATATTGTGTTTATTTTGTGTTACGGTGCAGATGTTCTCCCTAAATGTGTTTGTCAATTTTGTTTGGTGTGGGTTCACAGTGTGGCGCATATTTGTGACATTGATAAAGTTGTTTATACGGCCATTCTTGTATGGCTGTTGACCAAGTATGTCTTGCAGTCACTTCCGTGGGTCTACAGGAGCCTCATACAATATGTGACACGCCCTTAGTATTGTTATCCGGGTGAAAACCGGGAGAATGATTGCCCCGGGAGATTGTCGGGAGGGGCACTGATACTCGGGTGCTTCCCGGAAAGATCGCGAGAGTTAGAAAGTATGTTGCTAGGGCGGGAAAGCCATTCAAAGGTGAAGAATTCATTAAAAAGTGCATGTTAGAGTTTTTTTAAGAAATCTTTTCTCAGTCTCACCCAGTTTCTGCATCCAGTGGGCCCCAGGTAAATTGAGTTTGAGACCCCTGGTGTAAACAGAGCCATGTCCCATTAAGTCAGCATTGCCAGAACACACGTACACACGTTTACACACACATTCCTTCTGCCCTCCAAACCTGTCACCAAAGGCAAAGGTGCACCTACACATGTGGATAGAAAAAGCATATTCTGTAAATGTACAAATCATAATGTTGTTGTTTTTTTTTACACTTACATGTTGCGGTTAATAGTATTCTATCTTTATTTGTCGTTATTTATACTTTTGGAATAAATGATATATTAATGTTCATCAGTCAACTCATTGGTGTTCATTTTCAATCTATCAAGATAAAAAAAATATTATTAAAATCAAATTACAGGATGTTATTTATGTAGTTTGATCATTTTCCTTGACCGGTGCACTAACATCATATGTAGCATCATCTACAAAGATACAAAAAAATTGCTATTGTGACATATAGTGGACACATTTAGAACAGCTGTTTCATTCATTCAAAAATTTTGGCTAATTTTATACACTTAACAAATTCATGCCGTGGGCCGGATAAAACCTGTTCGCAGGCCCGATTCGGCCCACGGGCCTTACATTTGACTCCTCTGGATTAACCCTTTGCTTCAAAGTTAAGTACTTTTATAAAAGAAAGAATAAGAAAAAGTGCCGCTATTGAATTAAAATGCTTGCACTTTCACCAGGATAGACGTTTTTCATGATTTTTATTTTAATTTTTTAAATCTATGAAATGTAATCTGGATCTAATGATAGGCTGCATCTCAGGCACTGCAAAGTCCAACATTCAGCTTGCACTTAAATGCAGCATTTTTCAAACATCGCTGGAAAGAAGCAGCGTTACTTCCCTCTTTAGTTTTTTTAATCAATAATACAAACCCCGTTTCCATATGAGTTGGGAAATAGTGTTAGATGTAAATATAAACAGAATACAATGATTTGCAAATCCTTTCCAACCCATATTCAGTTGAATATGCTACAAAGACAACATATTTGATGTTCAAACTGATAAACATTTTTTTTTTGCAAATAATCATTAACTTAGAATTTCATGGCTGCAACACGTGCCAAAGTAGTTGGGAAAGGGCATGTTCACCACTGTGTTACATCACCTTTTCTTTTAACAACACTCAATAAACGTTTGGGAACTGAGGAAACTAATTGTTGAAGCTTTGAAAGTGGAATTCTTTCACATTCTTGTTTTATGTAGAGCTTCAGTCGTTCAACAGTCCGGGGTTTCCGCTGTCGTATTTTACACTTCATAATGCGACACACATTTTCGATGGGAGACAGGTCTGGACTGCAGGCGAGCCAGGAAAGTACCTGCACTCTTTTTTTACGAAGCCCCGCTGTTGTAACACATGCTGAATGTGGCTTGGCATTGTCTTGCTGAAATAAGCAGGGGCGTCCATGAAAAAGACGGCGCTTATATGGCAGCATATGTTGTTCCAAAACCTGTACGTACCTTTCAGCATTAATGATGCCTTCACAGATGTGTAAGTTGGGCACTAATGCACCCCCATACCATCACAGATGCTGGCTTTTGAACTTTGCGTCGATAACAGTCTGGGTGGTTCGCTTCCCCTTTGGTCCGGATGACACGGTGTCGAATATTTTCAAAAACAATTTGAAATGTGGACTTGTCAGACCACAGAACACTTTTCCACTTTGCATTAGTCCGTCTTAGATGTTCGCCCGGAAAAAACGGCGGCGTTTCTGGATGTTGTTGATAAATGGCTTTCGCTTTTCATAGTAAAGCTTTAACTTGCACTTACAGATGTAGCGACCAACTGTATTTAGTGACAGTTGTTTTCTGAAATGTTCCTGAGCCCATGTGGTGATATCCTTTAGAGATTGATGTCGGTTTTTGATACAGTGCCGTCTGAGGAATCGAAGATCACGGTCATTCAATGTTGGTTTCCGGCCATGCCGCTTACGTGGAGTGATTTCTCCAGATTTTCTGAACCTTTTGACGATATTACGGACCGTAGATGTTAAAATCCCTAATTTTTTTGTAATTGCACTTTGAAAAACATTGTTCTTAAACTGTTTAACTATTTGCCCAAGCAGTTGTGGACAAGGTGTGTACTTTGCCCAATACTTTGTTGTGAAAGACTGAGCATTTTTTGGGAAGCTGTTTTTATACCCAATCATGGCACCCACCTGTTCCCAATTAGCCTACACACCTGTGGGATGTTCCAAATAAGTGTTTGATGAGCATTCCTCAACTTTATCAGTTTTTATTGCCACCTTTCCCAACTTCTTTGTCATGTGTTGCTGGCATCAAATTTCAAAGTTAATGATTATCTGAAAAAAAAAAAAAGTTTATCAGTTTGAACATCAAATATGTTGTCTTTGTAGCGTATTCAACTGAATATGGGTTGAACATGATTTGCAAATCATTGTATTCTGTTTATATTTACATCTAACACAATTTCCCAACTCATATGGAAACGGGGTTTGTATGTACAGTATGTGTTTATGTACAGTATTTTTGTACAGTGAATGTGGGTGTGGATGTATGAACTTTGAGTGTGTAAGTACTGTATTTGTGTTTGTATGTGGGAGCGTAGGTACCTATGTGTGCACGTATGTATGTATACATGTATGAATAATTGTACATATGTGATAGGGTTGTACGGTATACCGGTATTAGTATAGTATCGCGATACCATTCATCCATCCATCCATTTTCTACCGCTTATTCCCTTTCGGGGTCGCGGGGGGCGCTGGCGCCTATCTCAGCTACAATCGGG
Organism: Nerophis ophidion; assembly: GCF_033978795.1. NCBI lineage: Eukaryota > Metazoa > Chordata > Actinopteri > Syngnathiformes > Syngnathidae > Nerophis > Nerophis ophidion. The sequence goes on from NC_084617.1 coordinate 14,218,687, forward strand.
CGGAAGGCGGTGTACACCCTGGACATGTCGCCACCTCAACCGCGATACTAATGAATCATATTGGTATCGGATTGACTGATTTAAACTTTTATTAGTAGATTGCACAGTACAGTACATATTCTGTACAATTGACCACTAAATGGTAACACCCGAATACGTTTTTCAACTTGTTTAAGTCAGGGTCCACGTTAATCAATTAAACTGTTTTACGAACGTCTTTTTGAACTCGTGTACGACCTTTTCTGTGAAGTGTTTACGACCTTTTCTTCTGAACTGTTCTGTAACCAAAGACAACACTGTTTATGACCCACTTCCCTTTTGGAAGCAGCTGTGGTCATGTGGTCAGAGAAGTCAAATAAAGGAGGACTTGTACAATCTTTCGCCAGAGCGTGCTGGAGATTGGACAAGAGCACAATGTCCAGGCGACTCTCCTCAATATTGAGCCAAATTTAATTCTGTCTCTGTTTGATTCATTGCTTCTTGTCTTGTTAATAGATGTCATCAGTGTTTGAACCTGACAGAAACATATGTTTAATGTATGTTTTTTTTGTAAATTTTTGTAAATGTTTTTTGTTAAAATAAAGCCAATAATGCAATCTTTTGGTCCCCTTTATTTAGAAATGTATTGAAAAGTACCGAAAAGTATTGAAATAATTTTGGTACCGGTACCAAAACATTGGTATTGGGACAAAACTAGTATGTGAGTATATATGTGTATTTGTATGTACAATATATTTGACTCCCAGTATGTGCGTAATTTAACTTATTAAATCACGCACTTTAATTTATTATTCAAATGCGTTAATGTTGACAGTGTTATGACCGGATCAAGGAGGTGACCCCAGGATGCAGAGACGGCAGGCAAGGTAGAATTACAAAAAGGGGAACATTTAACAAGTCCAAAAAGTGTAACAAAAGGCGATGGGGCAGAAGTGCACACCATGAATAAACAAACAAAAACAGCTTCCTCAGTGGTTGGCAGGGGAAAAGGCCAGGACGCACTGAGCACAGCAAAAAGTCCAACACAAAATCCTCTTTCCCTCAGGGGGGCTAGGAAGCAAACACAAAGAGGTGAGGGATTACAGGAATAAGGAGAGACAACATACCAGGACTGATGAAATGAAGCAGGCACATGCACGTGGGAGGTGCAGGAGACAATAACCGGCAGGACCCAGTTGTCAGTGACCTGGGACTAAATACTCCTAGGTAGAAATATGTTGCAGGTGTGCTTAGCTGGAAAAAAACAGACATCACCAAAAAAGAGAAGGCAGGGAAATGACGAACACAACAGACAGCCCTAAAACATAGTTGTGGATGGGCAGAGCCGGTGGTCCGACAGAGAGGCAGGGCACGCTGGAGCCAGGCCCAAGATGGCGGCGAAGAGGCGGAGATGGCGAGTGAGCGGCGAGGCGGGGCGTGCAGGGAGCGACTCCACAAACAAGATCAGGTGTGTGGATCGCGCACCGGTACACGATTAACATATCTCCTCTCGGTGTATAAAAGGGGAGAAGGAGAAGAGAACAGGGCTGGTGATGATACGGAGCGAGAGATACCCATACGAGGAAGGAACGAGAGAGAGACGACAAGACGAGCCGGAGTGCGTGCAACCCGGAAGAGAGCGAGAGAAAGAGGCAGACGCAGACAACGGGAAGGCTGAGAAGCAACACGCAAAAGACTTGTGGTTATTGGGAAATATAGAAGTCTACACCTGCTCAAACCCATGGCCTTCCTTGGTGGTACCTGGAACCCGCAAGACGACTGCTTGGGTTGCTCTCGCTTCGCACCATCACCAGACCCGTTCTCTCCTCCTTCTCCCCTTTTATACAGCAAGAGGAGATACGTTAATCGTCTACAGGTGCACGCGATCCACACACCTGATCTTGTTTGTGGCGTCGCTCCCGGCACGCCCCGCCTCGCCGCCATCTTGGGCCCTGCCTCTCTGTCTCCACAATATTTAAAAAAAATTTTTACAGATTTTTAATTGTTTTATCAAAATGAGAAAGTCAGGATTAATTGCTACAATAAGCACGTTTTGTAGCGCACATCTTTTCGAAGTGGGGTTTATTGGAAAATAAAGAAGTCTACACCTGCTCAAAGCCATGGCCTTCCTTGGTGGTCCTTGGAACCCGCAAGACGACGGCTTGGGTTGCTCTCGCTCCGCACCATCTCTCCTCCTTCTCCCCTCTTATACAGCGAGAGGAGATACGTTAATCGTGTACAGGTGTGCGATCCAAACACCTGATCTTGTTTGTGGCGTCGCTCCCTCCATGCCCCGCCTCGCCGCCATCTTGGGCCGGGCTCCAGCGTGCCCTGCCTCTGTCGTACCGTCAACTCCGCCTCTCCACAATAGTTAGATATTTCTTTTTTACAGATTTTTAATTTTTTTATCAAAATTAGGAAGTCAGGATTAATGGCTACAATAAGCACGTTTTGTAGCGCACAGCTTTTCGAAGCGGGGTTTATTGAAAAATAAAGAAGTCTACACCTGCTCAAACCCATGCCCTTCCTTGGTGCTCCTTGGAACCCGTAATCGTGGACAGGTGCACGCGATCCACACACCAGGTCTTGTTTGTGGCGTCCCTCCCTGCACGCCCTCCTTGCCGCTCGCTGGCCATCCCCGCCTCCTCGCCGCCATCTTGCCTTGCCTCTCTGTCGTACTGTCGGCTCCACCTCTTCACAATAGTTAAAACATTTTTTTATAGATTTCTTTTTTTATGAAAATGAGGAAGTCAGGATTAATGGCTACAATAAGCACAATTTGTAGCGCACAGCTTTTCGAAGCGGGGTTTAAAGCATGATACTGCATGATACTGATAAAGCACGTTCCCCCGTGCCCCTCGGTATCTCACCCACGCACCGTTCCCTGCAGGGTCCCTGCCCCACTATGAGGACTGGATTAATCCTTGCAGCCCTACTGTGAATGTGTTTCAACTGGGTTGTCCTTAAGAACTGTTGTGTTGTTGTTGTTGTTTTTATATCGGCGCCTGGCAGCGGGGTGAAGTTTAGCAGAAGAAGAAAGCTTGTCTTGCGGGGAACTCTGCCTGAACTTTGAGATCTGACGAGTCAGAGCAAGAAATTGGACTTGTGCTGCAAGTGGCCGCGAAGTTAACATGCAAATATTTCACGTTTGAGAAGACGCACAGTGTTGCAGCGCTTAGAGCAGGGGTCCCCAACCTTTTTCAAACCAAGAGCTACTTCTTGGGTACTGATTAATGTGAAGGGCTACCAGTTTGATACACACTTAAATACATTGCCAGAAATAGCCAATTTGCTCAATTTACCTTTAATAAATAAATCTATATATATTAAAAAAAATGGGTATTTCTGTCTGTCATTTTGTCGTACATTTTTTTCCTTTTACGGAAGGTTTTTTGTAGAGAATAAATGATGAAAAAAAACACGGTTTAAAAGAAGAGGAAAAAAGGGAAAAAAATGACAATTAAAATTTGAAACATAGTTTATCTTCAATTTCGACTCTTTGAAATTCAAAATTCAACTGAAAAAAAGAAGAGAAAAACGAGCTAATTCTGATCTTTTTGAAAAAATTAAAAAAAGTATTTATGGAACATCATTAGTAATTTTTCCTGATTAAGATTAATTTTTGAATTTTAATGACATGTTTTAAATAGGTTAAAATCCAATCTGCACTTTGTGAGAATATATAACAAATTGGACCAAGCTATATTTCTAACAAAGACTAATCATTATTTCTTCTAGATTTTCCGGAACAAAAATTTTAAAAGAAATTCAAAAGACTTTGAAATAAGATTTAAATTTGATTCTACAGATTTTCTAGATTTGCCAGAATAATTTTTTTGAATTTTAGTCATAATAAGTTTGAAGAAATATTTCACAAATATTCTTTGTCGAAAAAACAGAAGCTAAAATGAAGAATTAAATGAAAATTGATTTATTATTCTTTACAATACAAAAAATAAATTTACTTGAACATTGATCTAAATTGTCAGGAAAGAAGAGGAAGGAATTTAAAAGGTAAAAAGGGTTTATGTGTTTAAAAATTCTAAAATAATTTTTGAGGTTGTATTTTTTTCTCAAAAATTGTCCTTCTGAAAGTTATAAGAAGCATAGTAAAAAAATAAATGAATTTATTTAAACAAGTGAAGACCAAGTCTTTAAAATATTTTCTTGGATTTTGAAGTTTTATTTGAGTTTTGTCTCTCTTAGAATTAAAAATGTCGAGCAAAGCGAGACCAGCTTGCTAGTAAATAAATACAATTAAAAAAATAGAGGCAGCTCACTGGTAAGTGCTGCTATTTGAGCTATTTTTAGAACAGGCCAGTGGGCGACTCATTTGGTGTTTACGTGCAACCTGATGCCCGCGGGCACCCCGTTGGTGACCCCTGGCTTAGAGAAAACGATACAAATGTCGCGATACAAAGGACGATTAAAAGCTTTCTATTGCCGATTTTCATACGCTTCCTTTCATCTCCTGCAAGGGGACTCATCATGGCGGCAAAGTGCGGAAGATTAGCCTTCCTCACATCAAAAGCAGGCCAGGCCATCAGATTATCGGAGGTTATTAGCGGCGAGACTTATCACAGACGTCAAATCGCAAAACCGAATGGTCCTCATCAACATTGCGTGGATGGAAGGGGAGCGGGGGCCAGGGGTGTCATCAAATTGCTCCACGACCAACATGTGAAGGCGCCTGTGGACTTTGAGTGACACCAGATGAAGTTAAAGAGGATTTCCCCAGCCAGGATCTGTGAAATGTGGCGAGCGGCGGCGGCGGCGGCGAGGATAAGGGAGCCGGACCGAGATAGCGAGCCGCACTAATTTGAGCCACCAGTGAAGTTGATGTGGACCAAATCAAATGAACATCTTTTATTGTTCAAGACTCTGCGTGATTAGGAGTCCATGGCCCGGAGGGGGGTTGAGTGAAGCGGAGGATTATGGGTAGGCGCTTATATTTCTGCCAGCAGAAGCGACGACTGGACGCTTGACATAAAGCATTTAACTTCCAAGAGACTTTTCAACCGCTGTCCTGACGGGACTTCCGAGGACAACTTAGCTGAGGTCCTCCAACTTTAAGAACAGGCAACACCGACAGGCGTGCCTCGTTTTTCGAGAATATGCTACAAAGACAACATATCTGATGTTCAAACTGATGAACATTTTTTTTTTTTACAAATAATCATTAACTTTAGAATTTGGTGTGATGTTTGTATGTGATAGGGTTGTACGGTATATCAGTATTAGTATAGTACCGCGATACTATCCATCCATCCATCTATTTTCTACCGCTTATTCCCTTACGAACCTCTGATCCCCTGCATCAAAAACCGACATCAGTGTGTAAAGGATATCACCACATGGGCTCAGGAACACTTCATGAAACCACTGTCAGTAACTACAGTTGGTCGCTACATCTGTTAGTGCAAGGTAAAACGCTGCTACGCAAAGCGAAACCCATTTATCAACAACACCCAGGAACGCCGCCGGCTTCGCTGGGCCCGAGCTCATCTAAGATGGACTGATGCAAAGTGGAAAGGTGTTCTGTGGTCTGACGAGTCCGCATTTCAAATTATATTTGGAAACAGAGGACGTGGTGTCCTCCGGAACAAAGAGGAAAATAACCATTCGGATTGTTTAGGCGCAAAGTTCAAAAGCCAGCATCTGTGATGGTATGGGGGTGCATTAGTGCCCAAGGCATGGGTAACTTACACATCTGTGAAGGCACCATTAATGCTGAAAGGTTCATACAGGTTTTGGAACAACATATGTTGTCATCCAAGCAACGTTATCATGGACATGTATATGTATATATATTTATACATATTTGTGTGAGGGAAAGTGTCCTACCAGGTCTTTTTGGCTCATGGTGGTCGGCTGTTTGTTATGTTTGGTGTCATATCTAGGTCCCGTTGCCGGCAGTAAGTCGGACCCGTTTTCGGTCAGGGCTGGCCTTTGTCACCGATTCGGTTAATAACTTATATGGACAGAATTTCTAGACACAGTCAAGGTGCTGAGGGGATCCGGCTTCATCTGGCCAGGCTCTTCAGGTCTCGCAGCCGAGTATGAAGCAACTGGGATGAGAATCAGCACCGCCAAGTCCAAATCCATGGTTCTCGCCCGGGAAAAGGTGAAGTGACATCTTTGGGTTGGGTAAAAGATCTTGCCCCAAGTGGAGAAGTTCAAGAACCTCGCAGTCTTGTTCAAGAGTGAGGGAAGAGTGGACCGTGAGATCGACGGGCGAATCGGTGCGGCGTCTTAAGTAATGCAGACACTGTATCGATCCGTTGTGGTAAAGAGGGAGTTGAGCCGGAAGGCAAAACTCTCAATTTACCAGTCGATGTATGATCTCATCTTCACCTATGGTCATGAACTTTGGGTTATGATCAAAACCTACTCAGTTTCTTAGTGGTTAGAGTGTCCGCCCTGAGATCGGTAGGTCGTGAGTTCATATCCCGGTCGAGTCGTACCAAAGATGGGACCCATTACCTCCCTGCTTGGCACTCAGTATTAAGGGTTGGAATTGGGGGCGCGGCACCGCTGCTGCCCACTGCTACCCACTGCTACCCACTGCTACCCTCACCTCCCAGGGGGTGATCAAGGGTGATGGGTCAAACGCAGAGAATAATTTCGCCACATATAGTATGTGTGCGACAATCAATGGTACTATGTACTATAACTAAAAGGACAAGAACCTCATCGAGAAGAGCCAGATGACATGGTTCTGTCATCTGGTAAGGATGCCATCCTGACACCTCCCTGAGGAGGTGTTTAAGGCACGTCCGACCAGTAAGAGGCCACAGGGAAGACCCAGGACACGTTGGGAAGACTATGTCTCCCGGCTGGCCTGGGAACGCCTCGAGATTGCCTGGGAGGAGCTGGACAAAGTGACTGGGGAGAGGGAAGTCTAGGCTTCTCTGCTTAGGCTGCTACCCCCGTGACCCGACCTCAGATAAACTGAAGAAGATAGAAGGATGGTTGGACTTTTGTAATATTTATATTTCAGTCTTACAAACCTAAATAAAGGAAGACGCAGGAGCATCAATCATAAACAAAACTTAGCTTCTGTTTCTTCATGCTGTTAACTATCTGTCGAGCTGCACACGCTGGAAATGACTACAGAGGGCAGGATAATGAATTTATTGACAGTGCAGTGTGGAAGCTGATGTGTTTACTTTGTAAATAAGTAAACGCAGTCTCAAAGGAATATATCCTGCGGAGGCCCCTTCTAGCATCCGCATTTTGATGTCCGGCCCCTGAGACCTTTTGAAACTGCGGCCCTCTTCATTACGTAGTTGGAAATCTCCCAGATCGCCAGCTGTATTCTTGAAGTTGACTAAGTCCTGTAACACTCGCACAGACAAAATTATTTTTAAAATGGATGATATTTTTGCAAGCAGCATGGTGGAACTACGACTGCATCACACCAACTCTCAAATCCCTTCACTTGTTTCCTGTTACACTCAAGATTGAATTCAAAATCTCCCTTCTAACTCACCAGTGCCTCCATGGAAATGCCCCCGTTTACCTCAGAGAACTGCTCATGCCCAAACCCTCCACACGACACCTCCGCTCCAAACAGGCTAACCTCCTCCAACCTCCAAGGAAAAAGCTACGAACTATGGGAGACCGGGCATTCTGCTCCGCTGCTCCCAGTCTGTGGAACGCTCTCCCTGACCACCTGAGGGCACTTCAGACTGTGGATGCTTTTAAAAAAGGCATAAAAACCCTTCTTTTTTTTCTTTTTTTAAAAAAAAAAGCCTTTTTATAGATATATAAAAAGGTTCTAGCTATTGGTCCGTTTTATGTTTTATTTATTTGTATTATCTTTTTATTATTCTTATTATTATTACTATTTAGTTTTACACTGTGGCACTTTGAGATTCGTTGCTCAACGTAAAGTCGTTTTTTTTTTTTTTCCAGATAAAATCAATTGAACAGGGGTTAGTGCGTCTGCCTCACAATACGAAGGTCCTGAGTAGTCCTGAGTTCAGTCCCGGGCTCGGGATCTTTCTGTGTGGAGTTTGCATGTTCTCCCCTTGACTGCGTGGGTTCTCTCCGGGTACTCCGGCTTCCTCCCACCTCCAAAGACATGCACCTGGGGATAGGCCCCTCCCACCTCCAAAGACATGCACCTGGGGATAGGTTGATTGGCAACACTAAATGGTCCCTAGTGTGTGAATGTGAGTGTGAATGTTGTCTGTCTATAAGTCTTGGCTCTGCAATGAGGTGGCGACTTGTCCAGGGTGTACAACGCCTTCCGCCCGAATGCAGCAGAGATAGGCTCCAGCACCCCCGCAACCCCAAAATGGACAAGCGGTAAAAAAATGGATGGATATTTTTGCATTGTTGCTGTTGTCTAGTAAAATCTAGTTTTTTTCGGGCCAACCCCTGCCTGGCGGCCACATGTTCACGACCAATTTGATCTAGAAGTCTCGCCCCCTTCTCCGGAACGGAGAGAGATCACCTTAGCTTGACCCCCTGCCGGGGTGATAAAACCACCCTCCGCCCACCAACTCCGCCCCCCCTCTGCAAACACCCGCCCATGCCCGTCGCGTCCCTCTACCCCCAGCCATGACCCACTTTGTGTGGGATGATGCTGGAGTAAGCGAGGGCCGTGGTGAGCGCTGCAAGACGCTCTGCCTCCTTCAGCCCCCCGCCGCCTTTCAGGAGCTGCTCGCAATCGGGTGGACACGCATGCTCTTCACGGAACGACTTTCATTTTTTTCTAGTTTGGGGGTCGGGTCGGGAGTGGGCACATGATGGGCCTCCTTGGCGGGCCGGAGGAAGAGTGAGTATACACTTTTCTTCTCCTCGTACACCTTCTGGCTTTGTGCTAATAAAATACAAAGATGTCGTGTCTTAGACGCAGATGCTGGCCCCCCCCCGCCGCCCTCCCACCCTTGTAACATACGGAAGCGGTTTGCTGTTACGTGTCTTCCCTTCGGACAACGTTAATGAGGGAACTTTTGTTTAGTTGCAAGACGCGCATGCAGGAAAACATCTCGCTTGCATGACTATTCCTCATTTGTGTTGTTACCGAAGTACATTTTGTAGGCTTTACTGCTTTTTAAATCCACTTTATCACTGTGTAGACCAGGGGTCACCAACCTTTTTGAAACCAAGAGCTACTTCTTGGGTACTGATTAATGCGAAGGGCTGCCAGTTTGATACACACTTAAATAAATTGCCAGAAATAGCCAATTTGCTCAATTTACTTTTAACTCAATGCTATTATTAATAATTAATGATATTTATCTTTGTGGTCATCTTAATGATTTCTCACAAAAAATATATATTTTTGATGACATGTTTTAAATAGGTTAAAATCCAATCTGCACATTGTTAGAATGTATAACAAATTGGACCAAGCTATATTTCTAACAAAGACAAATCATTATTTCTTTGAGATTTTCCAGAACAAAAATTTTAAAAGAAATTCAAAAGACTTTGAAATAAGATTCAAATTTGATTCTACAGATTTTCTAGATTTGCCTGAATATTTTTTTTTGAATTTTAATCATAATAGGTTTGAATAAATATTTCACAAATATTCTTCGTCGAAAAAACAGAAGCTAAAATGAAGAACTTAATTTAAATGTATTTATTATTCTTTACAATAAAACAAATAAATTTACTTGAACATTGATTTAAATGATCAGGAAAGAAGAGGAAGGAATTTAAAAGGTAAAAAGGTGTATGTGTTTAAAAATCCTAAAACCATTTTTAAGGTTGTATTTTTTCTGTAAAATTGTCTTTCTGAGATTTATAAGAAGCAAAGTAAAAAAAATAAATGATTTTATTCAAACAAGTATAGACCAAGTCTTTAAAATATTTTCTTGGATTTTCAAATTCAATTTGAGTTTTCTCTCTCTTAGAATTAAGAATATCGAGCAAAGCGAGACCAGCTTGCTAGTAAATAAATAACATTTAAAACATAGAGGCAGCTCACTGGTAAGTGCTGCTGTGACGGACTCACGCCGTCGTCTTGCGGGTTCCATGCACCACCAAGGAAGGACATGACTTCGAGCAGGCTTGACTTGCTTTATTTTGCCACACAAGCTTGTCTGCGGTCGGGTCGCTCTTCCGCTGCGTTTTTCGTCTCCCTCTGCTGCTCGCTCCACCGTCTGCTTTTCAGCAGCACGTACTTCAGTCCTCCTCTTCCTTTCTCCGTCTCTTTCGTTGTACGTGTTTTTCTTTCTCCGCACCATCACCAGCCCCGCTCTCTCCTCCTTCTCCCCTTTTATACAGCGAGAGGAGATACGTTAATCGTGTACAGGTGCCCGGAAAAGGGTGGGAAACCATCTCCGGGTTGGGGAGGAGATCCTGCCCCAAGTGGAGGAGTTCAAATACCTAGGAGTCTTGTTCACGAGTGAGGGAAGAGTGGATCGTGAGATCGACAGGCGGATCGGTGCGGCGTCTTCAGTAATGCGGACGTTGTACCGATCCGTTGTGGTGAAGAAGGAGCTGAGCCGGAAGGCAAAGCTCTCAATTTACCGGTCGATCTACGTTCCCATCCTCACCTATGGTCATGAGCTTTGGGTCATGACCGAAAGGATAAGATCACGGGTACAAGCGGCCGAAATGAGTTTCCTCCGCCGGGTGGCGGGGCTCTCCCTTAGAGATAGGGTGAGAAGCTCTGCCATCCGGGAGGGACTCAAAGTAAAGCCGCTGCTCCTTCACATCGAGAGGAGCCAGATGAGGTGGTTCGGGCCTCTGGTCAGGATGCCACCCGAACGCCTCCCTAGGGAGGTGTTTAGGGCACGTCCAACCGGTAGGAGGCCACGGGGAAGACCCAGGACACGTTGGGAAGACTATGTCTCCCGGCTGGCCTGGGAACGCCTCGGGATCCCCCGGGAAGAGCTAGACGAAGTGGCTGGGGAGAGGGAAGTCTGGGTTTCCCTGCTTAGGCTGTTGCCCCCGCGACCCGACCTCGGATAAGCGGAAGATGATGGATGGATGGATGGATGGATGGTGTACAGGTGCGCGATCCACACACCTGATCTTGTTTGTGGCGTCGCTCCCGGCACGCCCCGCCTCGACGCTCGCTCGCCATCCCCGCCTCCTTGCCGCCATCTTAGGCCGGGCTCCAGCGTGCCCTGCCTCTCTGTCAGACCATCGGCTCCACCTCTCCACAGCTGCTATTTGATCTATTTTTAGAACAGGCCAGCAGGCATTAAATCTGGTCCTTACGGGCTACCTGGTGCCCATGGGCACCGCGTTGGTGACCCCTGATGTAGACAACTCAATGTCCCGAAAAGGAGTACTCATCATGAGCATTTCTCCACAGTAACTGAGTCACGTCCTGCGTTTAAGACGTTGCCATTTGCCAATTAGGAAAATAAGAGACTAAAGGATGCCCTAATAAATCACTTGTTCGTGGAAAGAATAAAGACATGGAGTAAAAATGGACAAACTGTTTGTAAAGAATGGATGAAAAACGATACAGGAATAATTTATTCTTACTAAAGTTCCTCAAACATTTCGTACGACGTAGGGAATGACCTTAATTTACTTCGTATGTTGACATTTTGTCAAGACGTGGACTTTGGTGCGGTTTGTTAACTCAAAAATATTACAAAAAAAATAAAGGGTATAAACAAAAGGCGCTCTCAGCGGAGGTACAAAACTTGGCTATGAAAACAAAACTATTACTACAACGTAAACTATGGACATAAAACAAAACTTGCAAACTATGGCATGAATAACGAAAACTTACTTGGAACGAGAAAGGAACATGGATCATCGACATGGATAACACGGGTGACTGCCTGGCAACTACAGGCTCAAATAGGGCTGTGGTGATTAACAGGTGCATGAGTCCAAGTGAATCACGTGCATGACATGAGGACAGGTAACAACTAATGAGTTGTCATGGGGACAAAAACAAACAAGGGTGCACAATGAGTCCAAAACCAAACAGAACGTGACCACAAAACATGACACATTTCCAAAGATTTCAGTGTTGTGTGAGCATAAAGATGTTATGAATTGTGTTTTTTTTTTCTTCTGTTGTTAAAAAAATTGTTTTGTGTGATCAGGGCTCAGGTTGTTGATTTGCATTGTATGACAATCACTTGCGTGATTTTACTCCACATATTGTATAGTAAAAGTGTTTAGTGTTGTGCAGGCTTAAGGATGTTTTTCCCATATTTTTTCCTGTGGAAAAAAGTTGCTGTTTGTTTATTTCCCGATTTTCAGGCACTTTAAAGCTTTTTTTTAAGGATATTCCGGGATGGGTATAATTTAGAAAAAAACTTCAAAAAATAAAATAAGCCACTGGGAACTGATTTTTATTGGTTTTAACCCTTCTGAAATTGTGATAATGTTCCCCTTTAATTTTGCTTCACATATTGATGTTTTGCTTCTTTTTATTTCTCTTGTATTTTATTAGGTAGCACTTTGTTTGCTTTCCGCGTCACTCAGTTTCTTGAATTTATTGTCAAAGGTTTTTAATGTTGTGCAGGCATTTTCTTATAATTCTCCTGTTTTGTTAGAAAAAATCTTTGTACTTGCTAATTGCCAGACTTTATTTTGTAATTTTATTCCACATATTGCTCTGGCTGTCAATCAGTTACTTAATTTTACTCCACATATTGATTTGGTAAATGTTTTTAGTACTGTGCAGGCATACAGATGATTTTAAATTTAATATTTTCCCCATATTTCTCCTGTAGAAAAAAAGTTGTCTTTTATCAGGGAGCAGGTTGTTGTTTGCTTATTGTCCAATTTTAGTTTGTAATTTTACTTCACATATTGATGTTTTAAGTTGTTTTTTATTTTTATTTTTTTTACCTTCACAGGCTTATTTTTCTTCGTATGTTGTAAAGAATTGTCGTATTTGATCAGGGGGCAGGTTGAGGGCTTTGTGCATCAATCAGTTTTTTAAATTTGACTCCACATTTTTAGATGGATAGTACTTTATTGATTCTTTCAGGAGAGTTCCCCCAGGAAAATTAAAATTCCAGCGTCAAGCAGCAAGTTGTGGGCTTTGTGCGACAATCAGTTCCTTAATTTTACTCCACATTTTTAGCGTTAAGCAGTTATTTCTTCATAATTCCTGTGTCTTGTTGATTTTTTAAATTTTTATTAATATTAATATTTCCAAGGATTTTAGTGTTGTGCTGGCAAAGAGATGTTTTAATTTAATTTTTTTACTAACTGAGGTCGTATTTGTCTTTTCTTGTTTAGAATAATTGTTGTATTCTATGCGCCTTATAACACGGAATAATTTTGGTTGTGCTTACCGACCTTGAAGCTATTTTATTTGGTACATGGTGAAATAAGTGTGACCAGTAGATGGCAGTCACACATAAGAGATATGTGTAGACTGCAATATGTCTCAAGTAAACAACACCAACATTTCATATGTTCCATTGAACATATCAAATCTATTAAAATGTTTTAGTACGACTTTGGTAAGCTATGAAGCCGCACAGCTTGTTGGATTGTACGGTATTACTACTTTGTGTGTATAAGGTAAGACATTATCTGGCGTTTTGTTTTGCGATATTATGCAAAAACAACTTTTCTTACCTTCTGGCACCTGCATCTACTTGCGCTTGAGTTAATTCCATTCAAGCAATTTTTATTTCACTTACCGTATTTTTAGGACTGTATGGCGCACTTAAAATCCTTTCATTTTCTTAAAACTCGACAGTGCGCCTTATAACCCGGTGCACCTAATGTACGGAATAATTTTGGTTGTGCTTACCGACCTTGAAGCTATTTTATTTGGTACATGGTGAAATAAGTGTGACCAGTAGATGGCAGTCACACATAAGAGATATGTGTAGACTGCAATATGTCTCAAGTAAACAACACCGACATTTTATGTTACATTGTACATATAAAATCTATTCAAATGTTTTAGTACGACTTGGGTAAGCTATGAAGACACACCGCTTGTTGGATTGTACTGTATTATTATGGTGTGTGTAAGGTAAGACATATTATCTGGCGTTTTGTTTCGCAATATTATGCAAAAACAACTTTTCTTACCTCCTAGTACCTGCATCTACTTGCACTTGAGTTAATTCCATTCAAGCAATTTTTATTTCACTTACCGTATTTTTCGCACTATAAGGCACACTTAAAATCCTTTCATTTTCTTAAAACTCGACAGTGCGCCTTATAACCTGGTGCGCCTAATGTACGGAATCATTTTGGTTGTGCTTACCGACCTTGAAGCTATTTTATTTGATACATGATGAAATAAGTGTGACCAGTAGATGGCAGTCACACATAAGAGATATGTGTAGACTGCAAAATGTCTCAAGTAAACAACACCGACATTTTATGTTACATTGTACATATAAAATCTATTCAAATGTTTTAGTACGACTTGGGTAAGCTATGAAGACACACCGCTTGTTGGATTGTACTGTATTATTATGGTGTGTGTAAGGTAAGACATATTATCTGGCGTTTTGTTTCGCAATATTATGCAAAAACAACTTTTCTTACCTCCTAGTACCTGCATCTACTTGCACTTGAGTTAATTCCATTCAAGCAATTTTTATTTCACTTACCGTATTTTTCGCACTATAAGGCACACTTAAAATCCTTTCATTTTCTTAAAACTCGACAGTGCGCCTTATAACCTGGTGCGCCTAATGTACGGAATCATTTTGGTTGTGCTTACCGACCTTGAAGCTATTTTATTTGATACATGATGAAATAAGTGTGACCAGTAGATGGCAGTCACACATAAGAGATATGTGTAGACTGCAATATGTCTCAAGTAAACAACACCGACATTTTATGTTACATTGTACATATAAAATCTATTCAAATTTTTTAGTACGACTTGGGTAAGCTATGAAGACACACCGCTTGTTGGATTGTACTATATTATTATGGTGTGTGTATAAGGTAAGACATATTATCTGTCGTTTTGTTTCGCAATATTATGCAAAAACAACTTGTCTTACCTTCTGGTACCTGCATCTACTTGCACTTGAGTTAATTCAATTCAAGCAATTTTTATTTCAATTACCGTATTTTTCGGACTATAAGGTGCACGTAAAATCCTTTCATTTTCTTAAAACTCGACAGTGCGCCTTATAACCCGGTGCGCCTAATGTACGGAATAATTTTGGTTGTGCTTACCGACCTTGAAGCTATTTTATTTGGTACATGTTGAAATGATAAGTGTGTTCAGTAGATGGCAGTCACGCATAAGAGATCTGTGTAGACTGCAATATGACTCAAGTAAACAACACCAACATTTTATATGTTACATCTGTTAAAATGTTTTAGTACGGCTTTAGTAAGCTGTGAAGCCGCACCGCTTGATGGATTGTACTGTATTATTATGGTGTGTGTATAATGTAAGACATATTATCTGTTGTTTTGTTTCGCAATATTATGCAACACATTTTCTTACCTTCTGGTACCTGCTGATCTGTATTTGGGATCTGCACAAGTCCTGAAAATTTGCGCACTTCCTCCTTTGTAGTCCGTAGCAACTCCAGAGTCGATTATTTTCTTGTTATGGGACATTCATCCTCCGTTGTTGCCATTTCTAGTATAAAGTAGTGTAAAGTTCTTACTTATATCTCTTAGTAAACTCGCCATGAAAGCGCTAAAACATACCGGTGTAGTGAGTTTAAATTATTCACCCAAGGAACTTTAGTTACTACGGAAAAATACGGTAACTAAAATATTTGAGTACAAACATTCCTATTCATGATTGTGGGGCTCAGACAATAAGGGGGGAGGTTTCATTTGTGTGGAATTTGTTGGCGTTCCCACGCCGCATGCATTGATAAGTTCCCTCTCTCCTGGCTTGAGTGAGGGGGGGAAATAAATAACTGTGCTTCTGGCTCTGAGTGACTAACAAAGATTTTATCCTGAAAGGAAATTGTGCTTTTTGTGCAGCCGCTACGTGGACACTTTCTTTTTCCACCGTTTAATTTCATCTGTGCATTGTTGATGTTTTTAAGATGCAGGGAAAAAAACACCATAGGAACTTTGAGGGGTACAAAAGCCAATGTTAACGACTTTTACACTCTAGGACTATACTGTACTTTGGGTATTTGGGGAGCTTTTCATGCTGGATAATCAATAAATCATCATGTGAGGAGTCAATGTAAAAAAGTCATCCGCATGTGATTCGTCTGCTGCGTTTTCTTACAGTACCAATCTTTCTTCCCCTTCTCATGTGACATTTTTATTGGTTTATTATTGCCCTCTCTGGTCGTATGATGGATGACTGCACAAGAAGTCCTTCGCCCCACATGAAGTGTAAAAACAAAAAGGAAGGTTTTGGTCCTTTTTATTCCTCAATGCTCCCGTTGGTTAGACTGTGCCAGTGAATATGTATAGATTCATATTCCAGTTGATAAAATAGTTGTTTGAAAATAAAACAATATTGCTACAGGAAGTACAAAATTAAATAAAAAAAAACTGTAAAGAAAATCGGATTGCTTTTTTTGTGTATTGATATATCATATTTATTTTGATAATTGATATTTCAATATTTTTTTTAAATAAATCATATATGATAATTGTATGAAATATTTCTCAACGTATTTTGTTTTTATTATATTTTATATTGGTTATTCTTGTTGAATTCAGTAAAAATCAATAGAAATCAATATTTTACAGGAAGTTAAAAAAAAAAACTATAAAAAAAACAGATTTTTTTGGGTGTATTCATATATTTTATTTATTTTAATGATTGATATTTCAATGTTTTTAAAATAAATCATATATAATAATTGTATGAAATATTTTTTGACGTATTTTGTTTTTATTGTATTTTATATTGGTTATTCTGGTTGAATTCAATAAAATTCAATAGAAATTTCAATAGAAATCGATATTGCCACAGGAAGTAAAAATATGCATAAAAACTATTTTAAAAAAACAGCTTACTATTTTTGTGTATTAGTATGTTATATTTATTATTATCATTTATATTTCAATATTTTTAAAATAAATAATGTATAATAATTGAATGACATATTTTTCGACATATTTTGTTTTTATGATATTTTATATTGGTTATTCTAGTTGAATTCAGTAAAAATCAATAGAAATCAATATTGCTACAGGAAGTAAAACAAAACAAAAAAACTATAAAGAAAAACAGATTACTTTTTTGTGTATTCATACATTATATGTATTTTAATGATTTATATTTCAATATTTTTTAATAAATCATGTATAATAATTGCATTAAATATTTTTCGACATATTTCGTTTTCATGATACTTTATATTGGTTATTCCAGTTGAATTCAGTAAAAATCAATAGAAATCGATATTGCTACAGGAAGTAAAATCTAAAAATATATAAAGAAAAACAGATTACTTTTTTGTGTATTCATATGTTATATTTATTTTAATGATTGATATTTCAATATTTTTTAAATAAATCATATATAATAATTGTATGAAATATTTTTCGATGTATTTAGTTTTTATTATATTTTATATATTGGTTATTCTAGTTGAATTCAATAAAAATCAATAGAAATTTCAATAGAAATCGATATTGCTACAGGAAGTAAAAAATATGCATTAAAAAACTATAAAGAAAAACAGATTACTATTTTTGTGTATTAATATGTTATATTTATTATTATCATTTATATTTCAATATGTTTTAAATAAACAATGTATAATAATTGAATTAAATATTTTTCGACATATTTTGTTTTTATGATATTTTATATTGGTTATTCTAGTTGAATTTAGTAAAAATCAATAGAAATCGATATTGCTACAGGAAGTAAAACAAAAAAAACTATAAATAAAAACATTACTTTTTTGTGTATTCATATATTATATGTATTTTAATGATTTATATTTCAATATTTGTTTTAAATAAATCATATATAATAATTGCATGAAATATTTTTCGACATATTTCGTTTTTTATTATATTTTATATTGGTTATTCTAGTTGAATTCAGTAAAAATCAATATAAATCATTATTGCTAAAGGAAGTAAAATTAAAAAATATATAAAGAAAAACAGATTACTTTTTTGTGTATTCATATATTATATTTATTTTAATGATTGATATTTCAATATTTTTTAAATAAATCATATATAATAATTGTATGAAATATGTTTCGATGTATTTAGTTTTTATTATATTTTATATATTGGTTATTCTAGTTGAATTCAATAAAAATCAATAGAAATTTCAATAGAAATCGATATTGCTACAGGAAGTAAAATATATGCATAAAAAACTATAAAGAAAAACAGATTACTATTTTTGTGTATTAGTATGTTATATTTATTATTATCATTTATATTTCAATATTTTTATAATAAATAATGTATAATAATTGAATTAAATAATTTTCGACATATTTTGTTTTTATGATATTTTATATTGGTCATTCTAGTTGAATTCAGTAAAAATCAATAGTTATTCTAGTTGAATTCAATAAAAATCAATAGAAATTTCAATAGAAATCGATATTGCTACAGGAAGTAAAAAAATATGCATAAAAAATATAAAGAAAAACAGATTACTATTTTTGTGTATTAGTATGTTGTATTTATTATTATCATTTATATTTCAATATTTTTTAAATAAATAATGTATGATAATTGAATTAAATATTTTTCGACATATTTTGTTTTTATGATATTTTATATTGGTTATTCTAGTTGAATTTAGTAAAAATCAATAGAAATCGATATTGCTACAGGAAGTAAAACAAAAAAAAACTGTAAAGAAAAACAGATTACTTTTTTGTGTATTCATATATTATATGTATTTTAATGATTTATATTTCAATATTTTTTTAAATAAATCATATATAATAATTGCATTAAATATTTTTCGACATATTTCGTTTTTTATTATATTTTATGTTGGTTATTCTAGTTGAATTGAGTAAAAATCAATAGAAATCGATATTGCTACAGGAAGTAAAATTTAAAAATATATAAAGAAAAACAGATTACTTTTTTGTGTATTCATATATTATATTTATTTTAATGATTGATATTTCCATATTTTTTAAATAAATCATATATAATAATCCATCCATCCATTTCCTACCGCTTATTCCCTTTCGGGGTAGCGGGGGGCGCTGGCACCTATAATTGTATGAAATATTTTTCGACGTATTTTGTTTTTATTATATTTTATATATTGGTTATTCTAGTTGAATTCAGTAAAAATCAATAGAAATTTCAATATAAATCGATATTGCTACAGGAAGTAAAAATATATACATATATATTAAAAAAGTATTACAAAAACAGATTACTTTTTTTGTGTATTAGTATGTTATATTTATTATTATTTTTTAAATAATTGTCATTATTATTGGAATTTTTTTTTTTTAATCAAACGATAACATTATTCATTTGTGTGTATATATATTTAATATTTAAAATATTTATAAATTAAAATTTAACATTTGTTGTTCTAGTTTAAGGAGCCTCTAAATGGACATAGGGAAAACATTTTTAGCCCACGAGATACATATCCCAAAAAAAAAAGGTTCCCCATTTCCCTTTAGGGCAGCGGTCCCCAACTCAATTCACCTGGGGGCCACTGGATGCAGAGTCAGGGTGAGTTCTGGGCCGCTAGAAAAGATTACGTAAAAAATATATTTTTAAATGTCTTTATTTTTATTTTCAACACAAAAAAAGAGAATTAAGTCATGTGAGAAAATGCAAATTAAACAAAAAAAAATAAAAAAAAATATCGGTTTGAATTGGTTCAGGTTATCGGGGACTGTCATGACTGACGAACAGGTGTCTCGCTGTGACTGCAGCCAGGCACGTAAGAAAACCCTCGTCTCCATGGCAACGTTCACTTATTTGCCGCTTTTCCACTAACGCAGGGGTAGGCAACCCAGAACGTCGAAAAAGCCATTTTGGACCCAAACAACAAAAATTGTCTCGGTCTGGAGCCAACGGGGGGGGGGATGGTTACAGTTACGGTAGCACAATTACCCCCGAACGGGCTAACATTACGACTAACGTGATTCCCCAAGCGCGACTCTCTGTCGGAGTATCAGCGCTGGGGTCCAGTGCACCATAGTTGTGAAGTGAAGTGAATTATATTTATATAGCGCTTTTTCTCTAGTGACTCAAAGCGGTTAACAGAGTGCAACCCAATGTCTCATTTTTACATTCAAACCAGTGTGGGTGGCAATGGGAGCAGGTGGGTAAAGTGTCTCGCCCAAGGACACAATGGCAGTGAATAAGATGGCGCAAGCGGGGGTCGAACCTGCAACCCTCAAGTTGCTGGCACGGCCGCTCTACCAACCGAGCTATATACCGCCCCAAGTTTTGTATTGTCGCTCGGTCCTTCGGCGGAGTGCTTGGGAAGCTACGGACCCTTCGTCTCCCCGGCGACGGGGGAGGGAGCGAGAGAGAGAGACACACACACAGTGACAGAGAGAGCGAGGGAGGGACGGAGGGAGGAAGAGCGCATGCGGGTCTAGTGGAAAAGCGGCAAAACGTTTCTCTGAGAGTTTTTTTCCAAGAGTTTCTAAGAGTTAATAGAAATGTTTTGATGACATCAAACCCATGATTCTGATGCAATATTAAAGTTGAGGGGAAAAAAAACGAATTAATACAAGTTGGTAATATTATATATAAATATATATATATATATGTATGTATGTATGTATGTATGTATGTATGTGTGTATGTATATATGTTTGTGTATGTATGTATGTATGTATGTATGTATATATGTATGTATGTGTGTGTATGTATATATGTTTGTGTATGTATGTATGTATGTATGTATGTATGTATGTATGTATGTGTGTATGTATATATGTTTGTATATGTATGTATGTATGTATGTATGTATGTATGTATGTGTGTATGTATATATGTTTGTATATGTATGTATGTATGTATGTATGTATGTATGTATGTATGTATGTATGTATGTGTGTATGTATATATGTTTGTGTATGTATGTATGTATGTATGTATATATGTATGTATGTGTGTGTATGTATATATGTATGTATGTATGTATGTATGTATGTATGTATGTATGTGTGTATGTATATATGTTTGTGTATGTATGTATGTATGTATGTATGTATGTATATATGTATGTATGTGTGTGTATGTATATATGTTTGTGTATGTATGTATGTATATATGTATGTATGTGTGTGTATGTATATATGTTTGTGTATGTATGTATGTATGTATGTATGTATGTATGTAAGTATGTGTGTATGTATATATGTATGTATGTATGTATGTATGTATATATGTATGTATGTGTGTGTATGTATATATGTTTGTGTATGTATGTTTATATGTATGTAAGTATGTGTGTATGTATATATGTATGTATGTATGTATGTATGTATGTGTATATGTATATATGTTTGTGTATGTATGTATGTATGTATGTATATATGTATGTATGTGTGTATGTATGTATGTATGTATGTATGTATGTATGTATATATATATATATGTTTGTATATATATAATGTATATGTAATATACATATAATGATTCAAGCAGGCAAGACAAAATATAAAGAAGTGCCTTATATTATCAATACAGCTAATTATTGAAGTTGCAAAATAAGCACAAATGGCGCCTTAATAATTAATAACTGAGAGTACGGCAATAATTTTAGTTTTGGGTGTCATTACCTTGCAAGGGTGTACCTATTGTTGTGCTTTGAGGGGAACAAACAAACAAACAAACGAGCAGGAAGTGTGTATGAGTGACTTCCAAAATATGAAGAATAATATGTTGTTTATGCGCCGCTTTATTAAACAGCGCGTAGTTTGCATGGCCCTGTCAAGTTCAAGCAGCGGCTAATAAAGCCATTAGCCTTCCATCATGTGCTCATTACTGCTTTTGCAGGCATTTTCATCCTGTTCATTACCCACCTTGCCCTCAGCCTGCCTGCCCCGATTAATAGGAACTGAGTGTATGTACATGTATCTGCATGTAATACCGCCTGGCAGCCAGACGGAATATGGAAGTACGCAAATTGTTTACACGCTAAAAGACGCATTTTGGTCTCTCGTTAAGAATAATTAGCATAACAATTGTCGACAATAAAGTGATGGAGAGAACCTCAGACTGCGGAAATAAGAAACACGGGGTCCTAAAATGTGCATCTTTTTTTATATAGAGGATCTTTGACAAGCTATTGTTGTACTCGGTTCTAAAAGCAGCAGTTTACTTCTGTCATATAAAGGATATTTTACTGACAATGTCCTAAACAGCACAGCACAGCGCTCCTGCCACATATAGACAATCTTTGAACAGTACTTATGCATTGTGTCTTTAAAATTGAGCAGCTCACTCCAAATGTATAAATGATTTTTTTTCTATTGTTGTTTAGGAGGTTCTTAAAAGCAGCAGTTATAAAGGATATTTTACTAACAATGTCCTAAACAGCACGGCACAGCACTCCTGCCACATATAGACAATCTTTGACTACTACTTTTGCATTATGTCCGTAAAATGACCAGTTCACTCCAAATGTATCAAGGAGTTTTTTTCTATTGTTGTTAGGAGGTTCTCAAAAACAGCAAACCACTCCTGTCATGTAAAGGATCCTTTACTAACAATGTCCTAAACAGCACAGCACAGCCCTCCTGCCACATATAAACAATCTTTGACCAGTACTTATACATTGTGTCTTTAAAATGAGCAGATCACTCCAAAAGTATAAATTATTTTTTTTCTATTGTTGTTTAGGAGGTTCTTAAAAGCAGCAGCTATGAAGGATATTTTACTAACAATGTCGTAAACAGCACAGCACAGCGCTCCTGCCACATATAGACAATATTTGACCAGTACTTATGCATTGTGTCTTTAAAATGAGCAGATCACTCCAAATGTATAAAGGATTTTTTTTTTCTATTGGGGTTTAGGAGGTTTTTAAAAACAGCAGATCACTCCTTTCGTATAAAGGATCTTTTACTAACAATGTCCTAAACGGCACAGCGCTCCTGCCACATATAAACAATCTTCGACGAGTACTTTGCATAAAATGAGCAGATCACTCCAAATGTATAAAGGATTTTTTTCTATTGTTGTTTAGGGGGTTTTTTAAAGCAGCAGATCACTCATGTCATATAAATGATCTTTTACTAACAAAGTCCTAAACAGCACGGCACAGCGCTCCTGCCACATATAGACAATCTTTGACTACTACTTTTGCATTATGTCCGTAAAATGACCAGTTCACTCCAAATGTATCAAGGAGTTTTTTTCTATGGTTGTTAGGAGGTTCTCAAAAACAGCAAACCACTCCTGTCATGTAAAGGATCCTTTACTAACAATGTCCTAAACAGCACAGTACAGCGCTCCTGCCACATATAAACAATCTTTGACCAGTACTTTTGCATGAAGTGAGCAGATCACTCCAAATGTATAAACTATTTGTTTCTATTATTGTTAAGGAGGTTCTTAAAAACAGCCGAGCACTCCTGTACAGTAGAGGATCTCCTACTAACACTTTTACAATATGTTCCCCTAAAAATCTGCAAAATATATTTCAATGTGACTAGAATTTTTAGAATAGGTCCTTAAAAACAGCAGTCAGCAGAGTGCTCCTGTCACATGTCACTTGCCTTGCAAGTTTACAGTAAATCCTTAAAAACTTCTTTGACGAGTGGTTTTAAAGGATATGCTCAAAAACAGCAGAGAGTTTTTAGCATTCAATCCGACATTATTGTGAGGTTTTGTGTTAGTGTTCCTGAAAAATTGATATACCGGCAACCCAGGACACATTTTTTTCTCTAAATTTGGCCCCCCGAGTGAAAATAATTGCCCAGGCTAGATTTACACAGCAGGTCCTTAAAAACAGCAGAGCGCTCCTGTCACATGGAGGATCTTTGACTAGTGTGTTTACAGTATGTCCTCAAGAACAGCTAAACAGTACATGGATTTGACAAGCGTCCTCATAAAACATCTTCTGTCACGTATAGAGGATCTTTGATTCGCATAAACATAATAAAAGGGTGATATACGACCTTATTTCTTACTCGGCTCACCATTTGGTGATGTAAAAAGTCCGTCCAGTGAGGATATTTGAACCGTGCAATGTATGCAAGGTCGTGACACCCTCAGGTCTTTGACCTTCCCTTATGCCAGATGAGATTTTTTTAGGAGCGTTTTTTTTATGATGCAGAATCTAAAGGAAGACCCATAGTCTGTGTCACAATGTCCACCGACAAGCGAAATAAAGAGACGGCCTACAAGGTTGCGGTTGTTGCTGTTCAGGAGGCTGACTCACGCTGATAACTTGATGCGCTGAGTCAGCTTCTTACCCCCAACTTCCCCACGAGCTCCCGCAGACGCAAATCGGATGAGAAGGCGAAATGCCAGGTTGAATGAAGCGATCGTCGCCGGCTGGAACAAGCCAGGGATGGAGTGCCCCCTCTGGTCAGGAGGTGCATTGACACTCCCTGTTGAAGAAACGCTACGTTCCGTAAGAAAATAATATTTTTTTTCCATCCAGCAAGCTTAAAATTGAATATACACACTCTTACGATCCAAATTGGACCGTTCATAAAATTGTCATAAATCAACAACATACTTATAATTCTGTTTTACATACATTTTTATATATATACATACAAACCCCGTTTCCATATGAGTTGGGAAATTGTGTTAGATGTAAATATAAACGGAATACAATGATTTGCAAATCATTTTCAACCCATATTCAGTTGAACGCACTACGACGACAAGATATTTGATGTTCAAACTCATAAACTTTATTTTTTTTTTGTTGCAAATAACAATTAACTTAGAATTTCATGGCTGCAACAGGTGCCAAAGTAGTTGGGAAAGGGCATGTTCACCACTGTGTTACATCACCTTTTCTTTTAACAACACTCAATAAACGTTTGGGAACTGAGGAAACTGATTGTTGAAGCTTTGAAAGTGGAATTATTTCCTATTCTTGTTTTATGTAGAGCTTCAGTCGTTCAACAGTCCGGGGTATCCGCTGTCGTATTTTACTTTTCATAATGCGCCACACATTTTCGATTGGAGACAGGTCTGGACTGCAGGCGGGCCTGGAAAGTACCCGCACTCTTTTTTTACGAAGCCACGCTGTTGTAACGCTTGTCTTGCTGAAATAAGCAGGGGCGTCCATGATAACGTTGCTTGGATGACAACATATGTTGCTCCAAAACCTGTATGGACCTTTCAGCATTAATGGTGCCTTCACAGATGTGTAAGTTACCCATGCCTTGGGCACTAATACACCCCCATACCATCACAAATGCTGGCTTTTGAACTTCGCGCCTATAACAATCCGGATGGTTATTTTCCTCTTTGTTCCGGAGGACACCACGTCCACAGTTTGTAAATATAATTTGAAATGTGGGCTCGTCAGACCACAGAACACCTTTCCACTTTGCATCAGTCCATCTTAGATGAGCTCAGGCCCAGAGAAGCCAGCGGCGTTCCTTGGTGTTGTGGATAAATGGGTTTCGCTTTGCATAGTAGAGTTTTAACTTGCACTTACAGATGTAGCGACCAATTGTAGTTACTGACAGCGGATTTATGAAGTGTTCCTGAGCCCATGCGGTGATATCCTTTACACACTGATGTCTGTTTTTGACGCAGTACCGCCTGAGAGGTCAAAAGCCAGAAATATCATTGCTTACGTGCAGTGATTTCTCCAGATTCTCTGAACTTTTCGATGATTTTACGGACCTTAGATGGTTAAATCCCTAAATTCCTTGCAATAGCTCGTTGAGAAATGTTGTTCTAAAACTGTTCGACAATTTGCTTACAAAGTGGTGACCCTTGCCCCATCCTTGTTTGTGAATTACTTAGCATTTCAAGGAAGCTGCTTTTATACCCAATCATGGCACCCACCTGTTCCCAATTAGCCTGCACACCTGTGGGATGTTCCAAATAAGTGTTTGATGAGAATTTCTCAACTTTATCAGTATTTATTGCCACCTTTCCCAACTTCTTTGTCACGTGGTGCTGGCATCAAATTCTAAAGTTAATGATCATTTGCACAAAAAAAAAAAAAGTTTATCAGTTAGAACATCAAATATGTTGTCTTTGTAGCATATTCAACTGAATATGGGTTGAAAATGATTTGCAAATCATTGTATTCCATTTATATTTACATCTAACACAATTTCACAACTCATATGGAAACAGGGTTTGTATATATATGTATATATATATATATATATATATATATATATATATATATATATATATATATATATATGTGTATGTATATATATGTATGTATATATGTATATATATATATATATATATGTATATATATGTATGTATATATGTATATATATGTATGTATGTATATATGTATATATATCTATATATATGTGTATGTATATATGTATACATATATATATACATACACATATATATACATATATACATACATACATATATATATATATATATGTATATATGTATGTACATATATATGTATATATATGTGTATGTATATATGTATACATATATATGTATGTATATATATGTGTACATATATATATGTATATATATGTATGTATATATATATGTATATATATATAAATGTGTTTATATATATATATATGTATGTACATATATATATATATATATATGTATATGTTTATTATAAAAATGCTCTATTGTAATAATTTAACAATATCTATGTTTTTACTGTTAATTAGCATTGGGAGTTTCAGATTTTTTAATATTGTAGAATCTACAATGTAGATCATAGGATTGGGCGGGATGGTGATACAGGGGTTTGTGCGTGTGCCTCACAATGAGAAGGTCCTGGGTTCGATTCTCGGGCTCAGGCTCTTTAGAATTTTATGTTCTCTGTGATATATCTTTTTTTTTTAATCAATTTAAAGTAGTTGAAATGGATTTTCTTTTTAACAGGCAGATTATGTTGGGATACTCTTATTATTGACAACAATGACATCATTTCAATTTGGACTCACAACTTGCAGCGTTTGGGTCTCTTCCTGTGCGAGCCGTGTCCTTATATGGTCATAGTGATGGACACGCAGCCTCCATCCAGAGCATTCTTGAAAAACCTCCCCGCCTGCGCCCCTCTCCTGCTCACAGCGCAGACACAAGACAGATGCATGGACTCCAGCCGTAGCTCATGATGCATTCCAGGGAACTGGGAAATGTCAGACTCCAAAAAAAAAAGAGGAATGGGTCGCCACTTGAATTTGGGACAAATTGATTGTCAATACCCCAAGTTGATTGACATTTGTGGCGCCCTCTATGGGTTGTGGTCAAAATACTTTGTAATATATGCTAGCATACATGTCATACAGATTGTATAATTATGAGTCACATTCTTAATGACTTTTGAAGACGTTTTGCTTGACGGTGGCCATGTTTTTAACCTATTTTGCTCAAATTTGACACCCATGTGCTTGTAATTCCCCTAAAGGTGTATATAGAAGATCTTTGACTTGCATTTTACAGTAGATTCCTTAAAACAGGGGTGTCCAAACTTTTTCCACTGAGGGCCGCACACTGAAAAATCAAAGCAAGCGGGGGCCATTCTGATATGTTTTTATTTTAAAAAACAATACAATATATGTGTAAAAATATACATTTAGGCCTCCACTCAGGCTTGATCCCAGGGACTCCAAAGGATTTTGGTCAAAAAAATATTTAAAATGTTTCATTATTTTGTATTATTGTTATTTAAGTTTTAAATCTCTAGATCAGGGGTCACCAACCTTTTTGAAACCAAGAGCTACTTCTTGGGTACTGATTAATGCGAAGGGCTACCAGTTTGATACACACTTAAATAAATGACCAGAAAAACCCAATTTGCTCAATTTACCTTTAACTCTATGTTATTATTAATAATTAATGATATTTATCTTTGTGGAAACGCTGATCATCTTAATGATTCTCACAATAAATATAAACTATGAAATATAGTTTATCTTCAATTTCAACTCTTTAAAATTCAAAATTCAACAGAAAAAAAAAAGAGAGAAAAACTAGCTAATTCGAATCTTCTTGAAAAAAATAAAAAAAAGAATTTATGGAATATCATTAGCTGTTTTTCCTGATTAGGATTAATTTTAAAATTTTAATGACATGTTTTAAATAGGTTAAAATCCAATCTGCACTTTGTTAGAATATATAACAAATTGGACCAAGCTATATTTCTAACAGAGTAAAATCATTATTTCTTCTAGATTTTCCAGAACAAAAATGTTAAAATAAATTCAAAAGACTTTGAAATAAGATTTAAATTTGATTCTACAGATTTTCTAAATTTGCCAGAATATTTTTTTTGAATTTCAATCATAATAAGTTTGAAAAAATATTTCACAAATATTTTTCGTCGAAAAAACAGAAGCTAAAATGAAGAATTAAATTAAAATGTATTTATTATTCTTTATAATTAAAAAAAGTACATTTACTTGAACATTGATTTAAATTGTCAGGAAAGATGAGGCAGGAATTTAAAAGGTAAAAAGGTATATGTGTTTAAAAATCCAAAAATAATTTTTAAGGTTGTATTTTCTCTCTAAAATTGTCTTTCTGAAAGTTATAAGAAGCAAAGTAAAACAATAAAGGAATTTATTTAAAAAAGTGAAGACTAAGTCTTTAAAATATTTTCTTGGATTTTCAAATTCTATTTGAGTTTTGTCTCTCTTAGAATTAAAAATGTCCAGCAAAGCGAGACCAGCTTTCTAGTAAATGAATACAATTTACAAAATAGAGGCAGCTCACTGGTAAGTGCTGCTATTTGAGCTATTTTTAGAACAGGCCAGCGGGCGACTCATCTGGTCCTTATGGGCGACCTGGTGCCCGCGGACACCGCGTTGGTGACCCCTGCTCTAGAGAAACATTAGGTCTGTCGGTCAATATAACGTTTTTAAAGTTTTAAGTTGTATGCCCTTTTTGTCAAAGAAAACCCTGTTTTGTTATGGAAAAAACACAAAATATGCAATTGTTTCCCCCAATACAATTTTAAAGTGGAATATTTATGATTATAGAATAATTGGAGCCTTAAAAATGTCAACACATAACACCATTGATTTCAATTTGTTATTTTTTTTTTTTTAGAAATGACACACACACAAAAAATTGCACTAAAATTATTGGGGATCCAAAAGGGTCTTACTCATTAAAAATAAAAAACTTTTTTTTTTTTTTTTTACTGTTTACTTTAAACACAATCATCTTGAGATCAACCTCAGATCCATCCGTCAATTATAACTTTTATTGTTGTTTTTTGTTTGTTCTAATTAGGCCCTTCTTTAGAAAAAAAAAACTTTCTTTTTTATGTGGCAAAAACAAAATATGCAACTTTTCCCCCCCAAAATATGTCAAAGTGGAAGATTTAACGTGACATTGATTTTGATAGATTTTTTTTTTTTTTTTAAAGAAAATAACAGCATGATTGGCAGATTTATGTTATTAGAGTAAACATTGCAACATTTTCTTGTCACATTTCACCTGTTTGCTCTTTTATACCACTTTTTCAGTTTTTTATTTTTTTAATGGTATTTTTAGAATGTGTTTAGGGCCGTTAAAAAATTTGTTTCATGAGTGTTTCTGTCCTATAGAGCAGTGTTTTTCAACCACTGCCGTTAGATACAGTCTGGTGTGCCGTGGGAGATTATGTAATTTTATTTATTTCGGTTAAAATAATTTTTACAAACCAGTAATTATAGTCTGCAAATGATGTGTTGTTGTTGTTGATACTGTGTAGAGGCCGACAGAGTAACCGTGTAATACTCTTCCATATCAGTAGGTGGCAGCCAGTAGCTAATTGCTTGGTTGCTGTCGGAAACAGCGGGAGGCAGTGTGCAGGTAAAAAAGCTGTCTAAAGCTTAAACCAAAAATAAACAAAAGGTGAGTGCCCCTAAGAAAAGGCATTGAAGCTTAGGAAAGGCTATGCAGAACGAAACTAAAACTGAACTGGCAACAAAGTAAACAAAAACAGAATGCTGGACGACAGCAAAGACTTACTAAGACGGCGTCCAGAATGTACATCCGAACATGACATGACAGTGAACAATGTCCCCACAAAGAGGGATAAAAACAACGGAAATATTCTTGATTGCTAAAACAAAGTAGATGCGGGAAATATCGTTTAAAGGAAAACATGAAACTGCTACAGGAAAATACCAAAAAAAGAGAAAAAGCCCCCAATAGGAGCGCAAGACAAGAACTAAAACACTACACACACGAAAACACCAAAAAAGTCAAAATAAGTCAGGGGGTGATGTGACAGGTGGTGACGGTACACCTACTTTGAGACAAGAGCTATAATCATGCATGCTTGGTTATGGTTTAAAGTCATATCCAACAATTGTGACATCGACTTTTCACTGTCAACTGAGTTTTGTTTTTTAATGATTTCTGCTGGTGGTGTGCCTCTGCATTTTTTCAATGCAAAAAATGTGCCGTGGCTCCAAAAATATTGAAAAACACTGAAGTAGAGGATCTTTGACCGGCATTTTTACAGGAAATTACCAAAACAACAGCAGATCATTTCCGTCCTGTAGAGGATCTTTGACTAGCATTTTTACAGTAGATTCCTATAAAACATTAGACCATTTATTTCTAATAGAGGGTCTTTGACTAGCATTTTTATAGTAGATTCCTATAGAATATTAGAGCATTTATTTTTAATAGAGGATCTTTGACTAGCATTTTTAAGGTAGATTCCTATAAAACATTAGAACATTTCTTTCTAATAGAAGATCTTTGACTAGCATTTTTACAGTAGATTCCCCAAAAAACAAAAGATCATTTCCTTCCTGTAGAGGATCTTTGACTAGCATTTTTACAGTAGATTCCTATATAACATTAGAGCATTGATTTTTTTAGAGGATCTTTGACTAGCATTTTTACAGTAGATTCCTATAACACGGAGCGTTTATTTCTAATAGAGGATCTTTTACTAGCATTTTTACAGTAGCTTCCAATAAAATATTAGAGCATTAATTTTTAATAGATGATCTTTGACTAGCATTTTTACAGTACATTCCTATAAAACATTAGAGCATTCATTTTTAATAGAGGATCTTTGACTAGCATTTTTACAGTAAATTCGCAAAACAACAACAGATCATTTCCGTCCTGTAGAGGATCTTTGAATAGCATTTTTACAGTAGACTCCTAAAAAACAATAGAGCATTTACTTCTAATAAAGGCTCTTCGACCAGCATTTTTACAGTAGATTCCTATCAAACATTTGAGCATTAATTTTTAATACAGGATCTTTGAGTAACAATTTTACAGTAGATTCCTGTAAAACATTAGAGCATTAATTTTTAATAGATGATCTTTGACTAGTATTCTTATAGTTGATTCCCAAAACAACAACAAATAATTTCCATCCTGTAGAGGATCTTTGACTAGCATTTTATAGTAGATTCATATAAAACATTAGAGCATTCATTTTTTATAGAGGATCTTTGACTAGCATTTTTACAGTAGGTAGCCCAAACAACAACAGATAATTTCCGTACTGTAGAGGATCTTTGATTAGAATTTTTACTGTAGATTCCTATTAAATATAATATTATATATATATATATATATATATATATATATATATATATATATATATATATATATATATATATATATATATATATATATATATATATATATATATATATATATATACATCCATCCATCCATCCTGCTCCGGCTCATAATCAGCAGGCTATAGCAAAATGGATGAGCATTTATTTCTAATAGAGGATCTTTGACTAGCATTTTTACAGTAGATTCCTATAAAACATTAAAGCATGTATTTCTAATAGAGGATCTTTGACTACCATTTTTTCAGTAGATTCCCAAAACAACAACAGATCATTTCCGTCCTGTAGAGTAGTGGTCCTGAACTACCGGGCCGCGGACTGGTAGATTGGGACTGGGCCGCAAAAGAAAAAAAAAAAAAAAGTTTTATTTTTCATTTTTTTATTAATAAATCAACATAAAAAACACAATATATACATTATATATCAATATATATCAATACAGTCTGCAGGGATATAGTCCGTAAGCACACATGATTGTATTTCTTTATGGGGGAAAAAAAAAAAAAAAAGGATCTTTGACTAGCATTTTTACAGTAGATTCCCATAAAACATTAAAGCATTTATTTTTAATAGAGGATCTTTGACTAGCATTTTTAAAGTAGATTCCCATAAAACATTAAAGCATTTATTTTTAATAGAGGATCTTTGACTAGCATTTTTACAGTAGATTCCTATAAAACAGAGTGATTTTTTTTTGTGCTATTAGAGAGGACTGCAACTATAATCACAGTATTTTACTAGGAAATGACAGTTAGTTGTGTGAAATATAAAGATATCGTCAATTTTGTTGCAGTGTTACGGGACATTTTAATGACAGTATTTTACTGTGGAAAAAAATAGTGTTAAATGCTGTAAATGTTTACAGCGTAGAATAGTTATATCTCAAAGAAACATACCGGATATGTTTTTTAATCTGCAAGTGCACACAAATTGGAAACTGCAGCCATTTTTTTATTCACTAAACTTGAGCGGGCATATTTGCAGACTTCAATGCCACCCTAAAGCTCCCAACCTGCTGGCGAAGGATGCAGGACCCCAGAAGCCCTTTAAAATCTCAGCCGCCATTCAGGCCGGGATTAAGCCGCGCTCCTTTGTGCCGTCTCAGCGGGGAGAAGAAAGTCCCCACGGTGCTGTCATATTTACTCCCTCCGGTCCAAAGCCGGGATTGGGCGGCCTCGACGGGCCACCTGCTGGCTAGGACGGAGCGGGAAGTAACCTACATACTCAACGTGTCGCGCTCTTTCGGGACTAGAGTTGACACCGCACAATGCACGTTTACCTCTCCGACTAATGCCAGCCTTCAAAGTGCACCGCACACCCAAGACGGCGCTAAGAGGATTTATTCTTCAAAAAGAGATAGAAAGTGTGTGCATGTGTGCTTAGTGAGAGCAAATTCTCTATTTGGATTATTTCGCCGCCTCTTCAGTTCTGCTTGATGGTGTTTCTTAAAAAATGACGATATCCTCTTTCCGCCGTGTTTAATTCCCGTTAAGGCTGAACCTGACAGCACCCTCCCAGTGACACTGAGCTCCCCACGCAGCCCCGCTCTTCATCCTGCGAGGAGCAACAGATCACTTAAAGTTGGCGGGGGGACTTTGGACTATTATGTCTTAAAGCAGGCCTGGGCAGTTATTTTCACTCGTTTTAGAGAACAAAACGTGTTATTTTTATGAACACTGATACAAAACCTCAGAATTTTTTTAGTCTTTCACTCTCACTTTCCTCATCCACGAATCTTTCATCCTCGCTCAAATTAATGGGGAACTCATCGCTTTCTCGGTCCGAATTGCACTAGCTGCTGGTGGCTATGATTATAAACAATGTGAGGATGTGAGGAGCCCTACAACCCGTGACATAACAGATGCATCGTCTGCTACTTCCGGTACAGGCAAGGCTTTTTTATTAGCGACCAAAAGTTGCAAACTTTATCGTGGATGTTCTCTACTAAATCCTTTCAGCAAAAATATGGCAATATCGCAAAATGATTAAGTATGACACATAGAATGGACCTGCTATCCCCGTTTAAAATAAGACAATCTCATTTCAGTAGGCCTTTAAAACAGGCCTGAGCAATTATTTTGACTCGGGGGGCCACATTTAGAAAAAAAAAAGTGCTATTTTTATGAACACTGATACAAAACCTCACAATTAATGTCTGATTGAATGCCAAAAACGTTATGACAGACCGCCT
Organism: Nerophis ophidion; assembly: GCF_033978795.1. Taxonomy (NCBI): domain Eukaryota; kingdom Metazoa; phylum Chordata; class Actinopteri; order Syngnathiformes; family Syngnathidae; genus Nerophis; species Nerophis ophidion. The sequence goes on from NC_084617.1 coordinate 14,252,380, forward strand.
TAAAGGCCTACTAAAACCCACTACTAGCGACCACGCAGTCTGATAGTTTATATATCAATGATGAAATATTAACATTGCAACACATGCCAATACGGCCTTTTTAGTTTACTAAATTGCAATTTTAAATTTCCCGCGGAAGTATCAAGCTAAAACGTCGCGGTATGATGACGCGTGACGTCACGCATTGTAGAGGGCATTTTGTTCCAGGACCGTTCACAGCTATAAGTATGGACATCTGTGTTGCTGAATCTTTTGCAATCGTTCAATGAATAATGGAGACGTCAAAGAAGAAAGCTGTAGGTGGGAAGCGGTGTATTGCGGCCGCCTTTAGCAACACAAACACAGCCGGTGTTTAATAGTTTACATTCCCGAAAGATGACGGTGAAGCTTTACTATGGAACAGAGCGGTCAAGCGAATACGGTGGGATTGGACCACACACACAAAGTACAGTGTATTATGCAGAGATCATTTCGAAAGATCGTGTTTCGAAGAGGGTCCCTTGCGAAGGGCAGGGATGGGCATCGCCACCACCCGTCGACTGGTGCTGAAGAAAGGTGCGGGGCCGACCTTTAGGTTGTACAGGTACGACAATGTAATCTCACTAAAACACTAGTAACACAATAAGCAGATAAGGGATTTTCAAGAATTATCCTAGAAAATGTGTCTAATAACATCTGAATCGCTTCCACTGTATAGTATTTTTTTTTTTTTAGTCCTTCACTCTCACTTTCCTCATCCACGAATCTTTCATCCTCGCTCAAATTAATGAAGAACTCGTCGCTTTCTTGGTCTGAATTGCACTAGCTGCTGGTGGCTATGATTATAAACAATGTGAGGATGTGAGGAGCCCTACAACCCGTGACATCACCCGCACATCGTCTGCTACTTCCGGTAAAGGCAAGGCTTTTTTATTAGCGACCAAAAGTTGCGAACTTTATCGTGGATGTTCTCTACTAAATCCTTTCAGCAAAAATATGGCAATATCGCGAAATGATCAAGTATGACACATAGAATGGACCTGCTATCCCCGTTTAAATGAGACAATCTCATTTCAGTAGGCCTTTAAAGCAGGCCTGAGCAATTATTTTGACTCGGGGGGCCACGTTTAGAAAAAAAAAAAAGTATTATTTTTATGAATACTGATACAAAACCTCACAATAATGTCTGATTGAATGCCAAAAACGTTATGACAGACCGCCTTAAAGGCCTACTGAAACCCACTACTACCGACCACGCAGTCTGATAGTTTATATATCAATGATGAAATATTAACTTTGCAACACATGCCAATACGGCCGGTTTAGTTTACTAAATTGCAATTTTAAATTTCCCGCGGAAGTATCAAGCTAAAACGTCGCGGTATGATGACGCGTGACGTCACGCATTGTAGAGGGCATTTTGTTCCAGGACCGTTCACAGCTATAAGTATGGACATCTGTGTTGCTGAATCTTTTGCAATCGTTCAATGAATAATGGAGACGTCAAAGAAGAAAGCTGTTGGTGGGAAGCGGTGTATTGCGGCCGCCTTTAGCAACACAAACACAGCCGGTGTTTCATTGTTTACATTACCGAAAGATGATGGTGAAGCTTTACTATGGAACAGAGTGGTCAAGCGAATATGGTGGGATTGGACCACACACACAAAGTACAGTGTATTATGCAGCGATCATTTCGAAAGATCGTGTTTCAAAGAGGGTCCCTTGCGAAGGGCAAGGATGGGCATCGCCACCAACCGTCGACTGGTGCTGGGTTGTACAGGTACGACAATGTAATCTCACTAAAACACTAGTAACACAATAAGCAGATAAGGGATTTTCAAGAATTATCCTAGAAAATGTGTCTAATAACATCCGAATCGCTTCCACTGTATAGTATTTTTTTTTTTTTTAGTCCTTCACTCTCACTTTCCTCATCCACGAATCTTTCATCCTCGCTCAAATTAATGAGGAACTCGTCGCTTTCTTGGTCCAAATTGCACTAGCTGCTGGTGGCTATGATTATAAACAATGTGAGGATGTGAGGAGCTCCACAACCCGTGACATCACGCGCACATCGTCTGCTACTTCCGGTACAGGCAAGGCTTTTTTATAAGCAACCAAAAGTTGCAAACTTTATCGTCGATGTTCTCTACTAAATCCTTTCAGCAAAAATATGGCAATATTGCGAAATGATCAAGTATGACACATAGAATGGACCTGTTATCCCCTTTTAAATAAGACAATCTCATATCAGTAGGCCTTTAAAGCAGGCCTGAGCAATTATTTTGACTCGGCGGGCCACATTTAGAAAAAAAAAAGTGCTATTTTTATGAACACTGATACAAAACCTCACAATAATGTCTGATTGAATGCCAAAAACGTTATGATAGACCGCCTTAAAAAAACTTAATTTAAATTTTTCTATGAAAGATAAAACACTGAATATTGACAATATATGAACGTCACACCCCCTTTCGATCGACATATTTTACAATCAAGTGAAACGCAACTAAAATGGGGAAAAAAACTGTGAAATATGTACGCAAAGGGTAGAAAATAAACCCACTTACAATCTGATATATCTGATTTCTAAGTGGTTCTCAACCTTTTTTCAGTGATGTACCCCCTGTGAAAATGTTTTTAATTCAAGTACCCCCTAATCAGAGCAAAGCATTTTTGGTAGAAAAAAAGAGATAAAGAAGTAAAACACAGCACTATGTCATCAGTTTCTGATTTATTAAATTGTATAACAGTGCAAAATATTGCAAATTTGTAGTGGTCTTTCTTCAACTATTTGGAAAAAATATATAAAAATAACTAAAAACTTGTTGAAAAATAAACAAGTGATTTAATTATAAAAATTCTTTTTAACACATATAAAATAAATAAATAAATGAGTTTTACTTGTATGGCACTTTTCTACCTTCAAGGTACTCAAAGTGCTTTGACACTACTTCCACATTTACCCATTCACACACACATTCACACACTGATGGAGGGAGCTGCCATGCAAGGCACTAACCAGCACCCATCAGGAGCAAGGGTGAAGTGTCTTGCTCAGGACGCAACGGACGTGACGAGGTTGGTACTAGGTGGGGATTGAACCAGGGACCCTTGGGTTGCGCACGGCCACTCCCCCACTGCGCTACGCATGAGGGGTTCCCTCAATCGTCAGGAGATTTTCAGGAGAAATCGCCTGACGATTGAGGGAACCCCTCATGAAACAGTTCTGTAGAGATTAAGTAGTCTTGTCTCCCCCCCACACACACATATATATATATATATATATATATATATATATATATATATATATATATATATATATATATATATATATATTGGGGCTGGGCAACGATTAAACATTTTAATCAACGTTAATCGCACTTTTCGCCGATTAATCGCGATTAACTATATTGTATACGCAAAGCCCAATAATGAATTCCAAAGTAGTGTGTAGTGCACCTTTATTGGAATAGTCTCCCACATGAACAAAAGCGCCAAAACATTTGTTGTGCAAACACAATTTAAATCAGTCCTTGTTAAACAGTAGCAGTTAAATAGCATATTTTATGAAAATCAACTCAAAAAATGTAAATACAAACATTTAAGCTTATTGCCACTGCCAGGATATTTAAGTTATCCTGTTTGTTATGGAAAATAAATATAATCTACATACAAATCTCTGAGCCACAATCATAACATCCGAACAGGCAATTTCTGAAGTAACAGCAGAATTTTTTTTTTTATCAGGGATCTTATGTTTAAAAAACCTATATTATAGGTAGTGGGCTGTTTTAGGGAATTTTTGATCAAATTATACGTAGTAGCAATATTAATAATATTGTGTTTATTATGCATAGTGCACTAAAAATAATTACGACCATATCTAGGAATTGATATGATGGGAATTTTCCGATTGTTTGCTTGGTGCTTTAATAAACTGAACGCATCATATACCTGGTACTATATTGTGATGTTATGAGCCAGGGAAAAAAAGAACTACCCTACCCAGCATGCAACAGGAGTGACCAGCATGCGCGGTAGCCCGGTATAGGTTGTGTGTCGCCATGACGGCATCTTGTATGTTGTGATATGCACGCTCTGAAAGTAAACGTTAAGAACTCAGCCAACACTCCTCGTCTGCATTATTCATAAATAGACAACACACATACTCCGCTGCTTCACAGGCCGCTGGATGTAGCCGGCAAAGTATTCCCATGCTAGCTAGCCGGTCTAGCAAGCACGCGTCATTCAGTCCAAAACGGCCCGATCTATCCACATCCAGAATTGTTTGGCGGTCGTAAGTGATCCCGGAGTGACCACACTGTAAGCCAGCCGTGAAATTTGCAGAATTGTCCGGTATTTTGCCAAATGTTCCATCTTTACCAAGAGCCCCTCGACGCCGAAGTCCGTCCGGGCGCCGCCATCTTTATAAGAAAAGGCGTTAACAAAATAAAAGCATGTAAATAACATATGAAAATGCGCGATAAAATAATTGTCGGCGTTAATAGATTGATGAGTTAACTCGTAATTAACGCATTAATTCGCCCACTCCTAATATATATATATATATTTTTTTGTATCATTATTATTATTTAATCCAACAAAACAATACACAAAAATACCATAATAATGCAATCCAATTCCAAAACCAAACCCGACCCAGCAACTCAGAACAGCAATAAACAGAGCAATTGAGAGGACACACAAACACGACACAGAACAATCCAAAAGTAGGGAAACAAAATAGAAAATGATCAACAACAGTATCAATATTAGTAACAATTTCAACAGAGTTGTGATTAAAAATTCCTCATTGACGTTATATATATATATATATATATATATATATATATATATATAGATATATATATATATATCTATATATATATATATCTATATATATATATATATATATATATATATATATATATATATATATATAATAAAATAAAAAAGAACAATAGTGTCACAGTGGCTTACACTTGCAATGCATTTCATCGGCTTGAAAACACGCTGTGTCCAATATTTTCCCAAAGATAAAATAAGTCATATTTTTGGTTAATTTAATATTTAAAAAAAAATTAATAGTAGATCCCATATTCCAATATATGACTCATTATTATCAATCAATCAATGTTTACTTATATAGCCCTAAATCACTAGTATTATCTAAACTAAATGCATTTTTTTTCTACTGATATCATCTCCATAGCTTGTGTACACCAGTCAGTATGTGTTGGACTATCAACATTTATCCATTTTTTAAATATTACCCTTTTTGTTATTATGCATATTGAAAGAAATGCATTTTTACTCTTTGATGACACGTTATATATTTCTTATTATTATATCCTTCAGTGTTTTAGTTGGTGACACAAGATTTCTGCATATAATCATCGTGTTATCACACTTTAAGAATAACGTGAGCTGAGGTAACATCTGCAACAAGTTAAAATAAGTAAGTAGAATTAACTTATTCACAATCTATGCTACACACTAGTGGTACTAGTGGTAATGGTACCCGTTACCTCCCTGCTTGGTACTCAGCACCAAAGGTTGGAATTGGGGGTTAAATCACCAAAAATGATTCCCGGGCGTGGGCACCGCTGCTGCTCACTGCTCCCCTCACCTCTCAGGGGGTGATGGGTCAAATGCAGAGAATCCTTTTTCCACACCTAGTGTGTGTTTGACAATCATGGGTACTTTAAATGTGTGTAATGTCATATATACTTGCTAAATAAAACCTCTGCCTTGTTATTGATGAAGACTCTGGCCTACTACGATACTGTATTTTAATGTTGGTCGTACTGAGGTGGTACTTTGTAGAAAAAAAAGTTTGAGAACCACTGACTTACTCATTTTGGAATTTCAGAGCATAGGTCAGAGCATAGAGAGAGTGCGGAAGACTTGGTTTCAGGGTTGGTTCCAAGCATGGTGTCCTGAAGTCATGTGTAGTCATGCTTTTGACCAATCAGAGAAAGTGTAACCAGTCTATCTTTTAAATGATTGGTCAAAAGCCCCTCAAGTGACTACAGGGTACCATGTTTGGGAACAACTCTAAAAGGGTCGTCCATACTCTCTCCATAGACGGTTTTGGATTAGGTTGAGCACTGCTGCCACCTAGCTGCAGATCATTATAATACTGATCACTAAAACTGAAGAGTCTTGACATCAATCAAAAGAGAAGCCATAGACTTGTGGTGCAGATCTAAATCAAAAGCATATAATTGATTTTCATTCTTTCACTTGCTTTTTGGGCTGAGTAGTGCTTTAACCCACCATATCCAGCAGATGGACTTCCAGGGGCGGGCCGGCATTTCTTTCAGTGATGTCCTACTTCAATAAATACCTCTCAAAATACCATAATTTATGTCGCCACATGACCACGGCTTGAAAAATATATATACAGAAACACAGTTGCACACTACAGGGCATTGAATCACCTCAATTTGTCACTAGTGTAGAAATTGGGCTATTTTTGGGTGCATGTGAAAAGTCAATAAACCCGCATGGATTGTGAAAAAATATATTTGAACTCACAAATTGTAAAGCCATTGGTACCGCTGGTAGTTGGTTGATTCGAGTGGAAGTTGCAGGCAAACCATTTCACCGCTAGGACAACCTAACTAGTTTATGGGGTCGGCCAACCTTGTTTCACAAGATGTAGTTTCTCTTTAAATATCCTTCTTGAAAATGCCCTTTCAAATATATATCTGCCAGTTAATCAACATTTTGCTCTGCTTTTTTGTTGGTAAAAAAAAGTGAGTACCGCTGATTTCTCCGCTGGCCGGGTATGACTCGTGCCACTTTCTGCTTTTGTAAATCACAACTTGTGATTGGATACTTGGGAGTAACAAGTGAGTATCCAATCACAGTCAAGTTCAACGTAAGGCTACTGTCAACAACTTGTGATCTGATCAGCTATCGCAACTGACTGTCCTCCGTTCGTTACACTGCACAGACGCCGCTAATGTTGTTTCAGAAGGCCTTCTGCAGATTTCATACAACGCTGGCAACAAGCTATCTGAATTTTGATTGGACAAAAGCTCTACCTTAAAAACAGCAGCACTGGAAACTAATATGACATGAAGAGAATATGATGAATACTTTTATGTATTTTATTAAAAACAAAATTAACTTTTATTAATTAATGATCATGATTTATGTTTGGCCAGCAGAGAACCACTGTGGACTTCCTGTCTACACAGTGGTGATTTGCTCTAATCAAACGGATCAAATAGACCTTGTATAAATTGTGTATTTTCCAAGAACTCCCAGGGTACTTACGCTGTCGTCCTCTTTATTTGCCTTTCCCCGTCCAGAGTCTGTGAGCAGTTGAGAGAGGGACACTGTCTGCCCCACTGTCCAGCGACACCATGAGCTGGAGCTTCCTCACGCGGCTGCTGGAGGAGATCCACAACCACTCCACCTTCGTGGGGAAGCTGTGGCTCACTGTGCTCATCGTCTTCCGCATCGTCCTCACGGCCGTTGGAGGAGAGTCCATCTACTACGACGAGCAGAGCAAGTTTGTGTGCAACTCGGGGCAGCCGGGCTGCGAGAACGTCTGCTACGACGCCTTCGCCCCACTGTCCCACGTCCGCTTCTGGGTCTTCCAGATCATCCTGGTGGCCATGCCGTCTCTCATGTACATGGGCTACGCCGTCAACAAGATTGCGCGATTGGATGAAGCTAAGGGAGGAGCCGGAGCCGTTGCGGTGAGACCCGTCGGAGGGGGCTACACGCACCGGAAGCCCAGGAAAATCTGCTTCGGAGCGCGGCAGCACCGGGGCATCGAGGAGACCGAAGAGGACCGCGAGGACGATCCCATGATCTATGAGGTCCCAGAGATGGAGCCTCCCAAAAGACCTCGAGATCCGCTGCAGCCTACACCCAGACCTAAGATCCGCCATGACGGTCGCACGCGTATCCGGGATGAGGGTCTGATGCGGGTGTACGTTCTGCAGCTGGTGACACGCACAGTTTTAGAGGCGGGCTTCCTGACGGGTCAGTACTTGCTTTACGGCTTCCGCGTGACGCCCGTGTTTGTATGTTCGGGGAAACCGTGCCCCCACAGCGTGGACTGCTTTGTGTCGCGGCCCACCGAGAAGACCATCTTCCTGCGCATCATGTACGGCGTCACCGTGCTCTGCCTGGTGCTCAACGTCTGGGAGATGCTGCACTTAGGCATCGGCTCCATCTGCGACATTCTGCGTCGCCGCCGCTGCCCTCCTCAGGACGACGAGTACCAGCTGGGCCTGCTGGGCACCAATGTGGGCGGAGAGGGGTCGGTAGGGGTGGCCGGACCGGAGGCAGGTTCCGAAGGCGGGGACGGCGGGGATGGACCTGCCGATTATGTGGGTTATCCGTTCTCCTGGAACACCCCGTCGGCGCCGCCTGGCTACAACATCGTGGTGAAACCCGAGCAGATGCCCTACACCGACCTCAGCAACGCCAAGATGGCGTGCAAGCAGAACCGGGCAAACATCGCCCAGGAGGAGCAGCAGCAGTTCGGCAGCAACGAGGACAACTTCCCCACAGGGGGCGAGGCCCGCGTGGCCCTCAACAAGGACATGATCCAGCAGGCTCACGAGCAGCTGGAAGCCGCCATCCAGGCCTACAGTCAGCAGCACCGGGCCGAGGAGACTCTTGGGGACAACCAGGACGACAAGCCCCAGAGTAACATCATCATCCAGACGCAGCCACCGCCTCAGAAGGAGCGCAAGCACAGACTCAAGCATGGCAAAGGAGGCAGCAGCGGCGGCGGCAGCAGCAGCAACAGCAGCAGCAGCAAATCAGGAGAAGGCAAACCGTCGGTATGGATTTAACCCCGATGCAAACCATGCAGTGTACATACCACTTGTCAACACCGCCGTGCCTTAAAGAGGAACTGCACTGTTTTTGGAATTTTGTCTGTCATTCACAATCCATACGAAAGACAAAAACACGTTTATTTTTCTTTTTTTAATGCATTCTAAATTTTAAATCCCGCCTATAAAGCACTCTAATCACCGTCCATTGACTTATATACATGCTATAAGTATGTATGTAATGTAGTAACAGGCCCATTCTTAATAACATGTAATATTAGGAATTTTACGGCGGCGTATTAATTTCACCGACACATCACGTTTACTTTTCCCTTCAACAACAACACTACTAATGAAGAGAGACAAGAACGATTACTTTGGGACAAACGGTGATCCGGAACCTTATATTTTTGAAACTGAATATAAGGAGGACAGAAAATAAAACTTTTAAAAAACTTAGTCATTTGCAGATCAAGCTTTAGCAGCAGTGTTGCTTAATGTAAAACAAGATATTGGAAACTACGGCCATATTAAAACAATCCCTTACTGTACAATGTCTGCTCTAACTGGGATGCAGAGTAATTGGATGTGCATGTCTTTCTGTTTAGATGAAAAATTAATCCTAATCCTAATGCAGGTTTTTTTTTTAAAACTGTGTTTTTTGTGTTTCTCGCCGTATAAACTGAATGTCAAAGTTGACTAACTACTTTATGTTAACAATCTTCTACTATCCAGGTGAGAGGCATGATTTATAATCACAACGTTCACTTTTCCCTTCAACGACAACACTACTAATCATGCTAGACTTCATGAGAGACAACAACGATTACTTTGGGACAAACGGTGATCCACAACCTTATATTTTTTAACCTGAATATAGGGAGGAAAAAAATACAACTTTTAGAAACTGAGTCATGTGCACATCCAACTTTAGCAGTAGTATTGCTAAGTGTAAAACAAGATTTTGGAAACTACAAACATAATAGAACAATCACTTACTGTAAAATCTCTGGTCTCACTGGGATGCAGAGTAATTGGATGTCTTCCTGTTTAGAAGAATTAATCCTAATCCTCGTTTTTTTTCTGTTTCTCGCCATCTAAATTGAATGTCAAAGCTGACCAACTACTTCATGTCAATCTTCTACTATCCAGGTGAGAGGCCTGATTTATAATCACAACGTTCACTTTTTCCTTCAACGACAACACTACTAATTATGGCAGACTTCATGAGAGAAAAGAACGATTACTTTGGGACAAACGGTGATCCGGAACCTTATATTTTTGAACCTGTATATAAGGAGGAAAGAAAATACAACTTTTAGAAACTGAGTTATGCACAGATCCTGCTTCAGCAGTGTATTGCTAAGACTAAAACAAGATTTTGGAAACTACGTACAAAATAAAACAATCACTTACTGTACAATGTATGCTCTCACTGGGATGCAAAGTAATTGGATGTTCATATCTTCCTGTTTGGATGAAGAATTAATCTTAATCCTCGTTTTTGTGTGTTTCTTGCCATCTAAATTGAATGTAAACGTTGACCAACTACTTTATGTCAACAATCTTCTACTACACAGGTGAGAGGCCTGATTTATAATCACAACGTTCACTTTTCTCCTCAATAACAACACTACTAATCATGATGAGAGACAAGAACGATTACTTGGGACAAACGGTGATCCGGAACCTTATTTTTTTTAACCTAAATATAAGGAGGAAAAAAATACAACCTTTAGAAGCTGAGTCATACACAGATCCAGCTTTAGCAGTATTGCTAAATGTAAAACAAGATATTGGAAACTACGGCCATAATAAAACAATCACTTACTGTACAACGTCTGCTCTCACTGGGATTCAAAGTAATTGGATGTTCATATCTTCCTGTTTGGATGAAGAATTAATCCTAATCCTTGTTTTTTGTTAGTTTCCCGCCATCTAAATTGAAGGTCAAAGTTGACCAACTACTTTATGTCAACAATCCTCTACTATCCAGGTGAGAGGCCTGATTTATAATCACAAAGTTCACTTTTCTCCTCAACAACAACAGTAGTAATCATGATGAGAGACAAGAACGATTAGTTTGGGACAAACGGTGATCCAGAACCTTATATTTTTTAACCTGAATATAGGGAGGAAAAAAATGCAACTTTTAGAAGCTGAGTCAATCGCAGATCCAGCTTTAGCAGCAGTATGGCTGAATCTGAAACAAGATTTTGGAAACTACGTACATAATAGAACAATCACTTACTGTACAATGTCTGCTCTCACTGGGATGCAGAGCAATTGGATGTTCATATCTTTCTGTTTAGATGAAGAATTAATCCTAATCCTCGTTCTTGTGTGTTTCTTGCCATCTAAATTGAATGTCAAAGTTGACCAACTACTTTATGTCAACAAACGTCTACTATCCAGGTGAGAGGCATGATTTATAATCACAACGTTCACTTTTCTCCTAAACAACAACACTACTAATCATGATGAGAGACAAGAACGATTACTTGGGACAAACGGTGATCCGGAACCTTATATTTTTGAACCTAAATATAAGGAGGAAAAAAAATACAACTTTAAGAAGCTGAGTCATACGCAGATCCAGCTTTAGCAGTAGTGCTAAATGTAAAACAAGATATTGGAAACTATGGCCATAATAAAACAATCACGTACTGTACAACGTCTGCTCTCCTGGGATTCAAAGTAATTGGATGTTCATATATTCCTGTTTGGATTAAAAATTAATCCTAATCCTTGTTTTTTGTTAGTTCCTCGCCATCTAAATTGAAGGTCAAAGTTGACCAACTACTTTATGTCAACAATCTTCTACTATCCAGGTGAGAGGCCTGATTTATAATCACAACGTTCACTTTTCTCCTCAACAACAACAGTAGTAATCATGATGAGAGACAAGAACGATTACTTGGGACAAACAGTGATCCGGAACCTTATATTTTTGAACCTAAATATAAGGAGGAAAAAAAGTACAACTTTAAGAAGCTGAGTCATACGCAGATCCAGCTTTAGCAGTATTGCTAAATGTAAAACAAGATTTTAGAAACTACGAACATAATAGAACAATCACGTACTGTACAATGCCTGCTCTCACTGGGATGCAGAGCAATTTCTGTTTAGATGAAGAATTAATCCTAATCCTCAGTTTTGTGTGTTTCTCGCCATCTAAATTGAACGTCAGAGTTGACCAACTACTTTATGTCAACAATCTTCTACTATCTAGGTGGGAGGCCTGATTTATAATCTAGAAAGAACTTTCACCAACAACAATAACAATATCTCCAATACTTGGCTAATATTCAGGACACGAGATGTAAATGGAGTATTGTTGGCTGTTTTTGGATGTTTTTTCAGAGTGCTTTATGGGCATAATAGTGTACTACCATTAGCTGCATTGTTAGCCACCTCGTACTCGTCAGATTCAACAAACTTGAATGCATAAAAAAGAAAAATATGTGCTCTTGTTTTACGTAAGGATTGTGAATGATGGGCAAAAAAAAAAAAGGTGCAGGTCCCCTTTAATTACCCAATCCTGCGAGCTGGACAAGATTGTGTACGCGATGATGCAGCTGACGCCTCGTCTGGGCCACCGCGGTCAAACTTGCAAAAAACAAACAAACAAAAAAACAGAAGACAGTCTCTGGTACGTCCTTGGGTCCATTGTCTGCCTTGTCCGACAGGAACAAACAATTTTGGGCTCTTTTCCTCCGCAAAGACTCCCGACTGCAAAAAGCGATTAAATGCAATAAGAAAAGTGACTTTTTATTTTTATTTTTTTGTTCAACTGAGAGGATTGCCGTCCGGTCTTACATTACTGTGACTGTTTGTTTACGTCCATATCTGTGTGTGTGTGTGTGTGTGTTTTGACAGGAGTGCTACTCCCGCTGCTGCTCGGGCCTTTGTTGTCGTTGTTGTCGTTGTTCCGAGAGAACATGGTGCATCCTCAACTTTAATGTTGAGTTTCTCACTGTTGTCGAACCCTGACTGCCTCACGCTGGGCGCTGTGCGTAATGCAACACACGCACACACACCTGCGATTGATGGATCTTAAAGTCTTCCCATGAGTTAAAGAGGGTTCAAAGCCATTTTTTGTAAAAAAAAAACAAAAAAACAACAACGACAAAAAATGAGACCAAACACTGTTCGCGTGTCAGTGCCAAGATGATAGGATTTCACGCGTGTGAAGCTTTGGAATGCCGAGGCCATGGTTAAAACGCCTACACCAGGGGTGTCCAAACTTTTTCCACAGAGGGCCGGACACGGAAACATTTAAACATGCCATCAATCACCATTTTTGATATTTTTCATTTTCAAACCATAACAAAATACATGGATTTTTTTTTTAATCCTTAGGGCTCCTGGGGAGTATAGAGGGTCTCAGTCACTAAAATGTTAAAAATAAGTCCAATTATTATTATTATTTTTTATTAAATGCTTACAGAAAATCTGTATATCAACTTGAGGTTGATATAAAGTAAAACAAATAAGCTTTTATGCCTTTTCCGTCAAAGACAACTTTGTTTTTTATAGTAAAACTGAAATATGCAGTATTTAGATAGTTAAAGTTAAAGTACCAATGGTTGTCACACACACACTAGGTGTGGCGAAATTATTCTCTGCATTTGACCCATCACCTTGTTTACCCCCTGGGAGGTGAGGGGAGCAGTGGGCAGCAGCAGTGCCGCGCCCGGGAATCATTTATGGTGATTTAACCCCCAATTCCAACCCTTGATGCTAAGTGCCAAGCAGGGAAATAATGGGTCCCATTTTTTTTTTATGGTCTTTGGTATGACTCAGCCAGGGTTTGAACTCCCAACCTACCGATCTCAGGGCGGACAC